>NC_080042.1:76835384-77435384 GCF_012489685.1 Lotus japonicus | reverse complement strand
GTTTGGAGGTTGGGGGGTCCTCTTCGTTAATTCAAGGATCGAACGAGTTAGAGGGCCCTTTGGCAGTGGATGAGGGATCTACTTTGGATTCAGATTTGGCCTCTTCTTCATCTTCATCGCTGGATTCGGGCACCGTTAGTGGGGGGGGGGGGTTTCTTCACGCGATCGAAGAAGGCGTGGCTTCTCGGTAAGGTTGTGGATTTAGTGTACGAAAGGAGCGACATGGATGTTATACGAGGTCTTGAAAAGGTTCTTGAGGAACATTTCATGCCATGATATGCTCTATTGGGGTATGCAGCTCTGCTGCTAGCACCTTTGAGGGTTTTTTGTGAGTTCCCTGCGGAGGTCGTTTCCCTTTTTTAGGGGTTGTTCTGTTGAGCGGGTGTTTGTTGTTCTTTGTTTGCTGGATTTTCTCGCTCTTTTTTGACCTTGGGGGTTCTGTCGTTAAAGGTTTTTTTGTGTGGATAATAATACAATCCCTTATTTTTCAAAAAAAAAATCTTTGAAAAAATAATACTTTTAAACCACGAGAAGGAGTCCTTAAAATAAAATTAACACGGGCTGGTCGGGGAGAGATGGCCAAGGCTATGGTACGGTGGTTAGGGATCATGTAGGGGAATGTGTCTTTGCAGTTTCCAGTTTCTCACCAACACGCACAGACCCAATGATTGGAAAAGCGGGGGCTTTGCAGATGGCATAGAGATTGGAGGTGGAACACCATGACTTTGTTAGCTGATGTAAAAAACCACCACTATGAAAAGTTGATATATATATATATATATTTGGGACCACCATGGACCACTACCACCAAGTGAAAATTAAAACATTCAAAATGAAATAGCCCCATTTTACTAAAATGTCCCTCTCTTCAACCTCTTCTTTCGAACTCATTTCTCTTGGCCAAATCTCCTCTTTAACGGAGACGGAAGATCACGTTAAGTGGGTAAGACCATTTCCAACAAAATGCTTCTCCATACGCATGACTCAGGGATTGAACCCTTGACTAGATGCTTAAAGAAGTTCAACTATCTATCGGGTGTGCTACACCTTATTGGTAAGAATACACTAATCTTGATAGTAAATTAAGTGTCTTATCTTACCTATTTTTTCAACGATAACAAGCATTTGAAACATGAAACAAAACAATCACAGAAATTATGGTCACAGAAATTATGCTTTACACTTCAAAGATGTTTTTTAGACACGAAACCAATCACACACTTAGCAAGTTCTGGTCAAAAGTAATTATGGATAGGGCCCCTAACTATACAATGCACTGCTTAAAATGCAGGCCATTTCAATCCACAATTCCCACTCAAAAAGTCATTTCTAGATACCGAATAAAACAGTCTGAGATAAAACAAATGAGTTCCCACCGTCCCCCCTGAAAAAGAATTGAAAAGTCAGAACATAAGCTCCTGGTCAGTTACTAATTTCTACAAATACAAAGTGCAAACAATTACCTATGGAGGTAGATACTATTGATGTAGTATTTCTGCATAATTATTGAACTTGTGCCTCATTGAACAATACAGTCTAAATTATTTAGGAAAATACACTAACAGAGTAAAATATGTTTCAATCAACTGAAAATATATATTTACTTACTTTAGTGATCCAAAAACCAATGAAACAAGTTCTCATGCAATTATTTTGAACTTGTGCCAAAACAAATCACCACTTCATTAAAAACCATGTGCATGATAAGATTTAATTAGTTTAGTGCATAATACGTGAAACTTGTGCAGCAATTAGGAGACATTTAAATAGTTAAGCTCACTAGTGACTAGGCATGATCCTGATCATAATTCTCATTATAGAAACATAAACCATTGACCACCTAATGCAATTCATGATTTCAATTCACAATGATCAAAAGTACAGAAATAACACATAAATAGTCCGGGGAGAGAGATCTGGAGGCGACGACATGGAGGTTCGATCTGGTTTGCACTTGCCAGTGCTTCCAACCACGTCCAGAGAAGAAGATGAACACGGCAGAGAAGATGATGATATACGGTGGAGGAGAGGAGGAAGGATTAAGTTAATAGATTTGCCCCAAATCAGCTTGAAATATTTAAAATTACTTTTAATATAGGTTAAAATCAATTCAAAAACCATAAAATAAATATTTTTGAAAAAATACTGTATTTTTATCATGTTGTAAAATTTATAATATAAATAGTTGGAGTCCCAATTTAAGAATTTTATAAGTTAAGATGACATGGAATAAACCTCCACTTGGCATCCATTTATTGGATATGAGAGAAACATCATTATAACCATCCTTCACCAACCATCATGTAAAAGTTTGCCTTAGAACAAACATGAAATGAAAACATGGAAGGTCCTGTTATTGGAACATACCATTTTACATCCTAATATCAAGATAAGGTGATATCAAACTTTTTACATAGACCACCGGGACAACCCAATGAGTGATATTATGAATTTGAGGAGTTTCCAAAGCAGGAGCAGATCCAGGATTTTAATATCGGGGTAGCCAAAGATTAAATACAAAATTTATTTTCTTTTCTTTTAAATAAACAATATTCATTTTCTTAATTTACTTTTATATAATTTTTATACACATATTCAATCTAATATCCTTCATTTTATCAAACTTCATTATATCAAACATAATTTTATCGTACAATAATCCAAACGACTTTATATGTGTTATGTGTAAATCAATTAATTTAATTGATTTTTTTATAAGCATAAGAAATATATATTATTTTGAGTTTGAGTATAGGATATACTAACCAACTCATAAATTTGTCAAAAAACTGAAAATTAGAATAAATAAAATAAATCGTCAAATGTATACCATACATAGGACCTAACCTAGTTGTAAATTACTCTGAAGATAGCATAAGTGTAGGAGTCAACTCTTGAACTCCTCCTATCCAGAGCGGGTTTTTTCTATAGCCTTTTTGTTTAAAAATAAATAAAAAAATCAAATGTTGTAAGGGAGATTCAAACACGGGACCAGTGGGGGACTTTTCAAAGGTTACTACTACACTACAGTGTGCTACGTGATATTTATTGTCGGACAATATATATTATCTTTATCACCGAGGCTATAAGAAAAATATACATAGTATCGGAAAGAAAATCGAAAAGATGCGGGGGGCCGTATAGGGGAATAGTTCCGTCGGGACACTGAATAGTTTAGTCCAAGACTCTTGATTTCCATAATCCTTAAAAAACAAAACCTTTGATATGTTAAAGGTGAAAAACAAGTTTTTTTAAAAGGACTAAAAACATAAAAAGGGTATATTATAAGGACCAAAAACATTTTAAGGAAAATTGTAATTTGAAAACCTAAAGCCTTAAATATGTTTTTTTGTCCTTTTAATATACTCTCTTTTTAAAATGACTAAAAATGGAAAAATGGTATATTATAAGAACCAAAAACTTAAGCCAAACTTAAAACAAAAACATAAAACATATCTGAGTTGTTTTGTTATTTTAGTTTTAAAAATTTCGAATAAAAACTGACATTTTTAAAAAACAAGTTTTAAAATAAAACAAGATTTTTTTCAAAAACAGTAATCAAATTAACCCCTAATCAATTTTTGGTACATCAGAGACATAAATTGCACCATTTGAGAATTTATCCGTGAACCTTCTCCACCCAACCCATATGTCTCCTAGTTCTGCGGTTATCACAAGAACAATGACATCAACGTGTTAAGGACTTCAAAGCCTCATCGGGTTTCTCAAGTTCACAATAAGCCGTTATAAGCGAGCATCAAAGACTGATCAACGACTGATGCGGGTGGTGTTGACGTTGAGACACTCCCTGGAACGTGTCAGTTCGTCGTGGGTTGGCAGCGCCGGTGAGAATCAGATTCACAATAAGCCGTTAGAATATTTATTAGAAATTGGGATGCCTATACTCAACCACAAAAGCTAGCTCAAGAGTTGAGGTTTGCACTACCCTTATAAAGACCATCTATGCTCTATCCAATGTGAGACTTCTAACACACCCCCTCACGTCCAGGACTGAACAACGTGGGATCAACAATAACGGGTGCCCCGAATATGGGAAGTCTCCACAACAAACAACAAATGGATCTAGGATAGACTCTGATACCATATTAGAAATTGGGAGGCCTATACTCAACCACAACTGCTTGAAAGAGTGTGAACTCAGTGATGGGTGGTGGGAATGGGCGTGGGATTGGGAACAGCAACAGAAACGGAGGAGAAAGAGCGAGTTAGGGAGTTGAGGATGTGGAATTTACGTGACAAGGTTCTAGACAGACGGAGGAGAGAATAACTGTTATGAGAAATTTGGGGGAGCGAGTGATAACAAAAGAAACAATTTCACATAAAATAAAACTAGACATTTTTTTGGCTTGCTGCGGGTGTGCACTTTATGTTTCTTTTATTGGGTCTGGACATGCTTCTTGGGATTAGTTGGGTCTGTTGGCACAATTTTCTTTGGCTGTGTTGGTTTCATGCGTTTTGCTTGCATGCTCGGCTTTCTAGATTGTTTGATTAGTTTTGTTTTATTGTATTGTAGTTTTCTAGCTACAATAAATCAATCTTTGTATTTAAGTCTAGCACCCCTTGTGCTAAGTTTAAATACAATAATTGATTTATAAAAAAAAAAAAAAGATAAAACTAGTCACCCGGCCCAAATGGATGAAGCCCATGAATTAGATCTTTTTGATTTGTGAGTGGAAACAACCTATGCTGGCCTTACGTTATAGAATTCTCTGGAATTACTTGAACTATCAATTTTGAATTACTGCTGCCCACACTTACAATTCTCTGGAATGAATGATTACAGGTTTACTTATATAACATGTCCAATTCTAAGTCTTCAGAATTTCATGCGATTTTTTTTCGGAATAATGTAAAAAAAAATTAATTAGCAAAAAGCCGTAAAAAAAATTTATTTGCGAATTAGGGTAGTTTTGTACACGTTGGAGCTGACACAATTCGCAAAAATAGTTGTGAATTGATGTGAGATTCATGCACTTTTTTATTGGAAATCATAGTGATATGATGGGCACAAGTGAAATTCGCATTTTAATTTGCGAATTGCATGTTTTTCACTTTCAGTCCCGTACACATGCTTTTCACGTGACAGATATGTGCAATTCGTGAAAAATCTCGCGAATTATAAATTATATATATTTAATACTTCAATGATTAGAACAAAATGAATGTTGTCCTAATGGTAGTTGCACATCCAAATTATTCACAGGTCTTTCGATAGTTAGAGAAAAAATTATAAAATTGTTAAACTCTTTGGTATAATAATAATAATAATAATAATAATAATAATAATAATAATAATAATAATAATAATGGAGTAAATTAAAATAAAATGCCTTGGGTTGGAATAGAAACTAAGATCTCCAAGTTGGTTGAGTATAATAGTATATCAATACCACTGTGCCACCATACATTTCATTTATGTTGACGGAGAAATAAATAATAAGTTTTGCCAATTCGCGGAAATTATTGTGAATCCCACTAATTGTCCGTCACCTCTGACTAGGAAGCTGTCATGTCCATACAGACAGTAATTTGCAGAAAAAATTGCGAATTCAGGTATTTGTCAACCTTTTAAGAAGCCTCGAAAACACGCAAGATTCTCTATAATTCGCAAAAAAACTTGCGAATTCAAGAGATCTCATACACGTCAGATCCTGTGTCAAAAACTACCCTAGTTTGCTAAATACTCCCTCCGTCCCTAATTATAAGCTAACATTGAGACTTTTTTTGTGTCACTAAATATAAGCTAACCTTGCAAAAGTTAATATTTCTTTCCATATTCACCCTTGCATTTATTGGTAGTGGAGCACCACCATTAGTAGTACAATGATGAAAAAGTGTTATCATAAATAGGGGTAAACATAGAAAGTTGTACATTTTTTTTGAAAACCAATGCATCAATTAAGGCTTTCTTAATAAGTGTGATTTTTACACCTTTAACTTATAATTAGGGACGGAGGGAGTAAAGTTTTTTGCACCCTTTTTGCTAATTATTTTTTTTTAAACATTATTTAGAAGAAAAAAAAATCATTTCATGCATCAGTATGTTATATAGTGTGGTGTGACTAGCCAAGCTCAGAGCCTCAGAGTCAGCATGGTGTCAAGTTCATTGCGATTTTGTGGGAAGTGGAAAAATAACATGATTATTTAGGATGGTGAGTTCATTATGTTCTTGGATCCCAATAGAATGGAGGCGGGCAATGTGCTCATGTGCAAGGGATGGTTTTATGGCTTCCACTCCTATTGGACGGCACAGGGTGGTGGTTTAACTCGTGATTGTCAGGGGTGATGGTTGTATGGCATCCAGTCCTATTGGACGGGGGACAATCCCCTTTTGACTGGGGCAAATGCTTTGAGGGATGACCTCTTGTTTTGAGTCGTGGCCATAGGGATGTCATATGTGGGGTTTATTGTGCTGATCTTTTGGCTTCGTTAGAGGATGAAGAGAGTACAAGGTTCATGCTAGTCCTTATGGAGATTCGGGTCTAGCTTGGGAACGAAAGGACAATGGCTCTGAAATGTATTCAAAGAGATTGTAATAATGTTATAGGCTGCCTTGCTAAATTGGGGGCTAACTCTCCTCCTTCGAGTGACTATCAACTAATATTAAACTACCTCAAAAAATCAGCTAATATTAAACTAATAAGCTTACATGTCATTCCTTTCTATAGTGGCTACTTCCATATTTTAATGTTAAACTAATAAGTAATTAAAGCATTTGACAGTATCTGGTTTTCTTTACTAAGAACAAAATCAATATCTAGTTCCTTTATCAATTCATTACTGGACTCATGAAATCTATAAAGTTTCACCATTACCAAAATCTGCAACTAAAATGCAGAACCTTCTCTAAAGTAACTGATGCAGGACCTTCTCCAAAAATAAATTGCATTCAAATAATAGCTGGCGCGGCTGACTTAGCAATCTAGCTACACTAGCCAAAGGAGGGTCATCATCTGGTTTGACTAGATCGGAATAAATATTTGGCTATCAAAGAACATAATTAAAATCAAGAAGAAATAGGAAAACAGAACATGCATTCTTTTGAATACAAGAAAATAAAACAAATTATTTCATATATAATCAATAATGTAGCCGACAATGCTTTGCTACTAGCAGGAGCAACTTACAACCAAAGTAATTAACCCTCAAACTATCAGAGTAAGGGGTTATACAATCAAACTTAGAACATAGAAGTAAGTCTGCAGCAATCCTATGTTCTAATCAAATGGTAATTGCTATAATGAAGGCTATTGCAACTATATAATGTAATGCTTAACAACTATATTAATGCCTGCCTATCAACTCTATTAAGGCTATTATCAACTATAAAATGCACTGCTTATCAACAGTATTTACATCGTAGTATCCAGGTTAAGGCGATATCAAACTTTCTACATAGACCTCTGGGACTATCCAACCAAGGATGTTTTGAATTTGGGGACTTGTTAAAGTGTTGTCTCTGAAATTGTAGAGAAAAAACTTTGAATCGAACATCAGCAGCACCTCATCATCCTCAGTAATATGCAGTGCCCAATCATAGGCAAATAGCTCCCTCGGGCTAGGAGCACTGAATAATTTAGTCCAAGACTCTTCATTACCATACTCCTTCATAAGCCAAACATCACAAACATCGTAATCGCCATAAAGGATGCACAAGCAATCCCTTAAAACCTCCAAAGACCAAACCACTCCACCGCAATCCGGGGGCGAAAGCTTTCGATAACTCTCCTTCCCCAAATCAAGAGAAATAATAAACCAGCTCGACTCATTAGATGCAGACCAATTAACAGTTCCACTCACAAATCTTCCTGTTTGACGACAAAAAGGGACACACAAAGGGAACTCTTGAATCTCCCTCCAAGAATTTGTACCCAAAGTATGAACCCTAACCAGTGTTTTATAAAACTCACCATCATCAGTTTTATATTTTCTGTAACCCCCAGTAACAGTTTTATAGCAGAAAACAGCAACTACTTTGTAACGATCAGCAAGATTATCATAACCAAATCCGAATAATGTGCAACTACCTTGAAGCTGTGGATTCTCCAATGGCGGCAAGTTTTTGAATATCCGAGTGGAAGGGTTCCATACAACAGCAGAGCGACTTTGATCGATGGATAAACAGAGGATTCCATCGCAAGAGCCAACGATTGAATCAAAACGGTAGGGATTGTTGAGAGGGTAGTCGAGCTGAGTGGCGGCGGCAGGCACGGCGGCGTTGAAAACGGAGAGGAGCGGATAATCCGTGAGGAGGAAATCGTTTGAGGAGTTGGTGTGGCCTAAGATGAGGTGGTGGCGGGTGAAGTCCGGCGGCGAACAGCGACGGTGCATTTTGGCGAATTTGGGATCGGAGATTAGGGAATTCCAGGATTTGGAAACGGAGCGGAATCGCAGCAGTGGCTTCACCGGGAGCCGGCAGAGGATTTCGACGATGAGGTCGAACGGAAGAGATGGAAGCGGAAGCGCCATTTGCGAGAGTGAGAGTGGAAGCAGCTACAAGAAATGAAATGAATGAAGAAGTAGTTGGAATCAATTTATGTGAAAGTTGAAATCAAATTGCTTAGAAGACAAGAAAAAAGGAATAAAAGAATCAAATTACTTGCAATTTTAAAAAGTGAATGAGCCAATTAAAATTTCAAAATCACATGCATTTTTTTTTTACTGAAAACCAGATTATATTGCATTAGGATAATTAAAGTTCAACAAAGGTCCAAGTCCCTCTGGAACATCCTCAACCCAAACATGGTCTGGATCAGTATACCCCATACGAGACATAAAATTTGCGGCCATATTACCAACACGTTTAACAAACGACAAATGAAAAGAAACAAACGAACTAGACAAAACAAAACAATTATTCAAAATAGAAGCAAAAGGAAAATCACATGCTTTGAAAACAAATTAACGAGGATAATTCTAATAATTATGTTGTGGACTACCTGATTAAAAGCTCCAGCCTTTTTCTGATTCAGTTTGGGTTGAAGAGGCGTCTCTCTCACTTATTCGACTTGATGTAATGACTTCTATGTCTATGCTGGCATGATCGTTTTACTGGTAGATTTTTTCAAAATAAAGTAAATTGGAGAATAAATAAGTAAATTGATTCGACTTATAAAAATATTAATTAGTTATTAATAAAATTTTATATTATACCAATATACTAAGGAAATATAATAAATATTTATGTGTATATATAAATATCAAATATCAGTATCAATAGCTATAAGTAAAATTGACTTTTTTTTTTTGAAATGAAATTGACTTGAATATACAGTAATAACAATTGTAATTATTTATTAATTAAATTTTATGCTATTCATTATACTAATTATGAATGGAAAAATCATTTTCTCATATTCAAAAGTAATTATTATTTAAATTTTAATTATTAACGACAAAGTGAAATGGATGTGAATAAATATTAAATGCTATATTTAATATATAAATATTATAAAGAAATAGAGTAGAATGTATATATATATACATATATATATATATATAATTGATATTGACTTGAATTTTATTAAATGTTATATTTAAAGTACTAATATATGAATATTGAAAAAAAAAACCATAAGCAAATCAATATCAATATTACTATAAATATCAATATATATTGACTTGTTGATAAAATAATATATATATATATATATATATATATATATATATTGACTTGACCTTTATTAATAAAAATATTAATAAGTTATTAATAATTTTCATATTGATAAAAATATATATACAATTTACTCAATTTTGCAGAATCATTTGTCTCATCATTAAATTCTTCCAAAATGGTATTCTCACCTTATTATCTAGTAGTTAAATTAAAAAGTAGTGCATGTGAACATTATAACACCATAAGTACGAGTTAACATGTATACCCTGAATTGAGAAAGTCATAAGTGAAGAGCTGTATAACCAACGAAGTAGACAAGTAAAAGAACAAGTCTCTTTTAACGAGTGAAAACTTTCGAAACATTAATATTTTAGATAAGGACGGGATAAAATGAGGAATGATAAAGTGTTTGTGAGATGGAGATGATAAAGACAAGACAATATATTAATAACATGATATTAATAGTTTCATTTAGTGGTCAAAATAAGGATAAAAATTTGCTAAAATAAGAGATTTGTATAAAAATAAGAATAAGATAGGAGTAACATAGACTTTTATCATTTTTTTTACCGGTAGACTTTTATCATATTTTGTGTTTGAGTTTGACATTATAAAAATAATATAAACAATGAATAATCTATCAAATTACCTCTCAGAAAAAACTTCATAATATTTTTTAAAATTAATTTTACTAGTCTCTCCAATTTTCGCATGATCTTTTTCAATTACATGTAACCTTACTTGATTATGTTAAGATTGATTACCCATTTGTGTTCTAATTGATCGCTGAGTTATAGAAGAAAAGGTTAGTTAAACTTAACCGCCATAATCCATAGAATCCAACGTGCATGATGCAGATTAAATTGAAGATTAAAATGATTATTGTTTACAGTCCTGTTTTACTGATTGAATGAGTTATTGAACATGAAAATGTTGTAATAATTGTTAAAACTTGCATCCTAATGATGCAAACTAAATTAAGGCTGGGACTCTAGGTCGGAGAAAACACTTAAGAGTTTGTGGTTGCGAGCCAGGTGTGACCATAATATAGGCACCTGTATATTCTTCAAAGTTGCAAACAATTTGCATATTAAGCATATATCATCCATAAAGACTTGATTAAAATTTCATTAGGAAAAGGTGCACAAAACAATATAGGAAGGTCAGGCTCATCATCAGTTACTGTGACCTAAAACTTTTGTACATGGTTTCCCACTGAACCTGCCTCCAAAACTTTTGAGGACCATCAACTTCAACCTCAGGAAGGTAAGGGTTAAGGGGATGTTGAATTACCTTTGGGTTCAAATCTCAAAGAATGAACAATTCCCAACAAATAATCTCAGAGATGGTTGTCTCCCAAATCAGTCACCACTTTCTATGCTGAGCCAGGCTAGATGATGAATTTGGCTCATAAGTTCTGTCATCCTGATCAGCACTGAAAAGAAGATTAGACCAATTTGTTGATCTCTGAACAATCCTTGTGGGAACCTGGTCACTATCTTCCCCACCAGAGGCCTCATACCCATCACTTGTTGACCTTGACAGTGGGAATTCCTTCAGTGTTGCAGTACCAGCAGCAGCGGAAAGACCTCCAAGCCGTCTTGCTTCTTCAGCTCCGGTTGAAGACACGCGAAATGGGTGAATATCAGGCGAGTCTAAACTGCTTTCAGGAGAAGAAGCAACAATCCCAGCTGAGCTTGACACTGCTTGACTTGTTTGAAATCCACCCTGTGCTTCAAGCTGGAGAGATGCTAAACTAGATGTTCCACTGAAGCCTTTATTCATATTACTAGCAGAAAACCTTGTCAGGGTCTCCGTAGGTAAGTCAGCTGGCATGCGAGCCCGTTTACCTGGCCGCCTTCTGTTATCAATCCTGGGGGCCATTCGTCGCCCACTGCTGCCGGAGTTGTGATCTGCTTCTAGCCTGAAAGGCTCATTCTGTCTTACCACAGGCTGCAGAATCTTCGACTTTTTCCTTGCTTCTGCAGCAGCCTTGGAAACTTCTTCTGCATTTAACCTTGCCAATGCCCATGGACTAATTTTGACTGCTGCAGGATTCTTTTTCTTAACTGGTTCTTCTCTGATAGACTTCTTTCCAAGTGAACTTACAGATGCTGTTTCTGGGGGCACTACATCAAACTGCATAACACAAACAATCACATTTTATCCAGAAAGCTAAAATATACTTCTGAAGTCTATAGTTGATACTTGATACACCAAAGCATGAGAAAACTTGGTTTTCAAACAACATCAAGAGAACCTGGTTTTCAACTAAGAATGTCTTAATCATTTCCCTCCATCACTGTCTTGGTCAATTTTGTTTTTTATTGGCAATAACTTTCAATAACTAAGTACTTCATTCAAATTAAACCCAGCATGCCTATCAATATTTCACTTTTCAAGCAAACAGAGATTAGGGAGAAGAACAAATAAGTTCTGCCTTATATGAATAATTATATAAGACGCTTTTACAATGAAATTGGTATGGAAGTAAAATTTATGGCACAGATCAGCTGCCAAACGTACCTTTTTTATGAGAAGAATATGAAAGAAGAAAAGTTGAGCAAGAGGTAAAGTAGCAAGCATAGCCAAAATGGTGCAGACTGCCTGTGAAAAGAAAAATTCACCAAGCATAAGAATAACAGCAATAATGATTTTTATCAAATCTGATTTACCATATACACTTATTGCATAAATGAACAGGGAAGAAAGAATTCAAAGAACAACTAAACAAAGAGCAAAAGAACAAATAGTAAGTGTGCATAAGATGTCTGAATAACCAATAAAGCAGTCCAGTAACCACATTATATACCCCAAGAATGTAAGCAGAATGCTCACCACCACAATAACAAAGGGTGCCAGTGTGAAACTGCTTCCCAACTTGGACGAAACATCCACTGAAAATTTGTTAGGACCCGAAAATCCTAACGTGGAGAAACCATAGAGAAAATAGGGAAAAAGGGAATATTTTTGGTATTTTATTATAAAAGACTGGAAAATAAAGATAGATAAGAACTAAGAGGCTGGTTCCTCTTAGAACCAAGAGGCTGGTTCCTCTTCAATAGGGCTGGTTCGCTTTACAAACTCAATAAACTAATCCATGACTCTAACCTAAGGAGAGCACTCCTATTTATAATAACTAATCCTAATATCAATAACTTAATCCCTAAGAAATACAGAAGATATAATACTAGAATAAGAGATAACATCTTAATATAAAAGATACTATAAAGATAGATTCCTAAATTAAATACTAATATAATTAATCCTAACAAAATTGCTTCCTCTTAATAAAACAGCAGATGAGCACAAGTATTCCAGTCAACCATTGAAGAATAAGCTGCAATCTCCAGCCCAAGGAGCACAAACCATGTATATACCTGTCAATAGTTAATCAAAATGAAAATAACTAGGAAATTAAAAATGCTAACTCAGGGGTTTTCTTTAGGTTCCAGCATGTTGCTTCCAACAAGAAGTAAGTTGGGCTTAGGACAGCTCAACTTTTGACATTTGGTTGGGAGAATATCAAGTGTATGACTAGAAAACTAGGGCAACTGGGGAACCAAATATACTCCTTAAGGACATTCCTTAGTTTGGAGAGCATATATAAAACCATATATACTCCATGTTCAACTACCCCTTAAATTCTCTACAAGTATAAACCACTATTTGTTTACAAAAATCTCATCTCCTATTAAAGTTCCAGTGTGATGGGGGACTAAAGTAAGATCCTGAATAGAATGAGGGAATGGTGTTGAGAATGGTGGGTCTCAAAATGCCAGTTATCTGGGGCATAATAATATTTGAATTGTAGGGTAGGATTTGTACAGGTGGCAGAGGTTTTATTATGATAATACTAGTAGGTTTGAACATCTAAATGATAAGCAAGGCATAAGTGAACAATCGTGCTTACCAAGAGGAGAGCAGCAACCATGAGGGTGAAAAACTGTCGGTAGTTCTTTTTTCCAATACAGTTGTTAAGCCACTGAAAAATCCAAGAAGTAACATTTTTCAGAATGCATCAACTTATAAGCAAGGAAGAGAGAAATCAGATAGTCATACCCTGCAGTGATGATCAAAGCGATCAACACACTTGTCACAAACTCTACAGTGCTTGCTGTACTTGAATACCTGCAACACCGTTATTCCAACAAGATATTTAACTTCTTTTATTATCAATTTTGACAAAAGAAACCTCAGCATCCATCTAATGCCAGAATAAAATCATTTGGAGAAGCAAGATGTTAACAGAATTGGTAATATTGTCAAGTATTAGATCAAGAAATGCACAAATAGTATATCTGTGTTATGTGTGCAAGACTCTGTTCCACGATAATAGAGGATGAACTGCTACAATATTCTTCAAGGAACAAAGGCTTTTACTCAAAACTCTTCAGCGTACCTCAACTTCACAAAAACTGCAATAGAACATGCCATCTTCACTTGTTTGTTTATCAGAAGATTCTTCACTTGAACTAGAGCAGGAGCAGATATAAGCGCAAGGAGAGCAAACTAATAGTAAAGGTGATGATGCACTTTTCTTCTCTATTGAGATAGCAGCATCTTTAAAACTTGCTTCTGTTCCCAATGCTTCCTTATCCACAGATTTTGGTCCAACTGTTGAAGCATTTCCATCATGCATTGATGAAGTCGAATCCGCTCCAAGTTTAGAATCCTTCAGTCCACCAAGCTTTTTGCTATCCGGAATTTTAAGGTACTTTTTGGACTTAAAAACCCCTGAATCTGCTGGATCAGCTGCTGCACACCAAATGTACAGTCCAAAGACACAGGTAATCTGGCAAGAGGTGAGATGTTACCAAAACAAGACAATATCCTTCATGCAGTTTAAAACAAAGATAGTTATGTCCCTTCTTTTACAACTCTACACTAGTTTGATTTCAAAATGAAATTTTATTACAAACTAATCATATTGATGAAATGTGCATGTGTATGTTATTTCCTAACCTTGCTATTACAAGCAAATTTAAAACCAGATAATAATATTGATTCACACACACAAGGACATAGAAGCCCTAGTAAGGTGCCATCTACAGCAAGTGGAACAAAAAATGCAAACAGCCATAAGACATATCAGAATCAGTTCATAGATGCGAAAAGCATATCATCCTTCATATTTGGATGTGTCATTAGTTCTACAACTGCAGATAACAGGAACTCAACCTAGTACCAAATTTCACCCATACTCGGAAACTGACAGATAGTATATTTAAGCAGAATGATGAAGCTATTGCAAGATTTAATGTAATTCTCTAAGCCACATTCGAGGTACCTTGGACAAAGGTAACCGGGTTTCAACAAATTTCTTACACTACATGCATGATAATTCGAATATTAGATATCCCCTCCGAAGTTGGTGTAGGGGATGCCAGCATTATGAAAAAAGTTCAAAAGGGAATATTACTATATTAGAATGAGATAAGAATAACTCTGAGTTGTCTTGGATTTCAAAAACTCAAATTTGTTTGAATCTATAGCATTTCCATCAAACATACATGTGCCTGAGTAGGCATTAAATACCCCAAGGCCAGTATAGTTTAAAGCCTTGATTTCTAGTTTACATATCTTCATATGGCTATTTCTCAAAAGATGCTTAAAAATTAATTTAATAATCAGAGTGGATAATTTATTTAAGCAGTACATAACAAGAAACCAAATAGCCTCTCATCAGGTACAGAAAAAGCCCCATATCACACTTTCCAAATTGAAATCAATCTACAAGCTAACAAAACAAAATGAATAAAGGAGGAGAAGAAGCTCAGATTGAAGAAAAGGAATACAGACATACATAACCAAAAAACATGAATCAGAAAGCAACACTCACAGATCTCATAACCACTTCCCCCAACCCACTTTAAAATCAGTAAAATGAACATCAAAAAGAAGACAAAGCTCAGAAATTGGGTTACCAGGGGTGTGTAGAGGCCCATAGCAATGTACTGATACACCTTCTTCCCAACAAAAGGAGCAAAGAACACATAAAAGGCAAACCCTAGAGCCAGAAATACAGCAATGGCCACCACCATCACAACAACAAACAGTCCTAAAAAATGTCGAACCCCCACACAAAAAATCTGGGAAAAAAATTAAAAATTGAAACTTTACACCGACCTGAAGTGAATGGTAAGGTAGTTGCCATCCATTCTTCCTCAACTTTCAGGATGACTGCAGAGGCAAAGGATGAAGACAAGACCAAGCAGAAGAAGTAAGTAGAAATGGGTGTAGCTGAACAATTGGTTTCAAGTATACAATACACTGCTTAAAATGCAGGCCATTGGTCTGTCCATCAATCCATAATCCCCTCTCATTAAATCATTTCCAGATACCACCCAAAGCAGTCTAAGATATAAATGGAAGAAAACTTATAGTTTCAAACAAAAGGCATTCAAGGATCCTTAACTAGTATTAAAGAGAAATAGGATAACTGGCATTTTGTCAACTGGTCATATAGACAGTCACAATAGCTTTGATATGAAATATAAAAAAAAACATATAATTCACTTTGTGTCGCCCCAGCTAGTATCAGCTTCCTTGCTGTCACATCTTCCACTAATCTTGGTCATCACAAAAAATATACTTAAGAAAAGAGTTCCCACTGTCCCACCTGAAAAATACTTGAAAAGTCAGAACAGAAGCCTCCTAGTCAGTTAATAGTAATTACAAAGTGCAAACAAGTACCTCTGGAGGTAGATATTTGTGTAGTATTTATGGCGAAATGATACAATAAGAAACACAAGAAGATTGCATGAAGAAAGGGACTTTTTGTGTAAAAAAAAAATTCACAGCAGAACAAATTTTATTGAATGAAAGAATGACGGCAACAAACTCTCCCATCTAAGATGCCAATCACACCCTTACCAAAACAGCATAACCCAAATACAAAACAAACAGCAACCACAGTTAAAGATGTTTCAATCAACTGAAAGGTGCATGTCTATTTTAGTGATTCAAAAACACCAAACATGTTCTCATGGTATTATTATGAACTTATGCCCAAAAAGGGGAAAAAAAAACTAAATCATAGGCTCATTAAGAACTATGTGCATGATAAGATTTAGTTTGTTTAGTGCATAATGTATTATGCAAGATTTGAAGCAAACATGAATTTTGTGAGCAGTTAGGTGACATTTAAATAAGTATACTAGTGGCTTGGCATCGCATCTAGATCCTATTCCTATTTGAGAAAACTAAATTGACCACCTAATGAAATGCATGATTTCAATAAACAATGATCAAAAGTAATTAGAACAAACATGAAATGAAAACATGTAAGGTACTAAGAACCAATTAGTGGATTGAAGGATTCTTCAGACATACCATTTTACATCCCAATATCAAAAGCAAGGTTCTACATAGACCCCTGCGAACATAGAAATACAACCATCTGGAATTTGTATTTGGAGACTCTTCAAAGTGCCGTCTCTGGAATCGTAAAGAAATAACTCTGAACAGAACTTCACCACCAGTACTTGATTATTCTCAGAAATATGAATTGCACGAAGTCCCTTGTAATGGGGTAATAGTTCCATCGCAACACTGAATAGTTTAGTCCAAGACTTCTGATTTCCATACTCCTTCATAAGCCAAACATTCCAAACCAGGGAATCTCCACACATGACACACAAGCAATCCTTCAACACCCCCAAAAAATTCTCAGGCTCATTTCCATCATCAGGAGGCAAAAGCTTTTGATAACTCTCCTTCCCCAAATCTAGAGAATTAATAAACCAATTGGACTCATCAGAAACCAACGAGTTCAGAGTGCCATTCACAAATTTTCCTGTTCCAGTGAAAGGGACACATGAAGGGAAGTCTTGAATCTCCCTCCAAGCATTTGTTTTTCCTGTAACCCCAGTATCAGTTTCATAGTGAAGAACTGCAACTACTTTGTACCTATCAGCAAGATTATCATAACCAAACCCGTATGTTATGAAAGTACCCAATATTATTGAGGGCAATCCAAATTCTTGGGGTTTGCTTTAATATTATTCACACACCCAATATTTTTTTCAAAAATAAAATTAATTCCTAAATTATCCTTCAATTCAATTTTTTACACTTCCAATAAGTCGAATTTCAAGAAACTTCTAAAAAGAAAAAATTTATACTTTCAGAACATGAAATTTTCAAAAGCAAAACTTTTGCACTTACGGGAGTTGAAATTTCAATAGTTTTAACAAATACAATGGTGTTATCTAAAATCGACCGGTTAAAATAAAAAACCTCCTCTATGAAAAGTTGATATATTAGATAGCTTTGCAAAATTTGGGACCACCATTGATCACAACCACCAAATGAAAATTAAAACATTTAAAGTTAAATAACTCTCATTTTACTAAAATGTCCCTTTCTTCAACCTCTTCTTTCGAACTCATTTCTCTTAATGGAGACGGAAGATCACGTTAAGTGGTAAGACCTTTCCCAGTAAATTTGTTTTCCATACGCACGGCTAGGGATTGAACCCTTGACTAGATGCTTAAAGAAGTTCAATTATCTACCAGTTGTGGTACACCTTGTTGGTTAGAATACACTAATCTTCTTTAAAAAAAAATAATACACTAATCTTGACAATAAATCAAGTGCCTTACCTCACCTATTTTTTCAACGATAATAAGCATTTGAAACATGAAACAAAACAATCACAGAAATTATGACTTACACTTCAAAGCACGTTATTTTCTAGCTAAATGTGTTTTAGACATGAAACCAATCACACACTTAGCAAGTTCTGGTCAAAAGTAATTATGGATCCCCTAACAATACAATGCACTGCTTAAAATGCAGGTCATTTCAATCCATAATTCCCACTCAAAAAGTCATTTCTAGATAACTAATAATAGTTCTAAACAAAAGAGGATCCTGAGCTAATATTGAAGGAAATATGATTTGGGAACTTCTTATCGAATAATTAAGACGAGAAGTTGGATGAAAATATAATCAATACTTTCCAAGTCACAATAGCTTTAATATGACAATATAAAAACAGATAATTCACTTCTGTCACCCCAGCTAGTACCAGCTTCATTGCTGTTCCTGTTGCATCTTCCACTACTCATGGACATCACGAAAAATATACTCAAGAAATGAGTTCCCACCATCCCCTGAAAAAGAATTGAAAAGTCAGAACAAAAGCTCCTGGTCAGTTGCTAATTTCTACAAATACAAAGTGCAAACAAGTACCTCTGGAGATAGATATTGATGTCGTATTTCTGTATAATTATTGAACTTGTGCTTCATTGAACAATACAGTCTAAATTATTTAGGAAAATATACTAACAGAGTAAAAGATGTTTCAACTGAAAATATATATTTACTTTAGTGATCCAAAAACCAATGAAACAAGTTCTCATGCAACTATTTTGAACTTGTGGCAAAGCAAAAGCACCACTTCATTAAGAACCATATGCAAAACACAAGAAATTTGTGCAGCAGTTAGATGACATTTAAATAAGCTCACTCACTAGTGACTAGGCATGACATCGATCCTAATTCCCATTTTAGAAAAATAAACCATTGACCAGCTAATAAAATTCATGATTTCAATTCACAATGATCAAAAGTTATTAGAACATACCATTTTACATCCTAATATCTATCAAGAGAAGGTGATATCAAACTTTCAACATAGACCCCTGGGACCACCCAACCAGTAATATTCTGAATTTGATGAGTTTTCAAAGTGTTGTCTCTGGGATGGTAAAGATATAACTTTGAACCGCACACCAGCAGCAGTTGATCCTCCTCAAAAATATGAAGTGTATCAAAAACCTGGTGGTGGAATAGTTGCTTGGCGACACTGAATAATTTAGTCCAAGACTGTTGATTTCCATACTCCTTCATAAGCCAAACATCACACACCTGGTAATTGCCAGAAAGCATGCTCAAGCAATCCCTCAACACCCCCAATCCGTCAGGTCCAGCTCCATTAGGAGGAAGCAAAAGTTTTCTATAACACTCATTCCCCAAATGAAGAGACATAATAAAACAATTTGCACCTTCCTCGTATGACAACCAATTAAGAGTGTCACTCACAAATATTCCTGTTGTTCCAACGAAAGGTTCACAAGAAGGAAGGAAGTCTTGAATCTTCCTCCAACAATGAGTACCCAATGTATGAACCTTGACTTGTGTTTGGTAATCACTATAGCAGGAAATTGCAACTATTTTGTAAGTGTCAGAGAGATTATCATAACCAAATCCGTACAGCCGTGGACTTTCCATAGACGACGGCAGTATATTGAATCTCCGAATGGAAGGATTCCATAAAATAATAGAGTTACCATAATCAGCGACGATACAGATGATGCCATCGCAAGAGCCAACGATTGAATGTAAATTGTTTTGATCGAATTTGAACTGTGTGGTCGTGGTCGTGGTCGGGGTAGGCATGGCGGCGTTCAAAACGGAGAGGAGTGGGTAATCCGTGTGAACGTAATCTTTGCGGCGGCGGCGTGAGGAGGTGTTGTAGTGTAAGATGAGGTGATGGCGGGTGAAGTCCGTCTTCGGCGAACAGCGGAGGTGCTTTTTAGCGAATCTGGGATCAGAGATTAGTGATTTCCACGACTTACAAACGCAGCGGAATCGCAACACCGGCTTCACAGGGAGCCTGCACATGATTTCCACCACGAGATCAAACGGAAGTGATGGAAGCGGTGGCGCTTGGAGTGAGTCGCCGGGAGGGTTGGAAGAGGAAGAAAGTAACCGCTGCCGTGTTCGTGGCGGAGCATCAGCCTCGTTAACTGGGGCCATTAGGAAGATGCGGTTGTAGCAAAATAATTTATCTGAAACGGCATCGAATGAATGGGTTTAAATAAATAATCAAAAGGGTTGTGACAATAGATAAGGAATTTTTTTTTTGAAACCATAGATAAGGAAGTTAAATTATGATAATTAGTTTGTTTTGTAGGTAGTTAGTGTCTGTTCTAAGGTTAGATCAAGTGATAAGAGATATGAGACATAAGAGTTTGAGAGGGTGAATGATCCAGGATTTAAACTAGGTAAATAAATTACCATTA
Source organism: Lotus japonicus (assembly GCF_012489685.1). Taxonomy (NCBI): domain Eukaryota; kingdom Viridiplantae; phylum Streptophyta; class Magnoliopsida; order Fabales; family Fabaceae; genus Lotus; species Lotus japonicus. The sequence continues at coordinate 77,414,714 of NC_080042.1, read as the reverse complement.
TATAAATGGATGTGGGCCAATCCCTTTATTGCTAATTATAATTTTTTTAAGCATATATTTTTCTAGGGATAAAATTATGAGCAGGTCACAACTCTCACAACGTTCTCCATTCTTCATGGGCAAAAAAAAAAAAAAACACATGATTATTTGCAGCTATTGCTACTGAAATTGGTCCACCTTCCATGTGATGATGAACTCGGTGGAGACTATATGCACGAGAAACTAGAGTAGTATCTTTCGCAAAACAATAATAACAACAATAATCTATATCTATATATATTAAAACACTACGCTAAAGAACATTTGTTTCCCGTGATGTATCGCGAATGTGCTAAAGTCATCCCGACTCTATTTTTGTCGACGTTTGTACCTTTAAGGTTTTGAAAAAGTATAGCGAATACACCTCCATCAGATTGACGTTAAGAAACTAACGAAGGGGTTAACGTGGCTTTTCCCTTTTAATTTCCCTTTATTTTCACAGTTTTCACGTGGATTTTTACAACGAAAAATATAAAGAAAAAGAAAAAAAGGATTGCACGCTGAACTCACGTGCTAATCCGGTTTCAATTTGGGGATTAGGGTTCTATAAATCCCCAAATCAAAAACCTCCATTGGTTCCATCAAAGAACAGAAGGTGTGGCTGCCATCCCCGATTTGGAAACCCTTGTGCGTTCTAAGCCCTATATCTTCATCAAAGCTATTATTGGTTACAAGTCCTGATCTTCGAATCCCTCACATGGCTGGTGGGTCTCCTAATCGAGGTCGAGGTCGAGGTGGGAGAGGAAGAGGGTCCCCGAGGCAGAAGAAATGGAAAAATGTGGTCCCTGAAGAGAGCACGTGTGAAAAGCCAGCACATGATCCTACATTATGGTTTGGGGAGAAGCTTCCTGATCATTATCGGTTTAGGTACAACTTTTCAAGATTCTTGACCAAATTTTAATCATCTTTTGTTTGTCCTTTTGTTTAACCATTATCGGTTGATGAGTTTGTCCAATTTTTAATCATCTTTTGTTCTGTTTTATGTTAGTTTATGTTTGTTTATTCCCTTCCCTTATTGCATTGCATGTTCTTTTCACTGCAAGCCCACTAGTCGGAATTTAGCAACAGTGAATGTATGGCATGGTGGAAAATTTGTGTGTGAACCTAGGGTAGATTATATAAATGGGGTTTGTCTTTCTCTACCAAACTGGGATATAGATGAGATTAATTCAATTGATTTAGTCAAAGTTGTCAAAAGCGTCGACTATGTGCACTTTAATGTATGGTATAGACACCCTGCCCTAGGACTTGACATAGGGTGTAAACCTTTCATGAATGATGCAGATGTGCTTGTGTTTCTCAATGATGTGAGGGGTCATGATGTAATTAACATCTATATTGAGCATGTATTAGAGGAAGAGCCAGAGATTATTAAAGAGCCTTATTTACTTGAATTTACACCTGTTGATGTTGATAAGGGTAAGGGAAGTGAAGTTGTGAATGAGCCACATGGTACTGCAGACGAGGCCCATGATAGTGATGTTGAGGCATTGAATACTGTTCAGGGTACTGTTGAGGGAGTTAAAGAGAAGGAACTTTCTATTGGGGCATTGAATGAAGGACAAGGTAATGGTGAGGGGGTTAAGAAGACTGGTGAGGGAGTTAATGTTGTTGTTCAGTTGAGGGAGTTGTAGAGGGTATTAAGGATGGTGTTGTTGTTCAGGTTGAGGGAGTTTTAGAGGGTATTTAGGAGGGTGTTGTTGTTCATATTGAGGGAGAACAAGTATCTCAGGAAGAAGAGATACTTACTAGTAGTGGAGACAAAAAGGGGGAGAAAAAAAAAGGGTAAAAATAAGGAGAAGCAGAAGGACAACAAGAATGACAAAAAGAAGGAAAACAAGAAAGGTAAAAAGAAGGAAACAAATGAGAAATAGGGGGATTGTAAGGCCTAGATTTTAGGGCAATTATTTAATTAATTAAATATATTTGTTCAGGTTGAGGGAGTTGTAGAGGGTATTAAGGAGGGTGTTGTTGTTCAGGTTGAGGGAGTTTTAGAGGGTATTAAGGAGGGTGTTGTTGTTCAGGTTGAGGGAGTTTTAGAGGGTATTTAGGAGGGTGTTGTTGTTCATATTGAGGGAGAACAAGTATCTCAGGAAGAAGAGATACTTACTAGTAGTGGAGACAGAAAGGGGGAGAAAAAAAAAGGGTAAAAAGAAGGAGAAGCAGAAGGACAACAAGAATGACAAAAAGAAGGAAAACAAGAAAGGTAAAAAGAAGGAAACAAATGAGAAAGAGGGGGATTGTAAGGCCTAGATTTTAGGGCAATTATTTAAGTAATTAAATATATTTATATTTATTCGAAATAATATAATTACAGTAGAAATTACCGTGCGATGTGGGCTTAGCTTACGGTAACTGTAAAGTTTCTGTCAAGCTAATACGGTAATCTCAGAGTTTCTGTTTAAATTTGACAGTGACAGCTGAGTTACTGTTTAACTTCTACAATAATCTTAGAATTACTGTTTTGAGGTTACAGTAACCTTACAATTACTGTTTTGATTTTAAGGTAACTTTAGAGATGTTGTTTTGATGTGACTCGTGTGATTTTATGTGGTTTGTGTGATTTCGGGCATTTTGCCTGCGCTGTGATTTTGATTAATTTTAATCAGTAGAGTTTTACGTCATTAGAAATAATGCGTAATTGAGAAATGAGTTATGCAAGAGTGCATAAGATGAGAAATTTCGAGATGATGCCCTAAGGGGGAGTGTTGGGCGTGATTTTGCATCATATGTGAGGAGAAATTTTATTATTTTGTGAATAATAAAATTAAGGGAATTTAAATGAATTAAATTAGTTATATTTAATTTGTGAGACTAAGGTTGTTTGTTAGAAGTTATAGCAAATTAAGATTTTAAGGTTGTTGTGAAATTTGGTGAAGATTTGGCCTAAGATTATGCCATGGCCGAATTTGTTAGGAGAAAATGAGGTTGTTGGAGTTTGTTATCTTGTTAAGGTTGTTAGGTGATCATACTTGAAAGATTCACTTAATAATTAAAAGATTTAATCAAGATTTATTTTAATTATGAAAAAAGATGAGGTTGTTAATTTGTTATGAGGTTCAAATTTTGAAAGATCATAGGAGATGAGGGAAAAGTTTGAAAAATCTATCACATGGAGAAGGTGATGGGCGGCCATGATAAGAAGAGATAGGGATTTTGATCATTCTTGATGAGTCTTGAGGATTAGTATAAATACCCGACCTTAGAGAAAATAAATCATAAGTCTCCATAACTTAGAAAAATTGTGAAACACTTAGAGAAGAGAGAAGAGAACTCGTGATCTTAAGGGAAGGAGAAGAAGAATTCGTGGATCATCAAGGAAGGAGGAGAATTTCGAAACCCTAAGAGGCTAGAGGAACCTTGACTTTCTTTCTTCTTTTCAACTAAGGCTAAGGTGAGGGAACCGCTTCCAGGATTTAGGTCCCTAGAGTTTGTGAATATGGATGCTTACTTGTTTTGTGTGATTATGCATGCTATGTGAAATTTTCTTGAATCTTGATGAATTCTTGTTGAGTCTTTATGCATGTTTGATGAATCTTTATGAGTCTTGATGAGTCTTTATGCATATGTGATGAGTCTTTATGATTCTTATGTCATGATTATGTGTGTCATGTTCCTATCTTCATATTTTCCTTAAATGAAAGCTTGGTAAAATGGTTTGTCACAATGAAGGGGATTCATTGTGACCATCTTATTTTCCCCAATAATAGAATAAACCTCACACTATCAGTATCACCATCTTAACCTAAGAGACGAGGGTAAAAAAAACTAGAAATTATCCCGGTCGTGATAAATGCGTCGCCAAGCCTGCCTCTTGTATCGTCCAGGGAGACTCCCTACAGATCATGTCGTTATGTCACTTCTAGAGACCTCACAGGCACGCAAATTTAATCTCATTGTAGCTACAATCTTGGCTACGAAACCAACCTAAAAGGTCCAATATTTATTTTAACATTTCTAGAATTTTATTTAACACTTTTTAATTTAGCAAAATCATAAGATCATTTTTCCCACCGCGCATCACGCGGGTTTGAGTCTAGTTATATGTAAGTTAGTTACTCAAAGTAACATTAATGGTTATTTATAAAGAGCTAATTAGGTAGAGATACATAAAAATATTTAAGAGATAAATGATGGTAAGGAAAACTGAAAGGCAGTGTATGAATTAGGAGCTAGAAAGTGGATGAATATCAAGTTAAAAATGTTGATGCTTTTGTTTTTGGTGTTCAGAAATACAGAAACAGATATACAAGATAAACAGAAACTAAAGTCCCAACATCCCTAGAAAGCAGATCCTGGACACACAGTTGAAGGCCTCCCTTGTTAACTTGTTTTGCTAATTTATCTGCAACCATATTGCACTCTCTTGGAATGTGCCAAAACTTAATCTCCCAATAGAGTTACATTGCAGGAGATAAAAAATATCAGAGAAGTAAGCCACATGAGCATGTTGTTAAGCTTCCTTTGTTGGAGAATAGATATAACCTGAATATTATCAGATTCACATTCTACCTTTCTAAATCCCAGCTTTCAACAAAGATTTAGACCCCTCAAGACTGCAACAGTTTCAGCTAGAAAAATATCTCCCATGCCTTCCTTAGTGGCAAACCCCTTTATGCAAGCTCCAGAGAAGTTTCGAATAACTCCCCTCACGAGCCATACTTGTCGATCCATAGAAAAAGCTTCCATCTAGTATCTACATTCAATTTCATGCACAGGGTTCCAAGAAAAGCGAATACCTGCTCTTAGAAAAATATTCTGGCCAAAACCCAAAGGTCTTGAATTGAGTTTGTAATACTAGGAAAGGAAGAACAAACTCTAGTGTCCAAGTTGACTGATCTAATACAACATTATTCCTCAACCTCCAAATCCACCAAACAAAGTTGTGGAATGAGCAGATGAAAAAATGAAACAAATCCAAACAAAAAGTGTTTGACGAACCAGTCTGCTGGACCTCAGCCACACCTCCATAGAGTGAAGGCGGTCTCTACGACAAAGGATTATATCCTCGATAATACTTGAACAACGACTGCAACTTTGAGAGGAAGCCAAATTACATTTAAAAAGAGGACAGTTTGTTGGGAGCCGATGTTGTACAAAAAGTCAAAAACCCTTGGAGACATTTGATATTAGAAGCATGACCAAAGAGAAGGACATCACCTGCAAAAAGAAGATGTGAAAGACCTGGAAACCCCTAGCAATATGTATAAGTTTTCAAATCCCCTGCTCCACTTTGTATAAGTTTTCAAACTATGACAGCTTCTCTCCATGCATAATACAAAAAGATAAGGAGACATGGGGTCTCCTTGTCGCAATCCTTGGTTGGCTTGAAACCCTCCAAGCGGGAGCCATTCCAAAGAACAAAGAGGCTAGTAGATTTAACACACCACATCATTTGTTTTATTTATGCATACCCATAATTAAAGTAAACATGATAGTGAAGTTTAATTTTCATGTTATGAGTAATGTTTATTTTAATCTTTTGTTAATATTCGTTGATTATTTACACTAATCTTTATTTACAGAATGACTTTATATTTATGAAGAACCTTCTTCAACCATAAGACCCGTTGAACACAGGTCAGTTTACTAGTATTTCAAGACAGCCCAAAAAATGGAAATAACTCAGAACTTCACTTGGCAAAAAGTTTTTCCACCTGATGCTTCAGTTACTTACAGCATCTCTCACAGTCTAACCACTTCTGTTGACAGCAACTTCATTGCTGTAAGTGAAACTAACTGTTGTTTGACCTTGAGCAAAGTCACTAGAAAATCAACAGTGAATGCACATAGGCAATTTTTTACATCGTAGAGAAAACAAGGAAAGCAATTCAAACAAGAAAAATATGTAAATTAAAAACTAATACACTACGAACTTGGAAGAGAGTTATCTTTACTAAATTATGGGCGTGGAGGGAAGAGACATCAACATCAATATAACAAGCAAATTAAAGCCATGTGATAGCAAAATGTTCCTTAAACAACTTACAACATGACATAGTCCTAAAAAGTGTGGAACACCAATAAATTCTATAACATATTTACATCTCTTTTCAATTTCTATTTATTGTTTTAACACTGAAGGCCACTTACAATTATGTTTTGTATTGTATCAGTGACAGCTCTCCATGATTATAATCTCATATAAATTAGTAATGTTCAGAATTTCATGAAGAAAGTAAAGTCATTGCCCATCACTATAAGTGATATAGTAATATGCAGCATATGAAGTCTCAACTCAGAACTGCTATCACTAAAGAAAAAATATGAGGCTAAGTCAATATACTAAACCTGAATTCCTGAAGATACAAGTCTTGGGAGAAGAACATTATCTTGTGGCAAACCAAGTTTAGAAGCAAAAAACATGGAAAGAGAAAATCAAAAGCAATGAAGTTTGCAGAGATGCAAGATTCGGGTCTATGATATTGACCTCTACTAACTATGTATTTAATATGCCTTAATGTTACATGTTTTCATCCTTCATAAATGTTTAGCAAGAAAGCAGTCAATCTTTTGAAATAATTTTCTTCTTCTGGGGGATTAACATAATGGAGGAAAAGATACATGTTTCTCATAATGGAAGATTTATCTGGATAAACTAATTAAAAGATTGACAATTAATTGCTTTGTATAACATCAGGAAGAAAAAAGAGAACAGAACATTGTTGCGTTGAGCAGAAACTACTAGTCCCAAACTGACAGTTATTATCCATGTAAATAGAAAAATGTTAAAATTGAAGTGCTCTAAAGTCAGTGAAATTGTAGCTCACTTCAAAAGATCATGCGAGGTTGAATCCTTCCTCAACTGTCATTTTGAGCAGTTTCTTCCAGGGACAAGTATGTCTGATCATTTGGCTCAAATTGCAGGAAATTCATCCTTCTAAAAGTCCTTCTAGCATCTTCTAGTCTGCCAGCTTTACAGAAAGAATGAATGATAGAATTCCAATCATGAGTACCGACTTCAATACGAGGATCCCCAACCACCTCATCTAAGAAAGCTGCCATCAACTCAGGTCAAGGATTCTCCATCAAACCCATCATTATAGTCAAGTAACTCCCTTTCAAATCAGGAACCCTTGCCTCCCTCATCTCCCTAAACAGGGAAAACGCTGACTGAAAATCTTGGCCGGACATGGATGTTTCTATCAGAGCATCATAGGTTTCCACATCCAACTGGAGACCTGAACTACTAATCTCCATCACCAATAGAGTAGCCTCAGAAGTCCGATTTTCTTTGCAGTAAGCCTTCAAGATAGGTACATAGACTGATAGACCCCAAGCCCTACTGAGCCTCCCAGAGCATTCATCTCATCAAGAATGCTGTGAGCTTTGTCTGATAATCCCATACTAACACAAGCATTAACAATACCATAACCTATAGAGTTATCAGCTTTAATGTTAGAAGGTTCTAACTTCTGAGCTTCGTTGATCAGATTAGCTAAACCCTTTATATTTCCCTTCTGAAGATATTCCTTAACTACTGCACAGAATGTCTCTCCTCCAAAATTCCAATCTTTCCCATCTCCATCACTCGGACTCCTGAGAATCGTCGACTCCATAGAAGCTAAATTGCCTGACTTAACATAACCACTAATCAAATTAGAATAAAAAACCTTTTTGTTTGAGTAACCAAACTCACCCATCAAAACTTCTAACTCATTTATCTTTTCTTGTAACCCCTTTACTGCATACAAATAACCAAGAAATCCAAAAGTCAATTCATCAGGCCTAACACCAATATTTGACATTGTTCCAACAACCCTCTCAGCATCAGTCACTGATTCAAGCTCACAACAGCAACCTTCCAGTGCTGCATTACAAGCAGCAACATCAGGTTTCATGAACTCCATCCTCTCATCCAAAGCAACCCTACAACTCTCTTCAAAAACAGTCAAGAAAGCAGCAAGGTTACCACTTTTCCTACTAATCTCAACAAGCACATTACCCCACATGGCAAAAGGGACAAAATACCTATTCTTAAACATGCACCTGACAAGAGCAAAAGCAGGGGCAGCAGTGTTGGCACCCTTCATGGAATCAAGCATGGCATGGATTGTTTCATAGTCCAACACCATTGGATTCCTCTCCATGAGAAAAACAGCAGAAGCAAAAGCCCTCTTGAGATTATGAATGTCACCCAATGGAGGACAGGTGAGTGATGAGAGAATTGGTGAGGGGTTTAGATGGAAAGGCTTGATGAGAGGTAAGAGACTTGAAGGACTTCCAAGCTTCATCAGTGTCACTGGTGATGAGGGACTTGTGAAGGGTGGCTTGGAGTGTGGAGACTTGGTCAGGGTGAGAGAAAGGGATTGTGGGGGTGAAGTTGGAAGCTTTTGAGGCTCTTCACAAATGGGTTGTGTCCTGTTTCTGTTGAGAGCAAACACTAAAGGTTGGAGGAAGGAGTAAAGGCTTGGAATTTCAGGTATTGATGATAATTGTCTGTGGAGAAGAAAGGTTAGAATTTTTTTGGAATTTCAGGTATTGATGGTGTTTCTCTGTGGCGGCATCGGTGGAACGAGGAGGTGACGATGATGGTGTCAAGGTTAACCACAAGGTTGGAGATTCAGCCTCAGTTTCTCTGTTTTTCACTTCGATGCGTGTGAGAGTTTTGAGTAAACATGAAGGAATTATCAGAAAACTATACTTGTCATTATTATTAATTTATCTTAGCAATATAATTGCAACTTGGAAAAATGCGTGTGAGAGTTTTGAGTAAACATGAAGGAATTATTAGTTTGTGAGAGTTTTGAGTAAACATGAAGGCCCTAAAAAATCTGCAACTTGGAAAAATGCAGAACCTTCTATAAAGTAACTGATGCAGGAACTTATCTAACAAATATTTGCATTCAAATAGTAACTCGTGCAGCTGAGATAGCAATCTAGCCATTGGTTATCAAAGAACATAATTCAAATCAAGAAGAAATAGGAAAACAGAACATAAGAAAATAAAACAACTTAATGTTTTTGATATATGAATCAATCATGTACGAGATAATGTTTTAATAGCAAGAGTAAGTTAATTTAATTGCAGGAATAAGTTAATACATATAGACACCTCATATTCAAGTATCACAGGTATAAAAGGGAGAATGAATCAACCGTCTGAAATAATATTGATAAGCCAAACAAAATAGTAAAAAATGACTTTTTCTAAGAATTACATGAACTACAAACTTCCAGTGTTACTGACAAGAATACAGACATTAGTAATAATGAAAATCGAAATGACAAAAGAACAATCAGAATGATTAAATTGCTAAAGGCAATGATAATACAGAAAGACTTACAAACTTTTTCTTTTCTGCCTGATGCTTGAAAATTTTAAGTAAACAATTGTATGTAAAGTACTCAGAACGGGTTAATGGATTGAAGGACCATTTGCATCCTAATCATCAAGGCCAGGTGATAACAAACTCTCTACATAGACCACTGACTCCAAGAGTATAGGCCTATTCGGAATTTGGAGCCTTTGCGATGTGTTGTCTCTGGAATTGTAGAGAGAAAACTCTTGACCGGACGTCACCAGCAGCTGATCCTCCTCAGAAATATAAAGCGCATACCGTTTCATGTGAAAGCTGAATAGTTCCGTCGAAACCGTAAATAGTTTGGTCCATGAATTTTTGTTTCCGTACTCCTTCATGAGCCATACATCAATAACCTCTTTATCGATAGAAAGTAGACTCAAACAGTCTCTCAACGCCGCCAAACTGTCAGGCTTTCTCTCACATCGGAATCGCACCAGTGTTTTCACTTTTCATGGGGAGAGTGCATATGATGTGCTCAATGAGGTCATCCGGAAGTGGTGTAGCAGAAGAACAAAGAGACAAAGGGAGCTTACTTTGGAAGATGGAGGAGGAAGAGAAGGAGCGGCCGGAGGAGGAGGAGGAGGAGCGGCGGGGTACCAAGAAACTCCGGCTAGTATTATCTTTATATAAATGAAATTATTTATTACCTTGAAAAAATAATCATTACTTAAGTAAAAAAAATTATAATGATTCTTTTAAACATTGAAAATATAATTTCATAATAAAGTTAATGTAAATTAACTCCGTATGTAGTTTCAAAAAAAAGAAAACTTTGTATGTCCAAACCGGTGATGATCGTAGTGATAAAAAACGGTTGATTGAACTCATTGCACCTCCATTTTATGCTTCTAGTTTTTGGCCGAGTTATTTTAATCATTTCACATTTCCTATGATTGGATGACTAAGTTCAAATTTCTTTAGTTAGATAAAACATTGATTTTTCAATTTTTAACTACAATTTCTAAATTGAATTTGATTTATTTAGATAGAAATGTGAAAGCTTCATTTTTAAACCAAAATGATCCTTTAAATTTGCACGAAAATTTAAACATCTTAAATTAAAATAACATATTAAGTTCTTCATAAAAAACATAAGCCAAATACATGAAAACATGAAATACTTAAACAACAAACATAACGCTTAAGCCAAATACATGAAAACATGAAATACTTAAAAAACAAACATAACGCCTAAAAAAAGGAACATGAAAAGTTCAATACATAAAATTAACATCCAAAATATGATTTGTCAATTCTTCTTCTTCTTAATCTTCTTGATCAGCTTCTTCTTGTTATTAGTTGAACCAACTCCTTCATTCTCCGAGTGAGTGCTCCGCTTGCATGGGGGTACTTCTTCTTTTTCTATGTTAGGATCAACAACATTGTTTGTCACCAGATCAACAACATCGTCACTCGCAGCAGCAACAAACTCTTCATTAAGATCCTGTTATGTAGTAAAATCGTAGATAATCGCACGGGTTAACATGTATACCCTGAATTGAGAAAGTCATAAGTGAAGAGCTGTATAACCAACGAAGTAGACAAGTAAAAGAACAAGTCTCTTTTAATGAGTGTGAAATTTTGAAGCATTAATATTTTAGATAAGGACGGGATAAAATGAGGAATGAGGAATGATAAAATAAGTGTTTGTGAGGTGGAAATGATAAAGACAAGACAAGATATTAAGAACATGATATTAATAGTTCATTTAGTGGTCAAAATAAGGATAAAAATTTGCTAAAATAAGAGAGTTGTATAAAGATAAGATAGGAGCAACATAGACTTTTATCATATTTTGTGTTTGAGGTTGACATAATAAAATTAAGATAAATAATGAATAATATATGAAATTACCTCTCAGAAAAAACTACGTAATATTTTTTAAAATTAATTTAACTAGTCTCTCCAATTTTCGCATGATCTTTTTCAATTACATGTAACCTTTACTTGATTATGTTAAGATTGATTACCCAATTGTGTTGCTGAGTTTTAGATTATTGTTTACAGTCCTGTTTTACTGATTGAATTTGAGTGAACATGAAAATGTTGTAATAATGATGCAAACTAAATTATGGTTGGGTCTCTAGGTCGGATAAAACACTAAGAGTTTGTGGTTCCGAGCCAGGTGTGACCATAAGATAGGCACCTGTATATTCTTCAAAGTTGCAAACAATTTGGATATTAAGCATATATGATCCATAAAGACTTGATTAAAATTTCATTAGGAAAAGATGCACAAAACAATATAGGAAGGTCAGGCTCATCATCAGTTACTGTGACCTAAAACTTTTGTACATGGTTTCCCACTGAACCTGCCTCCAAAACTTTTGAGGACCATCAACTTCAACCTCAGGAAGGTAAGGGTTAAGGGGATGTTGAATTACCTTTGGGTTCAAATCTCAAAGAATGAACAATTCCCATCAAATAATCTCATAGCTGGTTGTCTAATTCACACCCAAATCAGTCACCACTTTCTATGCTGAGCCAGGCTAGATGATGAGTTTGGCTCATAAGTTCTGTCATCCTGATCAGCACTGAAAAGAAGATTAGACCAATTTGTTGATCTCTGAACAATCCTTGTGGGAACCTGGTCACTATCTTCCCCACCAGAGGCCTCATACCCATCACTTGTTGACCTTGACAGTGGGAATTCCTTCAGTGTTGCAGCACCAGCAGCAGCAGAAAGACCTCCAAGCCGTCTTGCTTCTTCAGCTACGGTTGAAGACACGCGAAATGGGTGAATATCAGGCGAGTCTAAACTGCTTTCAGGAGAAGAAGCAACAATCCCAGCTGAGCTTGACACTGCTTGACTTGTTTGAAATCCACCCTGTGTTTCAAGCTGGAGAGATGCTAAACTAGATGTTCCACTGAAGCCTTTATTCATATTACTGGCAGAAAACCTTGTCAGGGCCTCCGTAGGTAAGTCAGCTGGCATGCGAGCCCGTTTACCTGGCCGCCTTCTGTTATCAATCCTGGGGGCCATTCGACGCCCACTGCTGCCGGAGTTGTGATCTGCTTCTAGCCTGAAAGGCTCATTCTGTCTTACCACAGGCTGCAGAATCTTCGACTTTTTCCTTGCTTCTGCAGCAGCCTTGGAAACTTCTTCTGCATTTAACCGTGCCAATGCCCATGGACTAATTTTGACTGCTGCAGGATTCTTTTTCTTAACTGGTTCTTCTCTGATAGACTTCTTTCCAAGTGAACTTACAGATGCTGTTTCTGGGGGCACTACATCAAACTGCATAACACAAACAATCACATTTTATCCAGAAAGCTAAAATATACTTCTGAAGTCATTTGATACTTGATACTTGATACACCAAAGCATGAGAAAACTTGGTTTTCAAACAACATCAAGAAAACCTGGTTTTCAACTAAGAATGTCTTAATCATTTCCCTCCATCACTGTCTTTGTCAATTTTGTTTTTTTTTGGCAATAACTTTCAATAACTAAGTCCTTCATTTATTTTATTTTGTTCATGTGCTTCATCTCAAACACATGCACATGTGCCAGTGCTTAAGATAGGAAATCACATCAGAACTTATTTCATGCAGAGGTCCCACTGTAAAATACAGAAATTGAAAATTAATAAATTAAGCAGGACTGATTTGATAAAAAGTTACCTGATCTTCAAGGAACAGACGTGGTGGTGTACACCATGCACCGCGGCGGAAAGTAGTAAAGGAGCTTGCACTACTCAATCCAGTAAGTGAGCTAACAGGCGACATTTGGGGACTCTGCTGACCTCCAACTCCTTGCTGCTCCTGTTCCTGCTCCCTCAAAGCTATGATGTAATCGTATGTGGTGATTCCCTGAGTCACTCCCCAATAAACATAATATTTAGCACTAACATTGTCATTTCTTAAACAAAACTTGTAATGCAGTCTGAAGCAAAGGGGTCTATATATTCAACCATCAAATTAAACCCAGCATGCCTATCAATATTTTACTTTTCAAGCAAACAGAGATTAGGGAGAAGAACAAATAAGTTCTGCCTTATATGAATAATTATATAAGACGCTTTTACAATGAAATTGGTATGGAAGTAAAATTTCTGGCACAGATCAGCTGCCAAACGTACCTTTTTTATGAGAAGAATATGAAAGAAGAAAAGTTGAGCAAGAGGTAAGGTAGCAAGCATAGCTAAAATGGTGCAGACTGCCTGTGAAAAGAAAAATTCACCTAGCATAAGAATAACAGCAATAATGATTTTTATAAAATCTGATTTACCATATACACTTATTGCATAAATGAACAGGGAAGAAAGAATTCATAACAACTAAACAAAGAGCAAAAGAACAAATATTAAGTGTGCATAAGATGTATGAATAACCAATAAAGCAGTCCAGTAACCACATTATATACCCCAAGAATGTAAGCAGAATGCTCACCACCACAATAACAAAGGGTGCCAGTGTGAAACTGCTTCCCAACTTGGACGAAACATCCACCGAAAATTGCTTCCTCTTAATAAAACAGCAGATGAGCACAAGTATTCCAGTCAACCATTGAAGAATAAGCTGCAATCTCAAGCCCAAGGAGCACAAACCATGTATATACCTGTCAATAGTTAATCAAAATGAAAATAACTAGGAAATTAAAAATGCTAACTCAGGGGTTTTCTTTAGGTTCCAGCATGTTGCTTCCAACAAGAAGTAAGTTGGGCTTAGGACAGCTCAACTTTTGACATTTGGTTGGGAGAATATCAAGTGTATGACTAGAAAACTAGGGCAACTGGGGAACCAAATATACTCCTTAAGGGCATTCCTTAGTTTGGAGAGCATATATAAAACCATATATACTCCATGTTCAACTACCCCTTAAATTCTCTACAAGTATAAACCACTATTTGTTTACAAAAATCTCATCTCCTATTAAAGTTCCAGTGTGATGGGGGACTAAAGTAAGCTCCTGAATAGAATGAGGGAATGGTGTTGAGAATGGCGGATCTCAAAATGCCAGTTATCTGGGGCATAATAACATTTGAATTGTAGGGTAGGATTTGTACAGGTGGCAGAGGTTTTATTATGATAATACTAGTAGGTTTGAACATCTCAATGATAAGCAAGGCATAAGTGAACAATCGTGCTTACCAAGAGGAGAGCAGCAACCATGAGGGTGAAAAACTGTCGGTAGTTCTTTTTTCCAATACAGTTGTTAAGCCACTGAAAAATCCAAGAAGTAACATTTTTTCAGAATGCATCAACTTATAAGCAAGGAAGAGAGAAATCAGATAGTCATACCCTGCAGTGATGATCAAAGCGATCAACACACTTGTCACAAACTCTACAGTGCTTGCTGTACTTGAATACCTGCAACACCATTATTCCAACAAGATATTTAACTTCTTTTATTATCAATTTTGACAAAAGAAACCTCAGCATCCATCTAATGCCAGAATACAATCATTTGGAGAAGCAAGATTTTAACAGAATTGGTAATATTGTCAAGTATTAGATCAAGGAATGCACAAATAGTATATCTGTGTTATGCGTGCAAGACTCTGTTCCACGATAATAGAGGATGAACTGCTACAATATTCTTCAAGGAACAAAGGCTTTTACTCAAAACTCTTCAGCGTACCTCAACTTCACACAAACTGCAATAGAACATGCCATCTTCACTTGTTTGTTTATCAGAAGATTCTTCACTTGAACTAGAGCAGGAGCAGATATAAGCGCAAGGAGAGCAAACTAATAGTAAAGGTGATGATGCACTTTTCTTCTCTATTGAAATAGCAACATCTTTAAAACTTGCTTCTGTTCCCAATGCTTCCTTATCCACAGATTTTGGTCCAACTGTTGAAGCATTTCCATCATGCATTGATGAAGTCGAATCCGCTCCAAGTTTAGAATCCTTCAGCCCACCCAGCTTTTTGCTATCCGGAATTTTAAGGTACTTTTTGGACTTAAAAACCCCTGAATCTGCTGGATCAGCTGCTGCACACCAAATGTACAGTCCAAAGACACAGGTAATCTGGCAAGAGGTGAGATGTTACTATAACAAGACAATATCCTTCATGCAGTTTAAAACAAAGATAGTTATGTCCCTTCTTTTACAAGTCTACACTAGTTTGATTTCAAAATGAAATTTTATTACAAACTCATCATATTGATGAAATGTGCATGTGTATGTTATTTCCTAACCTTGCTATTACAAGCACATTAAAAACCAGATAATAATATTGATTCACACACACAAGGACATAGAAGCCCTAGTAAGGTGCCATCTACAGCAAGTGGAACAAAAAATGCAAACAGCCATAAGACATATCAGAATCAGTTCATAGATACCAAAAGCATATCATCCTTCATATTTGGATGTGTCATTAGTTCTACAACTGCAGATACCAGGAAGTCAACTTAGTACTGAATAGTGAATTTCACCCATACTCGGAAACTGACAGATAGTATATTTAAGCAGAATGATGAAGCTATTGCATGATTTAATGTAACACTCTAAAGCCACATTCGAGGAACCTTTAATTAAGGTAACCTGGTTTCAACAAATTCCTCACACTACATGCATGATAATTCGAATATTAGTAGATACCCGTTCAAAGTGGGTGGGGGATGCCAGCATTATCAAGAAGGTCAAAAAAGGAATATTAGAATATGATGAGAATAACTGTGTTGCCTTGGATTTCAAAAACTCAAATTTGTTTGAATCTAGTATTTCCAACAAACATACATGTGCCTGAGTTGGCATTAAATTCCAATGCCAGTATAGTTTAAAGCCTTGATTTCTAGTTTACATATCTCCTATGGCTATTTCTCAAAAGATGCTAAAAAATTAATTAAATAATTGGAGAGAGGATAATTTATTTAACCAGTATACATAACAAGATACCAAATAGCCTCTCATCAGGTACAGAAAAAGCCCCATACACACATTCCAAATTGAAATCAATCTACAATCTAACAAAACAAGATGAATAAAGAAGGAGAAGAAGCTCAAATTGAAGAAAAGGAATAGAGACATACATAACCAAAAAACATGAATCAGAAAGCAACATTCACAGATCTCATAACCCTTTTCCCCAACCAACTTTAAATTCAGTAAAATGAACATAAAAATGCAGAGAAAGCTCAAAATTTGGGTTACCAGGGGTGTGTAGAGGCCCATAGCAATGTACTGATACACCTTCTTCCCAACAAAAGGAGCAAAGAACACATAGAAGGCAAACCCTAGAGCCAGAAATACAGCAATGGCCACCACCTTCACAGCAACAAACAGTCCTCAAAATGTCAAACCCCCACAAAAAAAATCTGGAAAAAAAAAATAAAAAATTGAAACTTTACACCGACCTGAAGTGGATGGTAAGGTAGCTGCCATCCATTCTTCCTCATCTTTCAGGATGACTGCAGAGGCAAAGGATGAAGAAAACAGAAAGCAGAAGAAGTAAGAAGAAATGGGTGTAGCTGAAGAATTGGTTTCAATGGAAGGGATGAAAAAAGCAGGGGTTTTTAGTACTCCGGGACCAGAAAAAGGAGGTGGGTTGCAATGACATGTTGTTAGCAGGAAGAGCTGGCAGAAAGAGATGTAACAGGGAGAGGATGGGGTGATGAGAATGAGAAGATTTGTCTGGTTCAGTGAGAGACAAAGCTTGAATTCATGGAAGATGTTAAAGAAATGGGAATGAATGAATGGATTGGCTTTTTAACTTTGACAACAGAGAATGGAGATCTATGACTGAGTGGTGTGGTGTGAAGAGTGTGTGTGTGTGTGTGTGTGTGTGGTGTTTCTCTCTCTCTCTCTCTCTCTCTATTCACTCCATTCATTCCATTGAATGTGAGTTTTTACTACCTCATGACCCACTACACTACTCACTGTGGTGGTACCTTTAACTTTTTGAATGAAGGTGAAGGAGGTTACTAGCTACTCATGTGGTGTGCTGTGTTGATAATAGCGTTACCTTTTTGAATAGGCAAAATCATGTGTTCCAAGCCACCGTAACGGACAGTTGTTTGGTTGCTTCTGCTTTTTCTTAATTTGCCAACAACCTTTGCTAGCTTGCTCCCCAGGCCCAGATATGTCACTACACACTCTCTCTGCTTCCCCTCTTCATTCAATCACTATCCATAAATCATGTATACTTTATAAACTCATTTTTATCTAATTATACAGAATTAATAAAAGCAGTTAAAATTAGTTAGTAACAATACGTCCTACATATGGTCTATTTACATAAGGTCATATTTATAAGAATCAAAAAATTAATTTACAAAGTTTAGGAAATAGGAGTATGTAGTTAAGTATATTAAATTTGTTATCAATTGATATTGACCTTTCAAAATTGTTCTTAACTCGCTTTTTTAAATTTTAATGCATCATTAATGTTTAGAAAAGTCAAGAGAGAAAAAGTTTAATTATATAAGAGCATTCTTGTCTAAAAGTAAATATTTCATT
Source organism: Lotus japonicus (assembly GCF_012489685.1). NCBI lineage: Eukaryota > Viridiplantae > Streptophyta > Magnoliopsida > Fabales > Fabaceae > Lotus > Lotus japonicus. Next base: position 77,396,960 of record NC_080042.1, on the reverse strand, counting down.
TGGTATTTCAAAAAAAAATATTTCACTTGGTTCTTATTAATATGATAGGAGGTACCCGCTTTAAAAAAAAAACTTTCTCAAATTACTTTCAAATGAAATTCTCCTTCCGTATTAATATTTCACTATCTTTAAATGATAATGGTCTTGGAAATCAGACAAATTTTTTAACAACATGAAAATTCTTTGAATGTTGGTATTAAATATGATGGTAAACATGAAAAAAAAATTAATTAATATTTCATATAAAAATATAAAGTGTCTTATATTACGGGATAAAAAAAACTCAAAAAAAATAAATTATAATGAGGGATATTGGGAGCAATTATTTATGAATATAATTAAAATCTTGAAAGATGTTGTGATTTGTCATTTTAATCGGAATAAACATTAAAGATTTGGTCAAACTTGTCACTCAAAATTTCTCTTGTCCATTTTGTGTATGGAAAAAGATATTTGCACAACAACCTCATTCTAATATGGTTGTAATATGGGCAAATTACATTGATATCCCTTTGAGGTTTATCATTATTGCATTGATTTCTACTCTATTTTTTTTAAGTAAGACACTAATCACATTTATTTAATTGGAAACATTGCACATTTGCACTAATTTCATCTGAAGTTTATGTCGAGTTTCATTATTCCATGAACTAAATGGCGTAGACACTTGTTGTAAACTAGAGTTGAACCCAACAAAAATAGGTGGAGTTTCATTCAATGAACATGGCAAGTAAGGTGAGACAAGTCATTTGATTTTCTTGCAGGGTACAAACCTTGGCTACAAGCAAACAAATGCTCACTGGATGGCAAAATATAGGAGTGTTACTCGTGAGTGTAAATTCATGGAGTTTGACCATCCCACTTGATAAACCTTGAACTCTTGATTCCAGCTTGTGTTATACTTTAAAACATGTGCATGGAGCATATGTACATTTTTAACCCATAGTTTGTCCTTTTCTCAATTCCTTTATCTCCCAGAAAGCATCTACAAGGAGGTTGAGCACTCCAAATGTCAACAAGATTCTGAAAATTGAAAAAGGTTCTTACATTGCAATACTAGCTTCTATCCACAAACATATTATTTATATGCACACACTTACATTTAATAACCGACTAAAACAATCACATAGAACAATAACAATTCTAACCAAAATCAAAAGGAAAAGGAAAATAATGTTCATTTTCCCATCTCTTGTTTCCTCAACAGCAACACTAGTAGGGTCGGTCCCGACATTTTGGAGGCCCTTGACAAATAATAAAAATGTACCTTAATTAACAAATAACATGTCAAAAGTCAAAAGGTGGGATTCAAACCCGATACATAAAAGTACCATATACAATTATTAACCACTAGATTAGTTCAACTCATTAATAGTATCTTGAACATTAATTATTATAACTAAATTTTATTTTAGGGGAAAGTTTAATGAGATTTTTTTTTTGGACCCCTTTTTTTTGGAGGCCCTGGACTGTGGGCATGCTTGCACATGCCCAGGGCTGGCCCTGAGCAATACGATGTAATTAAGTACTCTTAATTGTGCATGAATTACATAGAAGCTTATGTTGGTCTTGCATTTATTATTCTGGCATTCAAATTTCAAAATATCTTTGCAAAATACAAACACAATCCTTAAAAACAAAAGACTAAAATTCCTTAAGTATTTAGTTTTATAAGCATGCAGTAGTATGTATGAAGGATGACTTGTTGGCGGTACACCTATTTACTTAATGTTATAATCTCTGAGACTCTAGTGAATTAGTCTCATAACTATTGGCAGTAGAAATACCTTAAAAAAAATTCTCTAATGAAAATGCAACCAAGATACAACATTCATTCATTTGTAATTTTTCAAGGATGATAATGACCGTAAGAAATAAATAGAAAAATGCAAAGATCAAAGACAGGGACTTAACAGAAGGGCACAAATGGTATAATATTATCTGTCTACACCCAACAATTGTGTTGGTGAGTGAGAGCAGTGAGTAAACTCGGTCTTAATGAAACGTCGACCCCGTATTTGTCGTTTTCTTGTCAGACACCGCAACCCGAGAATAATACCCTGTTCCTGCGCGTAGATTTATTCCCTTACATCCACTAATCCTATCCGTTAAAACTATAGCAAGCATGTTAGCAATAGTATCCTGTGGCTGTGAACAATGCTTTAGCTACACCTTCTTGCACTTGATGAAATCTCAGAATTTCTTTTTTGTTTTTCAGTTTAGCAGATCGAGTGAATTGAATTTTTATGGATGTCGTTTTGGGGAAAGCAGTAAAGTAATTAATATGCGTTTTTTTGAACAACATAATAACATACCCTTCGATTTCTTCCAATCACGAGTTCCAAACACCACATGCATTTCTAAATTCCGTTGACGCACCGGTTACGTTTCACCGTCGATGCTACCACCGCGTATCAATTATTCAATGGTCGTGATTGATCGTAAAATATAGTAACTAGCTAGGTGAACAGTGTAAATAATTTAACCCGGCCACAAGCATTTTTTAGTGACACAATGAAAAGCGAAAAAAACAAACTACTCAACACATTTGACATAACTTACACATGCATGAAACCACTCATGACTCTCTCCTTTTTTTTTTTTGTCTATATTGTATTTCATGCAGTTTTTTTAGCTAAAGTATTTTCACATGTGGTAGCTATATACAGTATGAGATTAGTTCTCAATCAATGCACTTAGTAGTAGGGGTTGATTAAGGAATATAATTATCCTCAATTCAAATTCTTGCCAACAAAAAACACTCTTATAACTTATTGACCAGTTTTAACCTCTTAATGTGCTGATGGTGGAGCAATAGATTAATGAGATATCTCATCATCGGATAGGTACCTGCTTAAAAAAAATATAATGCTCGGGATAAACTAAGATATTAGAATAGGGTACAGAATAAAAATTTAGGAGGAATACCATAGTTGCAAAGGTACGAAAAGAAAAGACAATGTAGAGTTTTTTTTTTTCTTTTGAAAGGGACAATCCAATATAGAGTTAAGAATTGAAGTTGTAACTTGGAAGCAACACATAAGTTGACCGGCTCATATAAGTGAAAGTATCAATACATATTTTATTCATTACGATGTATAAGTCCTAGATTAACGCAATGTCTCAACCAGTTATAGATGGATTGTTCTTATCCATTTTATTTTATTTGTACAAGCTGTTTGTTCTTCAAAACTTACATAACTTAATATTTGATAAAAAAACTAATGAACGCCAGCCAATAAAAATAAACAAGTGATATACAAGTCAAAAAGTACATTTGATCCGTGACTATTCTTATTGATTGGCTGGCTGCTTTTATTGAGGGGAGTTGGGTTTGGCCCCCTATGGGGCTCCGCGCCCCACTTAAAGTGGGGAAATTACGGAAAAACCCCCATTTAAAAGAATACGGAATATTAAATTTCGTATTCAATACGGAATATAAAGTTCCGTATTATATTACTATGTAATCGACAGGGGTTTTTTCAAAACCCATTTCAGCGCTCCAAACCCATTTCCCAACCCTTGCTCTGCAATCTTCGAGACCGACGCTCTCCTTGCTTCAATCATCATCTGGACAGGGTACCATCGTCTCCATCATCAACCCCATTCTCCCCATTCATTGCATTGAACCTAGAGGTAAGTAAGTTTGGATTTCAACTTGAATTCACCATTTAACTTGAAATTATGGAATCTTTCAACCCTAGGATAGTCGATTTATGCTTAAGTAGATGTTAGGTTGGCTGAAATTGTATAAATTGGTCTTTGGGGCGAGTTCCAATCATGCAATGTCGTTAATGGAGTTCTGGTTCGATACGGAACATAATATTCCGTATTCAATATGAAACTTAATGTTCCGTATTGGATATGAAACTTAATGTTCCGTATTTGGTGTCTGTTTAGAGTTATAAACTTAATTTATAAAATGTTTTTATAAAACTTAATATAATTAGCTTAGTTTATTTATAAAACCTAATCTAATTAGCTTAGTTAATTTATAAAATGTTTTTAAACTTATAATTAACATCGTGAATTATTTAGTGATTTTATTTAGAGATTTAGTTGAGAAATTTAGTAATTGAGCGAGTATAATTTATTCAGTGAATTTATTTAGAAAATGTTTGCTCTGAATATATAGTGAGAATGAAGAACAGAAAGAGGTCTCGAGCTAGTGAGGATGCGGGGCCTACAGAGGATAGACACCGGCGATTACATGCTTCTAGCCGGCGCGGCGATCATGCTGCGACCTCTCAGGCGGTTGAGGCTTCAGCTCCAGCTCCAGTTGATTCTATGCAGTCGCCCATGGTAGAGGCTTCAGCTCCAGCTCCAGTTGAGCCTACTGATCAAGTTCCTACTCCGCCGTCTCCCATGGTTGATGTACCTCGCCATGAGTCACCAGGAGAGGAGTCATCAGGCGAGTCGTCATCCGGCGATGAGTCATCTGGCGATGAGTCATCCGGCGATGAGTCATCCGGCGATGAGTCATCCGACGAGGAGTCATCCGGCGAGGAGGGGTCATATGACGAGGATAGTATTCCTCCTCCTGATGTTGATGCTGATGTCGTGCCAGAGGCACAGGGTGGCAAGGAGGACCTGATCCAGAGGTTGCCGCCGTTTCCGGGGGGGCCTGTTGATTTGTCGCTTCTCACGCATTATGCTGATCACAAGGCTCCCTGGACGTGGCATGCACTCCTACGCACAGACGAGCGGTATGTGGACCGTCGACACTTGAGGGTGGCCACAGCTGGGGGGAAGGTTTGGAACCTTGCTTGTGATGGTGATTCAGACAGTCACAGGAGGGTTCGAGAGTTGATTGAGCAGACGGGTCTTCATCAGCTACCCTGGTGCAGCTACTCGGAGACAGATGCAGGCCTCATTTTGGCCCTTGTGGAGCGATGGCATGAGGAGACTAGTAGCTTCCACATGCCGTTTGGGGAGATGACCATCACCCTGGACGACGTGTCGGCTCTTCTCCATCTCCCCATGGGGTCGAGGTTCTATACGCCTGGGAGGGGGGAGAGGGACGAGTGTGCAGCGCTATGTGTTGAGTTGATGGGAGGATCTGTTGCTCGTTATCATGCTGAGTTTGATAAGAACAGGAGCCAGACTATTCGCTTTGGGGTCTTGCAGACCCTGTATGATGCTGCGTTGGAGGGTATGTCTTAATTATTACTTGATTAAATAGTATCTATTATTATTGTATTGTTATAAACTGTTAACTCAATTCATTTCATTGTAGAGCACCGATATGAGGACGCTGCACGGATTTGGCTGGTGAACCAGCTAGGCGCGACGCTCTTTGCTAGCAAGAGCGGTGGATACCACACGACCGTCTACTGGATAGGTATGTTGCAGGATCTCGGTCGAGTGTCCGAGTACGCGTGGGGCGCGATTGCGCTCGCTACGTTGTACGACCAGCTTGATCGAGCGTCCAGGAGGGGGACGGCCCAGATGGGAGGTTTTAGCTCACTCTTGCTAGGATGGGCCTACGAGTACCTTTCTAATCGCGTCATTATCCGGAGGGCGGATCCGGAGTACTCGCAGGCCCAGCCTAGGGCGCGGCGGTGGGTTACGTCCCGGGTCGGGCATGCAGGCCTCGATGAGAGGCGAGTCATGCTCGATGAGCTGACGGTGGATGACATTATATGGACCCCATTTGAGGACCATCGGGCTCATCCACCACGGGATCAGAGGGCCATGTATTCTGGCTACATCCGGACGCCATTTGGCCGTGTTGTTCGACGACATCTACCAGGGAGGGTTCTGCGCCAGTTTGGCTACATCCAGGATGTCCCTCGACACCCCTCCGAGATCCAGACGACTGGGTCCCTTGCTGAGACCGCAGATGCTGCCTATGCTGATTTTGTGCCGCACCTGCGCCCTCAGGGGATCCCTGCTACTCATTCGGGAGAGGCTGTGGAGGAGTACATGAGGTGGTATGGCGGTGTGTCCCATCGGTTCATCATCCCTGATGATAGGAGGGAGGAGTTCAGTGCTGTGGTAAGTTTGAATTTTATTTTTCATGCAATTGTGATTTTTTGTTCATGATATTTTATTTGTACACTCACATTTATGTACATTATTTTTGCAGACGGTTGTGCGTCGGGTCGTGGACTTGTTGGAGCAGTCACTGGAGGTGTCAGATGCTCTTGCAGTTGGCACGCATGCCCGATCCCTCACTGAGAGGGCGCTGGATCTTATTAGATCCAGCGCATTCATCGGTACCCAGGGAGTAGCCTTTGCTGCTGTCCGAGGAGCTGGAGCTGCAGGAGGCAGAGGTCGTGAAGGTAGAGCGCGTGGAGGCAGAGCCCGTGGAGGCAGAGCCCGTGGAGAGGGTGCACCTGCAGAGGGCGCTCGTGGAGGCAGAGCTCGTGGACCTAGAGGTCGGAGGGGTGGCGGTAGGGGTCGGGGCGAGTGACTGTATATTTGTATATTTTTTTGTGTACTTTTATATTATGACATGTGACGACATTGTATGGACTCTTTTTATATTAACCACGCTTTCTATTTCCACCTATTATGTTTAGACTCTTATAATGAAAAATAACCTGTATAACTACACCGTGAATAATGAAAGGCAAGATAAGTAACATAAGGCCCATCAATATACCAATGACCATCAAATTACTATTATTAAAAGCAGCAATGAACAACATAAGGGCAAGGCCCATCAGATTAATATTACAGAGCGTTTACAAATGAATATTACACAAAGTGTGGTGTCAGTCTGTGGTGATGTCTACATAGCTTTGGTGACTAAGAGGAACACCAAAAGTAACAAGCCAAGCTTCGAATTCTTATGTGAACCTGTGTAAACGTGTAACATATGGGACGCACCAGCTTACTGATATAGGATCAACATACCGTTCCCACTGGAGAGCAATTGGCGGCATAGAATGTCCAGGAGTTAGATGGAGCTACATTATAGAGAATAACAATAAAATTAGATAGCTTACAAATACAACAAATTAATTCACAAACTGGATATTAGTGTACGCAATAAAAAAATACATGTACAAAGTGATTTATCACATGACCAACAGCTATAACACGATGTACAGGAGGTGGACCTTCTCCTCTTAGTGGAAGGTATGACCAACAACCCTGAGAAGAGATGGATATGAAAACCACTTAGAACCTGGTTGCTACAAGGTATCCCATCTCTGGCAGTTGCATCCATTTATCCTCGGTAGCCGGATGACCAGGAGTAAGAGTGAGTCGAGAATGTAAGGCATTAACCACATGTTTGGACCACATTTCATCATACAATCCTCTGTGTCGTTCAAGTTCGTCTATCAACGCTTCCCTAACACATGACCAACCTTCCTCACCTGATGGTAGTCCCAGTAATGCAGCAATGACTCTATAGCCACAGTTACCATCGTCCTCAACATTCTGAACTGTGTGTATATATGGGTGGAAAAAGGATGGAAAATGACCCATGAAATAGCTTGTATCAGACTTCTTCACACGCTTCTTCTTCTTTGGTGGTTGCGAAGCCTTCTTTGCCTCTTTGATCTCCCTATCAACATGCTCAAAACCTGAAGGATCACGAGTCAAGGATCCTATTGCTTTAACCTTGGGTGGTTTTCTTTCGTTCGCCTTAAGAGTGCGCTTGGACCTTATCTGAACCTCAGGAGTACAAAGTGAACTGCTTTCAGGACAATAGATAGCTTGAAGCTTCCTCCTTACCATACTCTGCTCTCCAGTATCCAAAGAACTGAAATAATGTGTCAATGCCTCAACTTCTGGTTGCATATCTCCATGGTTCATGCCGCAAATATGGTTGCTGATAGTATCTGCAACAGGTTCAGGTACATGCTCCCAACTCAGTCTCTTCCAGAATGGATGAATTGCCTCATATGGAATTCTTTCATAACCTGTAAGTTCACAAAAGTGTCACTTTTAATAACAAATAGAATTAATTGACAAGAGAGTGGTTGACCGGTGACCTGCAAGTTCACAACCGCAAGGCAGTCCTTGAGTCTCTCTCAACAAGCAATCGCATCGGCCGTAGGACTTCATTCTTATATGTTCAGCATCAAGGAGCTGCAGGCATTTGTTTGACACAAATCCTCTAATATTTGTGTAAAATGGGCACATGAAAATGTGATCAATTCTGTGAATACTGCGCTCAAACGATGCTAATATTTCAGTATGTCGATTACATGTCAAACTATGCGACGCATCCCAAGAAGTGGCTAGGTCACCCTTGCAATCCCGCAACATCTTCTTCAAACTGGCATGTGCACCCTCAGCCCTGCAAACAACAAACAGATATCTTATTAACTCTCCAATGTAAACAATCTATCAAATGAAAAACATATAACAAGGCATAAATTAAGCTCATATAATTTTTGTACCTGTTACTTGTTGTTGTTCCAAAGTGCATCACATGATTTGTCCATGCCTTGGCAAATTTTTCCTTGTGGACCAACCATGTAGTAGAACAATAGGAGGTAAAGTTGTTGTATTTGTCCTTGCACATATTAAACAATTGCATCCATTGAACTTCAAATTCTTCAACTGTTGCAGCATCCACCACCTCTCCCCACTTCCCCATAACCAATTCAGCAAAATCATCTGTACCAACATAGAGTTTGCACTTTGCCAAAACACACTTGTTGATGTGCCACAAGCATAATAAATGGCTGGTGTTGGGAAGGCTTTGCTTAGCAGCACTCAATAAGGCAAGATCCCTGTCAGTAACAATCACCTTAGGCAACATGGCTTGATCAGCTAATAGAGACTTCATACACTCCAGTGCCCAAACGTAGTCATCTGTGCCCTCATTAACAATGTAGCAAAAGGCTATGGAGTATGTCTTATCTGTGGAAGTCAGTCCAACAATCTCAAGCAATGGAATTTTATATTTGTTTGTCTTGTATGTGCAATCCATAATCACTACATATGGAAATGTGTTGAACAGTTTGATAGCATTTGGATGAGCCCAAAATACATCCCTAATGACTTCCGATCCAGGCTCATGTCTTTCAAAGTGGACGTACTTGCCACCGTCCAACTTCTTCAACAAGTGTTGCATTTCTGTCAATGACCCGCGGAGGGATTTTCTTAACCTCTTGCAAGCACCATAAATCTGAGATATGGTATTCAAGTTTAAAGGATTGTTTTCCTTCAAAGTCAACAGCATCTTTCTCGGTGGAACCCAACTCTTTGACATTTTTTCCACTTGCTCCTTCTCTTCGGAATTTAGACGACCAACAAAATTGTGGCCAAGTAGTGACCTAGCTGGTTCATGGTTGTGTGTACCTTCCATCACCTTTAGCCGCCAATCTCTATCTATGCCATTTTTCATAGGTCGTCCTTTTAGTCTAAAAGGACATTCTGTCTTTTGTGTTCTCGTTCCTTCAACAAGGTCAGGGTCTCTGTAGGGAACATACTTACCATGCTTCTCGCACCCCAACATGACATAAGCTTTTCTGCTTCCATTCCCACCGCTATCTGACTTTGTGATCAACACAACATATCCATTTTCAATAGCAATTCCATGAACCCAATTGATAAGATCATCACGGGTAGGGAAAATCTGTTCAATGATGCATACCCAACACACAAACAAGGCATAAACAAGGGTGATCAAGACATAATAAGAATTGATATATTACACTTTCAAAACAATGCAAAAATCTGTTCAAAGAATACCTGATCAGTTGTAAATAAATGCGAGACATCTATACTTATACACGGGGGTACAAATGCTGGTGGTGGCACCTCTTCAGGTTGAGCATTGTTCAATCAATTGGGATTCATGAAATAAAAATGATTCTGTCATCCCTGGAAGAGAATACGGAACTTTATTATCCATATTGAATACAGAACTTTATAATTCGTATTGAATACGGAAATTTATAATTCGTATTGAATACGGTATATTAATTTTCGTATAGACTCCGAAACTTTATATTCCGTATTTTAACACATCTCAGAATTCAGAAAATCATCATTCTAACTACTTAATCTACTTAATCTAACTACTTAATCTAACAACTTCAACTACTTAAACTAACAACATACAACAAACAACTAACAACACTTACCTCAAATGCTATCTTTTTGCATCCAATGGTGGAGAGCTTGCCAATGAAGGAGTTGGTGGTGGTGGTAGGAAGAATGGAAGTGAGGTAGGAGAGGGTGAGAGAGAGGGTGGTCTGGAGGCATTGAGGGGGTTAAGGGGGCTGGTGAGGGGTTGGTGACGGAGGAGTAATGGTGGAGGGGTTGGTGGAGGGAAGAGTAATGGTGGAAAAGGTGATGACTGTCAGAGTTATAATACGGAATTTTAACTTCCGTATTCTATTTTATTGAATACGGAAGTTTAAGTTCCGTAGGGCATTTATGGGTTAAAAAAAAATAGGTGGGGCGCGGAGCCCCATAGGGGGCCCCAAACCCAACTCCCCTGCTTTTACCGTTTTCTGTTTTGGAGCATGCCATATTGCCATTGATGCCCGTGACCTCGATCGATCTTATATTACTCTACGTCTATATATGTTTCGTTTTAAAATCTGGACATGACACTGAATAGGTGAAGAAAGAATGGAAGATAAAGGTTTAATTTACAGCTTAATTGTCTAATTTTGATTAAGACATAAATCCTGTTTATTGTGTGTTAATTCGATCTAGATACCAACAATCGCGTGAAGGTTGAAAGTTTGATTGTGACCGATTTTCATATGTTTTGACTCAGTTCTCACCGATTCTAACATCTATCAAATTTTTTTCAAATAGATTAATCACTTAACGATTTTCAACACAACAATCGACCGATCCAATTCACAAACTAAATGTATGTGTGAAATACCCCTACATAGCGGTACGCTTGTTATCTAAATTGTAGAGTACTGTAGCTTTATCTACCACAAAGCTATATGTAGACTGTAGCTACCAAAGCATGTAAGGAAGTAATTTAAATTCTAAGATTATTAGAAGAACTCAAAGCAACAAAAAGATTGTTGTGTATGTATTGCCATAGTTGGAGTGCATTGCACATTTCAACAAAAAAATACAACATTTCATTTCAAGAGAAAGCATATAAGAGTTCAATATTATTCTGTCAGCAAGAAGGGGATCTGTTAGAAATCTGGTTGTGATAATCCTGGATAAAGTCAAGAATCGTGAGCGTCCACTTTCCGAACAAATTATTTCGACCCTATAATTGCCTGGGTTCACGAAATCTTTGTTGGGATAATACTTGACAATCAATCTGTTTCTTGGCACAAGAAAACAGATAACGAAAAGTAGAGATATTCTGTTTCTGATTTTCTGTATATTTCCTTAGGCTGCAAGTAACCTTATATAAGAGGCTGCACGAATGATCACAACTGTTCGAAATAAGTCACAATTTTTCAAACAATTTCAAACTAGGGTCACAACCGTTCATAAAAAAATTCCCGCCAAGGGGCTCCGCCCCTTGGACCCCGGTTCGTATTCGCGGTCAATTATGCGTTGGCTCACCAAGCGTGCACTCCGCACTAACCTGACTCGATTCCGAGCCTAACGCGTAATTGCATCAACCTATAGTAGATCACATTACTACTAAAATACATTGATGATTCTAAAATCACCAACATGATCGACTAGCAACTGTTTATGTGCGAATCAGTCAAGCGTGCAATGAATTGGATCAGAGCTCTGAAAAATAAGAACAGAGTTTTTAATCCAAATAGTCTAAGAGAGACCAAATCACCGAAAGTTCATAACCCAAAAGACTTGCTTCATTTGAGGGCAAAGAGGGTGTAGGCTCATCACTCATGAAAGAAAAGAAAAGAAAAGAAAATTTGCTGGGCCATCATTTTAGTTATGATCACTGATCATAATATATAAGTGAAAGTTATAGAGATTGATGGTTTTCCCTGAAATGATATAGCCTTGGTCAAGATAAAGGGTCCACCGTGATATCACATTGGCATTTGAGTGTAAAAAAATGGCCTAATTGAGCAAATTGAGAAGCTGGCCAAAGTATGATAGATAATGGTGGGTGAGTGCATCCTAGGATGGAAGCAACAGTCAGGTGATTCATTTTAATTAGTATTTTTTTTTCCTAAACCCACTGAAAATTGTACGTAGCATTGAATAGGTGATACCAACATTCACAAAGAGAAGGCAAAATGTTTGGTTTTTTCTATTACTCCCAAAATATCCATGGTTATGAAGATTTTATCATCAGCCTATGATCAATCAAAAGAAAGTTCAATTGATTGGCATGTTCTCTCATTAATCTAGTTTGTTTTTAGGCTGCTAAGCAAACTAGTTTGAATCAAATTTGATTATTTGTGAGTTCATTTTATACATTAGTGAAGTTTGTGGTACTTTTTAAGTTTAATTGTTCAACTAATTTAGATAAATATAAGATAAATAGGTTATTTGCATGATGAAATGAACTACGGGACATGCCGGTGAAATTAATTACCGATCAACACATGTAAATTGCCACAATTCGCATACTAAGTAAAAAGAAACATTTTTTTTCAGTTTAGAAAGCTGTAAAAATGTTGCAAGTTTATTTTGCGGGTTTTAAAATGTCGTCTATTACTTTTTTTAAGTTTTCTAATAATTTAGAAATGTTGCCCAAATCTTTGCCCAAACCGCCACAGAATAAATATTATATTTTGCAGTGATTTTAAAACATTTGTTAAACACTAGTTTTTTAACTTTTCATATTTAGTGGCGGTTAAAAACTAATCCATTGTATATCTAAAAGCAAGAAATTCACGTATGAGCGCTAAAGCAAGAAATTCACGTATGAGCACTCGGTGAATTATTATCACAGTAGGCAAGCCAAAAGAAACAAAATGCGCAATCCATGGATAAAAGGGAAAAGTGGAACAGATAAAAAGGTTCAAAATCACTCCAAATATAGTTTAAAATGGTAGTCTACGATGTAGAAAAATAATTGGCAATATAATCCCATCTAATGGGGCTTAACTATAAGCAAAAGCAGTGGGGCCCATGCTAATGACACAAGAGGCATGAGTATATAAAACAATATATAGGCAAAGGGTAAGGGTGATATGTTGTTGATGATATTCTTTACTTGATGGGGAGCAAAAGATCAAAAAGAGAAAACAAGTGGTGGATGTGAAGGTCCCTAGAGGCTGGTGGGTGAGATGGGTGTGTCTCATTATGCAACTTTAGACAAACATGTGATGATGCATTTAATTATGTCTTTGCCTCTAAATGCTATGATGTGGCCCATCTATAACCCTCTTCATTTGTTTACTTCCTCTTCTACCTCCACTTTATATATCATTAACGAGATATGTTTTAGTAGTAACTTTTAAATCAATTTTTTAAGTTATGTAGTAATTTATTTATCATATTTAATGCTGAATATTAATTTTTGGATTTAATTTATATGACTAAATTAAAAGTGTAAAATGTTTTTAGTACATCGGAAAACAAGAGGTGTAAAACATTGTGCACATTTTTTTTTGGTACAGTTCAAAAAGAAAGGAAAAGAGAAACAAGAAAACCTGAGCTTAGGCCTTACATATGAGACACTCATAGAGTCAGCTAGCAATAAAAAACTCATCTCATCCAAGGGGTGATCAATAGTCACAAGACTGCTATCATGTGAGGCACCAAACTTTGCAAGAAAATCAGCGTAAGAATTCTCCTCCCTGAGAGTATGGATCACCTCCACACGCCAATCTCGACCCAGAAGGTCCTTTATATCTCAGATGAGAGAAGCATACAAGTGTCTCGACGGAGGAACATAATTTACTAGAGTAACTGCATCAAAGGGAGTCAGATTGGCATGCATATAACAATTCTAATTGGACAAATGTAATTTTTTTTTTCACTGCACATGTTCAAAATTTCAAAATGGTTTAATTTGAAATTTGAGTTGGTAAAACGTATGTTTCGTTTTTATTTTTTTTGGAGATGAAACGTTTTTTTTTTGTCAAAGTGCTGAAACATGTGTTACATAGTATTTTTTTTGTCAAACATTGTGCAATCCCATTCGTGGGCCGAATTCACATTGGTTTAATTACAAGGCCCACTTATCTTCCAAAAAAAGTCACTTGGTAATTGAGGAAATGGTGAATCCACTGAGGGCCCAATATAAATCCCTATCACGGAAAATGGAAAATTTGAAAAAAAAAGAGAGAGCCACCAATACCACGGATTCCGAGTATGTAATACTCCATCCGTTCTACAAAGTTTGTTGTTTTGAACCTTCTTTCAATATTTTAAAATGTTTGTTGTTTTAGATAATCAATGTATTTTTTGCCAATTTTTTTTTTCAACTATCCCATCATTTAATAAATTTTCTCTCACTTAACACCTCTCATATCAACCAACTACAACTCTTCTCTATTAACTACATTCTTCTCTATCAAAGTAAAATTTAATTGTTGCACTTAGTACTAGTAAAACTAAATAAGGGTATTATAGTAATATTATACTATTAATAATTGTCATCTTATAATCTTTGGGTGCCCACTAGGGTGGGCAACCTTTTTTTCTGGTCCACCGGTGGTCCACTCTTTAAAACTGTCAGATCTTGGAATAAAAAAATATTCTATAGATAAATGGTTATGATTGAAAGCATAATAAAAGGGTAGAAGTGTAATATACTTTCTTTTATTATTTAAAAAAAAATTATAAGATTTCAGATTCAATCAAATTCACAAACTTCTCCAGATTCCAACAAATTCAAGATTTCTAGATTTCATCAAATCAATTCAAATCCCAGATTCCCTGTACCAAAACAAAAATTGGTTGGAGGAGGAACAATGATGGTGCAAGAACTTCTTCATCTTCATCACTTTATCTTCTTCAGACCCAAAATCCCAAATTTGTGACTCCGTCATGCTCAAAGACCCAAAGCTCTCCTCTTACATCTCTGCTCCCAGTTCCTTCAGCTCATCTCCTCACCAGCGACTCTGACACCAAGCATCGATGCTGGCGGCGGCGGTTCTCCTCCTACAGATCCCGAACCCATACATTCAAACCCTAGAATTGAAAAAAATTAGGGTTATGCTAAACACGAAGGATACAACCGAGAGAGCAAGGGACATGACACCAAACACTGAAAATCTGAGAGAAAACAAGCAAGAAAAACGACTGTTGAAATATGGAACCAGCAAGAGCTTAAAAGAGAGGGTTTTGAAAGGGAGAAGCAGACCACGAAAACAGATATCAGAGAATGGTACTTTTCCCATGAATCCCGCTCCACCACCTCTATGTTATGGCCAATTGGGTTCGTTCTGGTTGGCTATTACAGCGGAAGCCATGGAGCAGCAGAAATCACGACCGTTCGGTGAGATTCCGGCGTAGCTCCGGCATGATTCCCAAATGCAACTTGAACACGCCGCCGGTGGAAATGGAGGTTTGGGATCAACGACTTGGTGTGGGTGATGTTGAGGTCGGTGAAAAGTTGGTGAGTAAGGGTAGCACTTTGGGGTGGTTGAGATGAGGAAGGTGGAGGTTTCTAGGTGGAGGTGGGTAGGTTTGGGGATCTTGCTTGTGCAAGAGGTGGCTGAAAATTGGGAAATCATTGGGGTTGGGTTCCATTTTCTTCAACAGAGGAGGAAGAATATTGGCGAGAAAGGAAGAACAAGAAGATGCTAGAGTAGAGATAGGTTGCTTTTGGTTGGTAGCATTGGACGTTGTTTAGCCAATTTCACAAATTCAATTCAGAGGAAGAAGATTGAGATGGAGACTCAGAAGGATCTAGATCTGTTCTTTTTTTTTTTTTAAAAGATCTGGGTTAGATCTGATTGGAGGTATGAAATGTTTAGGATTTAATTTTTATTATTTATCTATAGTAAATTACTTAAACACCCATGGTCCATGGGTGGACCAAAAAAAAGGTTGCCCATCCTAGTGGGAACCTAATATTTGTGCCACAACCTTAAACAATAAACTTTGTGGAACGGAGGGAGTACAAGTTTAGACATTCATTTATTTGAACACGATTTATTATATAAATTTTGAGTTCTTTTTAAACTTTGAGATTCTTCTTACCCTTTCACTAACTTAATTATCGAAGTTGTATACCTCGAAGTCATTATACCTTCAATACGCGACGAAGAGATTCTATCAAGAATAATTTTCTTTTTCTAATGGAAATTGTTGAAATGGAAGTGTATGAATTAAATAAGAGGTCACAAAGTCTTTTAGTGGAAATCTTGTTAAGGTTGATAGTGGCTGAGTGCCTAAACCAATGATTGTTTTGGTGTGGATGGTGATGGAAATCTATATATATCTTGAATCTTGTTGGGGCCGCTTAATGATTCTTAAACAACAATTTATATATGAATAATTTGACAATGGCTTTTAGGTTATTAGGCAGAGCAGGTTTTGATCATTTGATTTGGTATAGAAAGCCTTACATAGCTTGCAAAGGTTAGATAAAGATATTTGAGATTATTGTGGTTGATATTTATTTAATTAATGTAGTTGTTAGCTGCTGTGCTCCCTAATTATATGTCTTTGTTACAGAGGTGATAGGACACAAACTCGATCAATCATGAATTCTTCTTCTTTCTTTTATTCTTGTTCTCTCTTCCTAGCTACTAGTATATATATTTGTTATTGCGGTCCAATGCTGCCGGACCTTCTCACTTGCAACCACCGCACGCAACCTCCTCGCCATAATTCATCAGTGTTAAGATTCTAAGAAAGACAAAGAAGAAGAAGATGGTGAGAGTGATAGTTGTTATTGGGAAACACGAAGTGTTGTCCTAAATTGCTTTGTCTTTATCACTCGTATTCAAAGAACGTGGAGTCCAATGTGTCATGTAGTAATTAAGAACATAACCCGCGAACTCTCACACCATGACACGTCTGCTTCAAAACACTTCCTACTCTCCTAACTCCAGATATTTTAATTAGTCTTTGTTTACACAAGAATAATTTGTTAGTATATTTTAATTTGCTTACTTATATATTCATTTTTATATGCCACTTTAAATTTTTGAAATAGTTAGCAACTTAGCACACGAGAATTTCTATACTGATATCTGGTACCATCAGAATTGTAGGGCCCGGATCGAATCCAAATAGAATATTACAATCACAGAAATTAAAAAGAAGTAGTCACATGTATTTGTTGATAATTCAAGTGTGATGTCTAGAACATACAACTCACACTAGTTAAAAATGTATTAAATAAAATGTAAAAAAATGTGACTCTTAAACATAAAAATGTTTGAAGGCGCATTGGCTAATAATGCGTTAGATGGAAAATAATCCACTATTTGTTGGTGCTTTAAAGTTTTGTGTAAATATGAGGTTTTTGGTTTTCTTTATAATGATCATCTTTATTAACTCATTGATATATTTTTATTGCATTGTCTCCTTGCCTCTCCAAGTAAGATCAAAATTTATCTCCATTTAATGTTTCACTTTTTCTCCCATTAAAAATTAATTGTCATTTAAAAAACACGAATATAAAATTATAGTTATCATATTCATGCATACATTAGTTCAAAAAATATTCATACATACATAATATAATTTTATTGATGAAATATAAAAGATGATGCTAAATGGAGATTGAATATTTTCACCCCTCCAACTAGTACATCTATAGCATATTTTACTTCATCTTATTTTGTTTGTATTATGTGGTATTAAATTATTGATATAGCAACTTTTGACTCACAAAAATATATTTTAGAAATCATTTTTCTATTTGATATAAGTATTACATGGTACTGTATTAATTTTATTAATATGTGAAAAAACAAAAAATATAAATCACAAAAATAGGATAAAGTGGTTTTATAGTAAAAAAATCAATAAATAAAAGTTTAAATAAGTTTGGGGTTAGTCACTACCACGAGGCAAAACATATCTCTGAGACCAAATATTACATAGAGATATACTTACAGATTGTTGATCAACAGAGACATGCCCAAGTATCATAGAAATGGGGTGGTCAGCCTATGAAGATTTTTTTTTCCTTAGTAGCATAGTATTGTTGATGAGAACTTGTATGTCCTCACCAATCGAGTCAGTATGTTTTGCGAAATGCTAAAGAGATATGGATTGCTTTTTGCAACAATCACTTTTCAAAAAAATATTAATATTTATGTTTTAGTGAGTAATGTATGTATTATGTACATAAAACTAAATAAAGGACCTTATATTTTGAGCACTACTAATAAATGTTAAGAATAGTTGATGAGAATTGAAAACAGAGGAAGATGGAGAGACAGAGAAAGAGAATTGAAAGGAGAGGATAAAGACTCTGTGACAACCAAGTAGGATCCGAATACACCGGGCTCTGTGTTGGGTTGGTTGGGTTGTGTTTGGTGCAGTTGTGAAAATCCTTTCTTTCTCTCTCTGTCTCTCTCCATTTTCGAAGGAATAACCCTCTTATCTTCTCAGTTTACATCTCATAATCAATTTCACATAAACACCAAGGATAAGAAGGAATTCAGGAAAATACAGAGAGAAGAGAAAACAGAGGAATCCTAGTTCCTTTCTGGGAACCAAGGTTCCTCATTCATGCTGCAGCTTCCTCCTCTTTCTGCATGCCCCCAAATCAGGTCCTTGATCTTCTCTATTAATTTCTGTTCTTTCCCTTCATCACCCTTTTCATATATAATCATGATCAGCAATGAGAATGACCCTTTTATTTTTCTCTGCATGCATGTTCTTTCCCATTCAAATTTTCTCACCTTGTAGCTATGCTTTTTGTTTTCACGTGACAATGACATGCAAACAGTACTTGTTTTGTTTTATGTTCATGTTAGTTACCCCCTTAAACTTCGCAGCACGTGTTGTAGGTCTATGTTCATGTGATGATGCATCGAGGCCAATGTTGTTTTTTCTTGCTTTTCTCTGTTTCTTATGTTGCATTTTGTTTGTTTCTCTTCTGCCGTGTCAAATCCATGTTGATTTTCTTTATTTTGTTTTTCTCAGAGAATCAATTTCAGGTTCCTTTGCAAAGAGCTTGCCTTTTACCCTCAAGATTTATTGATGAATTCATATATGCATGTTAATGTATCTATTTTTATGATTGTTTTCTTGATGGTTTTTTCTTTAATTTTTTTTTTCTTCTTCAAAGGTGATTTGCAGGTACAGCACAGCTATGTAATCACCTCTATGGGATGATCAATTGTTGGTGTATCTTGTCTATTGGTTCA
Source organism: Lotus japonicus (assembly GCF_012489685.1). NCBI lineage: Eukaryota > Viridiplantae > Streptophyta > Magnoliopsida > Fabales > Fabaceae > Lotus > Lotus japonicus. The sequence continues at coordinate 77,377,845 of NC_080042.1, read as the reverse complement.
GGACATTAAATTCTAGAGTGTTGGTTTTCTAAGGTATGTGCTCATGCTCAATTTTATTCATTGTTTGGAAGAAACATATTCATTGACGTCTGTTTTCCAATCAGTAAAACTATCACCTTTTTCAATTTATTTTCTTCCAAAATTTAATGATTATCTATAAAATAAACTCAGATAATTTCTTCCAAACAGGTCTACAAGTACAACTACAAGCATGTGGTTTAAGAAAAACTGAATTTGTTCATTTCTGATTGGTTCTTCTGCATTCCCCATGTAAAATTGATTGTTTTTTGTGACTGCAAGGTTTTGTCTTCTCAGGAGGATCAATCATAGTCACAGTGCCTGGTCTTTTTAGTGGGATATCACCAATTTTGAAAGATACAATGTGGACTGGATTAGTGAAAAAGTTAGCTTCATCCACAATGGGAAGCTGTGCCTCAAGGCCAAATGGGAAGAGCAGTGGCCAAAGAAGAAGAAAGCACAAATCTGGCAAACGCAGAGCAAACATTTCCACTGCACTTCCTGATATGCCTTTGAAAAGGCTTAGCAATGCTGGAAGCCGTGTTGGAGACCTTACTATGAGTGACTTTGTTCACATGGACTTTGACAAGGGTGCTTCAGGCACTTGCAGGATTTCAGAGGTTTCAAACATGAAGTTTCATCTTACTCAGGTCCAATACCATAGTCAAATGGATGCAAATGGTATCTTTTTTCTCCCTCTCCTTGATGCAATGCAAAACTACTAGGAGACTTGTGCTAAAGATTGTCCAAAAGATTTTTAGTGACTACTTAGTACATTGTCATGCATTTGTGTTGTCATTTTGGTTCTTTACAATTAATTTTTGTCTTTGATGATGTTTTTATGATGGTTCTTATGGCCTTCAACATGTTGGATTTCCTGGAGTTGACAGCTATCTCTAATAAACATGCTGACCACTTAGTGTGTGTTGGGGAACTTTGGAATCAATTATGATAGAGTAAAATCAATTTTGGATGACAGTATAGATGCTTGGGAGTTATTTTAGAGAATTGATTTCAGTCCCAAAATCAATTATGTGTTAAACATAATCAGTTTTGAGACTTTACAAAAACCACTTTTTTCATAAATATATCCAAACATAAATCACTTCACTTTCAACTAACTTTTAATATAATAGTTTCATCCAAAATCAATTGTGACAACACTGATCCAAACACATGCTTAATATACATTCTGCAGGAAATTACCAAGAGGATGCATGGTTTGACTCAACTAGCATTCTAGAATCTGATTCAGATGAAGAGTTCAGTAGTGTGCATGGAGGTAAGTAATGCATTTAAGTCTTGTAGCTCAGTGAGGCTATTTCAGAATTGATACTAACTATCGCTTTTGAATGTATCTGTTTTTTCATTTATGGTTAACAGATTGTTTTCCCTTTGTGGGCAATGCTTTGGGAGGTGTCTCAAATACTCAGTTACTCCAGTATGAAAGTGCATCCTGCTTTGTAGATTCAGGGTGTAAATATGAGGAGTATTATGAGAGCTACCTCAAAATAGATGGAGGTATCTGCAAGAATGGAGAGAAAACTCAGGAGAATAGCTCAAAGCAATCAACAGTTATCATGTATTCTGTAACAAGGAAATCCACTGATGGTAATGACAAGACTGGATTATATAAGTGCACAATATGTGATATTTTCCTTGTTTTTATTCAATTATTTGCTTTTTGTTAGAATATAGATTTATGGTGCGTTTTGGTGAACAGCTTAATTAAGCACTTATTCATAAGCTGATTTGATAAACTTATAAGTAGGTATATGCGCGAAAACATAAGCCAATCTTAGCAACTTATGAAAATAAGTCTAAAACAGTTTACAGGTAAGATGCATAAGCTAGTTTTACAGGCACACTCAAATACTTGCCATAAGAGCTTATGCCATAAGATAAACTCATATAAGCTCTTCCAAACACAGTTTTAATAGATCTTTGAAAATTCGTCAATGAGGAATTTTTCTTTAGAAGTTTTACTTCTACAACCATGAGAATGTAATCTCTAGTTTTGTACTTGAATCAATCAATTGTCTTTTCTGTGCTGCACTTTTTGTTACATCTATATTGTGAGTTAGTTTTCTCTATTATTTGATCTTGTCAGAGATCATTGTTATAATACTTATTTCTATAAGCGCTTATCACATAAGCACTTAAGACTGGATTATGTTAGTGCATAATATATGAGTATCAAAGTTATAATACTAACTATTGGATGGACAGATGCATCTGAGAGATTTCTATATCGTCCCAGAGCGGGGCTTCAAATTCCCAGATCAACTGAAGGAAAGCCGTTCGCTGGTTCCTGGTCTGCAATTTCCCCTTCCTTGTTCAAGCTCCGTGGCGAAAGTTTTTTCAGGCATGAGAGAAAGTTTTATCTGTCATTTTTCATCCATTTTCAGTCCATTGATTGTACTTATATTTCGTCTTAAAGATTTGATATCATATATAATTATATATGATAATTTATGCAGTGATAAGCAGAAGTGTCCTGCTCCAGACTTCTGCCCTTATACACCAATAGGTGTTGATTTATTTGTTTCTTCAAAGAAGATAAATCACATTGCTAAGCATCTTGAACTTCCATCTGTTCAAGAACATGGGAAAATACCCTCACTCCTCATTGTTAATATACAGGTTTGTTCTCCATCTTAAACTATATATTGGCTTCATTTTTACTCACAGCAAACTCAATTCACTCTTTGATGTTTCTACTTTAACAACATCAAATAATGCTTCCATAATCTAATTGTGTTCACTTTTCCCCAGTTGCCAACATATCCTGCTAGCATATTCCTTGGTGATGCCAATGGTGAAGGTTTGAGCCTTGTACTATATTTTAAATTGTCCGAGAATTTTGAAAAAGAGATCTCGCCATGTTTTCAGGAGAAGATCAAGGTATTTCCTCTTATCAATCGTTACTTGACTGAAATCTGATTAAATCATCATAAAATAAACTATTAAATTCCTCCATTGAAGTTTTGGCACTCAAGTGCCTTTTTCATATCACTAGTTCCACTATATTTTCTTAAGGGTTAACCTCTTTTCCTGTTTAATCTTCTCATCAGTGACATTCTATATTTTCAAGGGTTAATCCTGTTAAATAATCTCATTTAAATAACACTATTTATTGGCTTGGCAGAGATTAGTGGACGATGAGATGGAAAATGTGAAAGGAAAAAAGGATAGTCTGGCTCCCTTTAGGGAAAGGCTAAAGATTTTGGCTGGGGTAGTTAATCCAGAGGACCTTCATCTGAATTCTGCAGAGAGGAAACTTATACATGCCTACAATGGAAAGCCAGTGCTTTCTCGTCCTCAACACGAATTCTTTAAGGTATATATAAATCTATTTTAATTTGTTTAACAAGAGCATTTTTTTTTAGAAAACAAACATCTTGCTGAATTTGTATGTATCTTTAACATTCAGCATAAAGCTCATTTTACCATTTGGACGGATTATTCTGCTGCATATAGTTTTTTACACATTATTCGTGCATCTTAATTCCAGGGACCTAACTACTTTGAGATAGACCTGGATATACATCGCTTTAGCTATATATCGAGGAGGGGACTCGATTCGCTCCGAGACCGTGTAAAGCATGGAATACTTGATGTTGGCTTAACCATCCAGGTCAGTATGCAATGCATCTATTATCAATTTGATTGAGTACTCTTTCTTGAAATGACAAGCATGCATTTCTCATAGTATTCTTCAATGAGCTTTTCTTTCTTTTCTCAGAATTATACTTGGCATGTCACATTTTGAGACTTTCATGAATGAAAATTCACATGGAACTGTGGAAGTCACTTTCTAAAAATTCTGCATTCATTACTCATCAATAACAAATATTGAAATGGAATGAGCAAGTACTCTACAAGAAAAATATTTTAGCACTTGGTTACGAGAAAAATCTTTAGAAAATATTATGCTTCCATATGTTAAGATCCCTCCTTTCATGCTTATACAGGCACAGAAGCAAGAGGAACTTCCAGAGCAAGTGTTGTGCTGCTTAAGATTGAACAAAATTGATCTTGTTAACCATGGCCAAATTCCCACTATTGTGACTTTTCAAGAAAACTGATTCAGCAAGTATGAGTTGAACAAAGAGGGGACAGAAAAGAAAGGATAAAAATCACTGATATGTAGAAAGAATTGGGAGCCACATCTAAACCACAAAAATAATTAAATAAAAATATGTAAATATGAAGAAAATTGAGCCTTCTGTGTTTTCTTTTAAAAAAAAGTCACTGTGATGATGGTACTATTGTCATTCATGTTACTTTGCAGGCCAATTCTCTCTTCCTCCTTTTGTTGTGTCAAATAGATGATTTCTGTTGATGATGACTAATTAATTGAAACGATGACAGTCTAAAATAAAAGGTTTATTGGAATGTTGAATATATAATTATGATTGGATATTCTTTTAGGCAAAATTATGTTTTACTTTTTAGACTTCTTATTTTGTACATTTATATTCTTTTAAAAATCATATCACGAGAGGGGAGAGGGTTTATGATTAGGGTTCTTTCACTGAATGGTTATTATGCCTTTCTTCAAGTGAACAAGAAAAGCAGCAGATGAATGATACAGTTAGCATGGCAGTTGAAAAGGTTCAATGAAAGTATGTGTTTTTCAAGTTATCGGTTTGCATCAGTGTAATCGAAGCGAACAACATCACACTTGAGTTGAACGCCTATTCATATTGCAATAAACTCGTATCCAAATACACACTAAGTATGATCTGTTTGGATTTTAAAAATATAAATTGAAGTCCTTTTTGTCTTTCATGAAAATGCTTTGCATATTTGCATAGTGTTTCAGAAACACTTGCACTAGAAACCATCACTACAAAAAAATACTTCCTTGAAGAAGATGAAGATCAGTAGTATCTAAAATTAAGTGGTTAAACTTTTATGTTAACATTCTTGAAGTGTATTTGAAATTACATTCCAATGCACTTTTTGTTCATAAAAAATGTATTTGGATGCGTTATTTTTCATTTTCATACTGATAGGCCCGGGAATCATACAAGCAGCAGCCCAAATGACGAACCTTTGGCCCATCAGCAAGCAAACGGACCTAAGCTATGGAGAGTCTATTCTAGAAGGGGTAAAAGGGGGAATCCTAAGTAGGTCCTAACAGAATGGTGAGGGAGGGAATCTTGATTGTACTGCCAGCTAACAATATATGGGGATGAGAGAGAGGTTGAGAGGTATCGAGATTATTGGTTATTTTAGAGTCATGAGTAAGAAGCTTTGAGCTTCTTATAGGAGCAGTGCTCTGTGTCAGAATCGGATCCATTCCCTTTCTGTGTAATCCCTTTTCATTCATAAATAAACAATCAATTGCATATTTGCCTTACCTGTTTCCTGTGTTGTGTGACTAGTGAAGTTGGGGTTCCCAACAATTTGGTCCGACCTGCCGGATTCCTTTGCCGGAGACGGTGAATGCCACCCAAAAAGTCTAAGCAAGGAAAACATCACATGGAAGCGAAGGTGGACGCGTTGGAGAGCGAGATCGTGGAGATGCGGGCTTCCTTAGCTGCGGTGACATTAGCAGTAAAGGATCTTCCATCATCGTTGGCTCTCATGATGGAGCGTGCCATGGGGAAGAGGATCCCAGGCGACGACACTGGTAGCGGGAATGGGGAAAAGACACCGGAGCAATCGGGAGAGAAGGTGAGTACCCCGCGACACCACTCTTTGTACGGCGAAGCACTATCTGAATTCCGGCAATCGGTTAAGAAGGTCGAACTCCCGATGTTCGACGGGAGGGACCCTGCTGGCTGGATCTCGAGGGCAGAGATTTACTTCAGGGTGCAAGACACGTCGCCGGAGGTGAAGGTGGGTCTAGCACAATTGAGCATGGAGGGCGCGACGATCCACTTCTACAACTCACTTCTGGAAGCTGAGGAGGAATTGACCTGGGAAAGACTGAGGGATGCACTTCTGGAACGCTACGGCGGTAACGGCGATGGTGATGTGTACGAGCAATTGACAGAGCTCCGGCAGCGGGGAACTGTAGAGGAGTACATCACAGACTTTGAGTACCTCACAGCCCAGATTCCTAAGCTACCTGACAAGCAATATCAAGGATACTTCTTGCATGAGTTGAAGGAGGAGATCAAGGGAAAAGTGCGAAGCATGGCTGCCATGGGTGGAATCACCAGATCTAAGCTGTTGTTAGTGGCCAGGGCGGTGGAGAAGGAAGTGAGGAGTGAGAGCGGAGCGGGTCTGAATCCAGGTAACCGTTACACCGGGTCGGGTTTCAAAACCGGTAACGGGGGCCCAGTTAAAACGGGTGGAGCGGATTGGGTTTGGGTTAAAGGAACCAAAGAACCGACCCAAACCACCCGGCCCGCAATTACAGGTTCAAATGGGTTCAAGAACGAACAAAAAACGGAGGGAAGGCGAAATGGGCCTAGAGATCGTGGGTTCAATCACCTAACATACCCTCAACTTCTGGAACGCAAACAAAAAGGCTTGTGTTTCAAGTGTGGAGGTCCATTCCATCCAAATCACCAATGTCCAGATAAACACTTGCGGGTATTGATTGTCGAAGAGAATGAGGAAGAAACTGAGGACAGCAAGATACTGGCGATGGAGATAAACGAGCAAGATGAGGAATCGGAGGGAGAGCTCAGCTTGATGAGCCTATCCAATTTGTTCAATCTGTCTGGGAAGTCATCAGAACCACCCAGGACCATGCGACTCCAAGGGACCATTGCCGGAGTGCCGGTGTTCGTTTTGATCGATAGTGGAGCGACGCATAATTTTATTGATCAATATCTGGTACAGAAAATGGGGTGGGCAGTCGAAGATACGCCGGGAATGATGGTAAAATTGGGGGACGGTTTCAGGGCACGAGCTCAGGGACGATGCAAGGACATCACGATACAGATGGGAAATTACCAGCTTCAATGTAAGCCTCAATTATTCGAATTGGGAGGACCCGATGTAGTTCTTGGGATTGAATGGCTGAAGACCTTGGGTGACACGATTGTCAATTGGCAAACACAGCAGATGAGTTTTTGGAGTGAACAGAGATGGATACAACTTCAGGGAACCGAGTCACGCGTGGAACCTCTCAATGCATTACAGAGTTTGGTTCACCCTGTCAGAGTTGGAAAAACTGGGGTGCTTTGGGCCAGCGCGCAGACGGAGCAGGGAACGAAATCAAGTATCACACCAGGTCAGAAAAGGGAATTGGATGAATTGTTGCTACGCTACAGAGAAGTGTTTGAAACAAAACAGGGCTTACCACCTAGCCGGGGGAAAGAACACCAAATCAACATCAAGGAAGGTCAGGGACCTGTTAACGTGCGACCGTATAGATACCCACATTTACACAAAGATGAGATCGAAAAGCAAGTCAAAGAGATGCTTGAGGTGGGAATCATAAGAAATAGTTCCAGCGCATACTCCAGTCCGGTGATCTTAGTGAAGAAGAAAGACCAATCGTGGAGAATGTGTGTGGACTACAGGGCACTGAACAAAGTTACAATCCCTGACAAATTCCCTATTCCAGTGATTGAAGAGCTTCTGGATGAACTTTATGGGGCCAAGTACTTCTCAAAATTGGACCTCAAATCAGGTTACCACCAGGTATGGATGCGAGCGGAAGATGTTGCCAAGACAGCATTCCGAACTCACGAAGGACACTACGAATATCTTGTTATGCCATTCGGTTTGATGAATGCTCCCTCAACCTTTCAAGGCTTGATGAATGAGGTTTTCAAAACCATGCTGCGAAGAGGAGTGTTGGTATTTTTCGACGACATTCTCGTATACAACAAGTCTTGGGAAGAACATTTGAGGCATTTGGAGCAAGTATTGCAGCGTTTAGCAGAACAAAGCCTCACAGCGAACCAAAAGAAATGCCATTTCGCTCAAACTTCTGTTGAATACTTGGGACATCTCATTTCAGAAGAAGGGGTGGCAGTAGACCCCAATAAAATTGCCAGTGTGGTTCAATGGCCAACTCCCACCAATGTGAAAGGCGTTCGCGGATTCCTGGGACTAACGGGGTACTACCGCAAGTTCATCAAAGACTATGGCAAGGTTGCCAAGCCATTAACCGAGCTCACCAAGAAGAACGCGTTCTTATGGGGACCGGAAGCTCAACGTGCATTCGATGAACTCAAAGCAAGGTTAACAGAGGCTCCAGTTCTGGCTCTACCTAATTTTGATGAGGAATTTGTGATTGAATGTGATGCTTCGGGCAATGGGTTGGGCGCGATTCTCCAACAGCACAAACACCCGATTGCATACTTTAGCAAGGCGTTGGGAATGCGAAACCTGGCAAAATCCGCTTATGAAAAAGAACTCATGGCAGTCGCCTTGGCCATTCAACACTGGAGACCTTACCTTTTGGGACGCCATTTCACGGTATCAACCGACCAAAAGAGCTTAAAAGAATTTCTCCATCAAAAAATTGTAACAGGGGACCAGCAAAATTGGGCAGCGAAGTTATTGGGCTACAATTTCGAGATTGTGTACAAGCCTGGAAAATCGAATCAAGGAGCAGATGCCCTCTCCCGCATCAATGAAGGAGGGGCTCTCAGGGCCCTAGTATCTTTTCCAGTGTGGGAGGATCACGGGGTACTGGAAGCAGAGATACAGGGAGATTCCAAATTGCGCAAACTGATCACTGACCTTGAGGAAGATGTAGGTTCACATCCTGGATACTTATACAACCATGGCGTCCTCACTTATTATTCGCGGTTGGTCTTGCCCTCAAATTCTTCCCTTATACCCAAGATGCTGAGTGAATACCATACCTCCCCGCAAGGAGGACACTCCGGTTTCCTCCGCACTTATAGACGAATTGCAGCTAATGTCTATTGGCGAGGAATGAAGGCTACAATTCAGACCTATGTGCAGAACTGTGATGTATGCAAGTGGCAAAAGTATGTAGCTTCAGCTCCTGCAGGGCTTTTACAGCCACTCCCAATCCCGGAGAGTATTTGGGAAGACCTCTCCATTGATTTCATAACAGGGCTTCCCAAGTCAAAAGAATATGATGCAATTCTGGTTGTTGTTGATCGTCTGTCTAAGTATTCCCACTTCATTCCACTCCGCCATCCATACTCTGCTCGCCGCATTGCAGAGGTGTTCACTAAGGAAATCATACGATTACATGGCGTACCTTCATCGATAGTCAGTGACAGGGACCCAATTTTTGTCAGCCATTTTTGGAAAGAACTTTTTCGCCTCCAGGGAACGCAATTGAAGATGAGTTCCGCGTATCACCCGGAAACGGATGGCCAAACGGAAGTCGTGAATCGCTGCCTTGAGACATATCTGCGGTGCTTCTCTGCTGATCAGCCTAAGACATGGGCAATTTGGTTGCATTGGGCAGAGTATTGGTTTAATACCACGTTCCATTCTGCGACTCAACGCACCCCATTCGAGCTCGTGTATGGGCGGAAGCCACCGGTCATCACCAGATGGGGCATCGGAGAAACCAGAGTAGCTTCTGTTCAGGGAGATTTGTCTGACAGAGACGAGACTCTTCGCCAATTGAAAGTTCATTTGCACAGAGCACAAGACCGCATGACGACTTATGCCAATTCTAAACGTGTAGACAAGTCCTATAATGTCGGTGAATGGGTCTTCGTGAAGCTCCGGGCTCATCGCCAAAATTCAGTGGTCACTCGCGTTTTTCCCAAATTGGCAGCGCGCTACTATGGGCCATACCCAATTATCGCCAGGATTGGAGCAGTCGCTTACCGTTTGCAGCTCCCGGAGGGAGCTCGAGTACACCCTGTGTTCCATGTGTCATTGTTGAAGAAAGCAATAGGAGATTATTCAGCGGAGCCTGAGTTACCAGATCACTTGGATGGCGAGGATGCACCCGCGCTGCCTCCTTCCTCAGTGCTTGCCCATCGCTCCATTACTAGACAGGGTACAACAGTTCCTCAAGTCTTGATCCAGTGGCAGGGCACATCTGTGGACGAAGCAACCTGGGAAGACCTCATCACAATTCGAAGCCAATTTCCCGCTTTCAACCTTGAGGACAAGGTTGTAGCTTCAGGGGATGGTATTGATAGGCCCGGGAATCATACAAGCAGCAGCCCAAATGACGAACCTTTGGCCCATCAGCAAGCAAAGGGACCTAAGCTATGGAGAGTCTATTCTAGAAGGGGTAAAAGGGGGAATCCTAAGTAGGTCCTAACAGAATGGTGAGGGAGGGAATCTTGATTGTACTGCCAGCTAACAATATATGGGGATGAGAGAGAGGTTGAGAGGTATCGAGATTATTGGTTATTTTAGAGTCATGAGTAAGAAGCTTTGAGCTTCTTATAGGAGCAGTGCTCTGTGTCAGAATCGGATCCATTCCCTTTCTGTGTAATCCCTTTTCATTCATAAATAAACAATCAATTGCATATTTGCCTTACCTGTTTCCTGTGTTGTGTGACTAGTGAAGTTGGGGTTCCCAACACATACTTTTCTATGGGTATTCAAACAAGCTCTATAGCTAGTCTCTCACTGAACACAAACCCATAAGGGTCATGTTACTGACAAAATTTAATCAGGGCCATTTATCTATAAAAAGAAAATTGAAACATGCAAGATCAAACATAATTTCATCAAATCTCTCGCACACAAAATAATCATGTCCCCTCTATTCTCATTTTGGAACCTACATTGATTTCCAGAGTAATGTCTAGGCAATGAACATATAATATCGAATGCAGGAGGGAGACTAGAATGAAATTTATGATATGATCCAAATTTTTGTCACATTATTAGCAAATTATAACAGAGCAAGGAATTACATGATGAAAATGATAAACTATGTTATACAACATAATTTATATATTTAATGCACACACAAAAGGCACAATTGGTACAGCATCATCCAGAACCTCTGTTCACTCCACAAACTTCTCTTGCTTAAACGTGTCTTCCTTCAAATCTGTCATCAGGAAATGGTTTTGGAGAAAGAGAACACTATATATAGAACTGCTTTGTTCATAAGGAATTGATCAAAACTCTGGCCTAAGACTAAAAAAGAATACATTGAACATCAAAATAAAGATGACATGTGAAGTGTGACACATTTTTAACTTACAAGTGGGATGTTCTCAGATTACCAGTTCTTCCGACCTCATACTAGGAAACCTAGGTTATCTGTTCTTCCTTCAACCGCAGACGCGCAACAGGCTGTTGCTCGTTGCCCCCAATTCCACTGTTTCCAAAACCATGATTATTGTTTTGTGATCTTAACTGTGACGCACTATTGTTGGCGATGGTGTGACTGTTAGTCTTAGCTGCAGGCACATCATGATTATGCTTTCCTTCATATGTCGTTATCACAGCTTTAGGATCTGTTGAAGCTCTCTCCACATGCTTCCGGACATTGCAACCCGGGGTTGTACATTTGTAATAGCTCCTAAACGCGGTATAAGCAAGCATCAGAATATTTGACAAGTTAAGGGAAGTCATAACAGTCATGAATATTTCAATTGATGCAATCAAAGAGCGATGGAGAAGCAATATCACCTAGGATAAGGATTTCCTTTGACAACTTTCTGCCCATATTTTCGCCATCTATACCCGTCATCTAAGAGGTCAACTTCACTTGTTGTTTGCACAATTATTCTGTTCTCTGTGACTGTCCTATGTGAAGAAGCTGGTTCTGAGGGTATGACTTCTGTATTTCTGCATTATTTCAACATTTCTAAGATACCATGAAGACAAATTAAAATACACTTCATCATTTCACTGAAATACTGTATTTCTGCATAATTTCAACATTTCTAAGGTACCATAAAGACAAATTAAAACACACTATCATTTTACTGAAATTTTCCAAACTATTGTGTGATAAATAAAATACATATATAAGTAAGTTAATAAAGTGTGTATGTAAGTAAGTAGTCTGTTTGTATGTCACTTGAATAAACTCCAATAAGTCTACCCAAACAGGCTCTTACTGTCAAGAATAATTGGCTTGATGCCTTCTCTGATTCTATTCTCTTCTATATACAATACAATTACATTTACAAGCAATAATGACTAATTAACCCTAATTCCTAATTTGCACAACCTAAATTAGGAAGTCTAATTCTGTACATTCAAATAGGAATATTCTTGATTCTATTTCCTAATTTCTCAAACATAAAATAGGAAACAATCATTAATTGCAGATATCCTCATTGACATCCCCCCTCAAATTGATGCGGTTTGTCAAGAAGCATCAATTTGCTAAGAAGAAACTGGTGACGGGCACGAGGAACCGCTTTAGTGAAGATATCTGCAAGCTGAAGCTGCGAGGAGACATGAGGAAGAGAGATAACATGATCATCAAGAGCCTCACGAATGGAGTGACAATCCACTTCAATATGCTTAGTGCGCTCATGAAAAACTGGATTAGTAGCAATCTGAATAGCGCTTGTGTTGTCAGCATGGAGAGGCGTAGCATTGATTTGAGGGAATCCGAGTTCAGCCAATAAACCACGAAGCCAAGTTATTTCAGAGCAAGCAGTGGACATGGCTCGATATTCAGACTCAGTGGATGACTTGGAAACGCGGGCTTGCTTTTTGCTCTTCCAAGAAATTAAGGCCGGACCAAGGAACATGCACCAACCGGACACCGACCTTCGTGTATCAGCACAACCTGCCCAATCAGCATCACTATAGGCAAGCAAAGTAAGAGATGTACTGGCCGGAAAAAATAATCCTCGATAAGACGTTCCTTTCAAATAGCGAATGATGCGGCGAACAGCAGCCAAGTGAAGATGACGAGGAGTGTGCATGAATTGACTAACTTGTTGTACTGCAAAGGAAATATCTGGACGTGTAATAGTCAAATAGTTAAGACTTCCCACCAATTGACGATACAATAAAGGATCAGGCAAAAGATCACCCTCATCACAATGATATTTGACATTAACTTCAAGAGGAGTATCCACAGGGACAGCAGATTGAAGACCAGCCAAAGAAACTAAGTCCTCAGTATACTTGTGCTGATTGAGAAAAATACCTTTGGAGTCAGAATGAACCTCAAGCCCCAAGAAATAGTGAAGATACCCAAGATCCTTCATGTGAAAGGAAGCTTGAAGCTGCTGTTTAAGTAGTTGTATGGACGCTTGATCAGAGCCAGTAATGATCATGTCATCAACATAAATGAGAAGAAGAACAATACCAGCGGACGTGTGATGAATGAATAAGGAGGAATCATATTGGCTCTGAGAAAAAGAGAATCCAAGAAGGGTAGACCGAAATTTCTCAAACCATGCCCGAGGAGCCTGCCGCAAGCCATATAAAGAACGCTTGAGTTTGCACACGCCTTCAGAGGAAGAAAACAAGCCTGGAGGAGGTTTCATAAAAATATCTTATGCTAAATCACCATGAAGAAATGCATTCTTCACATCCATTTGATATAGGGACCAACCGTTAGAGGCAGCAATAGAAAGGATTGTGCGGACAGTGGTCATCTTTGCCACAGGTGCAAAGGTCTCATCATAATCCACCCCGTATTCTTGTTTGTTACCCAAAGCAACCAACCGGGCCTTATAACGATTGAGAGAACCATCAGAATTTAACTTCACAGAGTACACCCATTTGCAACCAATGGGTTTAACACCAAGAGGGCAAGGGACTATGTCCCAAGTGAAATTCTCCTGAAGTGCTTGTAGCTCATCTTGCATGGCCTTTACCCAACGCATGTCCTTAACAGCCTGCGAATAACATGTGGGAATAGGTATACTAGATAAAGTAGCAGTAAGAGAAGTAGGCTCCCATCCATACCTATCAGGTGTTCGATGCAGGCGAGTGGATCGACGCAGGGTAACTAGTGCTGGTTCAGGCGGAGGATCAGCATCGGGAGGGGGCAAAGTAGGAGGTCGTCTAGTATACACCTGTCCAGGTTTAAAACGTTCTATAGGACGAGGAACATCAGCAAAGGTATGAAGAGGAACAAAACTGTTAGAATCAGAAGGAAAACATGGAAAATAATATTGATAATCAAAGAAAACCACATTTCTAGAAATGCGCATGCGTTGAGCAATGACATCAAAACACAAAAATCCCTTTTGATTAGGAGAATAACCCATAAAGGCACACTGCACAGATTGCGCGCCGAGTTTATGACGCTCTAGAGGTGGCAAGTGCACAAAGCAGACACACCCAAACGTGTGAAGGTCATCATAACTTGGCTGTGTGTTGTAGAGACGAAAGAAAGGAGAATCAAAAGCCAAAACCTGTGATGGGAGGCGGTTGATCAAGTATACAGCCGCAGACAAAGCTTCAACCCAGAATTGAGAAGGAACAGAGGCTTGAAGCAGTAATGTTCGGGTAACATCAAGCAAGTGCCGATTTTTGCGTTCTGCAACGCCATTTTGCTGCGGCGTATATGGACAAGAACGTTGTGAAAGAATCCCCTTCTGCCGCAAGTACTCTTGAAAGTTGTGAGAAATATATTCCCCACCAGAATCAGTACGCAAAACCTTGATACCTGTGTCAAACTGAGTCTCTATATATGCCAAAAACTGTTTAAACATACAAAAGACATCAGATTTAGAGCGGAGAAAATAGATCCATGTAAACCGGCTATAGTCATCAATAAAGGTTACAAAGTATTTATACTTTGCATGAGACAAGACCGGTGACATACCCCAAACATCACTATGAATAAGATCAAAACATTTAGTGGCACGATGAGCTATAGAGGGAAAGGGAAGAGTCTTGCTTTTAGCAAGTTTGCACACAGAACAATCAAATGCAGAATTAGGAATAACAATTTTATTACTCAACAATCCAGATTTCAATAAATGAGCTAAAACAACTGAGTTTGGGTGACCCAATTTTCTATGCCAGTCCTCATACTTATTTGGGACACCATTACAAGCAAAAGACAAAATATTCGACAGAGAAAACTGGAGAGGAAATAGTCTGCCCACTTTAGGCCCCCTTGCGATCACTTTCCCCGACGCCTGATCCTGCATAGAACAACCATCACGAGAGAAATTAACATTACAATTGTTATCGACCAATTGTCCAACGGAAATCAAATTGGAAACAAGCCCTGGGGAAACAAACACATCTCGAAAGGAGGAATTGATGTCTCCAACAGCAGAAATAGAAAGAGTATTACCATCAGCAATTTGGATATTTTGGGTGCCATGATAAGTGTGAACATTGTGCAATTTTTCAAGGGAACCAGTCATGTGGTTAGAGGCCCCAGAATCAACAAACCAAGGTTGAGATGTAGGTTTGGACTTACCTTGAAGGCCCAAGGCAGAAAGAGCTGCGAGTACCATTTGTTGTACGGCCTCGGGAGTCAAGGAAGCAGCACTAGAAGTTGTAGGAGCAGAAGTCTGGTCCAGAGAAGTTGTAGTGGCGTGTAAGGCATGCAACGGCTTCCGCGGGGGTCGAGTTGGGCAATCTGCGAGGATGTGACCCTGTTGCTTACAATAGTTGCAAAATTTCTTACTGCAATTCCGAGCAAGATGACCAAATTGCTTGCAAGAAAAGCATTGAACTTGGCGCATATCACGACCTTTGCCTTTACTTTGGGCAGCGTAGGCAACAGAGACAGGATCAGCAACAAAGTCATCACGGGATAAGGTCAGAAGACGCTGCTCTTCTCGAAGTAATTCTGCAAGACACACGTCCAAGGAAGGGGCTGGATTCCTGTTCAGCAAAGCAGCACGCACAGCTTCAAATTCAGGTCGAAGCTTCATGAGAAATTGGTCCCGTTGGCTAATCTGATAAACTTTTTGGACAGCAGTGAGTGAATCTTTAGAAACATCAGCGTGTAAGATATCTGAATGATCAGCCCAAAGAGTAAGGAACCCGGAGTAATAGTCCTGAATAGAGAGATTTCCCTGACGATAGTTAGCAATGTCGAGCTCCAACTGGAACCGTTTGGCAACATTGTCCTGATTGTAAATACGCTTCAGATAGTCCCACATATCTTTAGCAGTAGAGAAAGCACGTAAGTTGTTGATCATGTGAGGTTCAACAGAAGCCAGAATCCAGGTTATAACTTGGGCGTCCTTTGTTTGCCACGCCGCCAATGCCGTTTTCTCTGCCGGAGCAGTGGACTGAGCTACATGATCGTCCCAAAGGCCTTTCCCTTTCACGAACATTTGGAACTGAAACTCCCAAGTGCCATAATTTTTGCCCGTAAAGCGGACACAGAAGTTTTCAAAAGTCTTTTCGGAAGCCATGAGGAGCAAAGCAAACTGACCAGAAACAAGATAGCACAAAAAAAACAGCAACGTTCCAGAAACAGAACAACAAGAAAAGAAACAGAGCAGCGAACCAGGAATAAAAGCAACGAACCAGGATGGGCTACAGCAGCACAACACGAACCAGAATCAGAGCAACGAACCAGAGAGCCAAGATGAACCACGAAGGAGGCACGATGTTGATACGGATAGAAGAAGCAAGAGCGTGTCGCTCTTAGCACACAAGGAAACGGCACAAGAGAAGTGAGAAGACTCGTGATACCATGTCAAATAACCACTTTATCCCAAAAGCTTAAGCTGTTGGGTAAGGGCCACATTAATGGTTTTATATTATATTCTAACACGCCCCCTCACGCAAGAGCCCTTTGGGCTTGAAGCGTGGATAATTGCACAGGCCCACCTACCATGTGCTTAATTAAATTCCACTTTTTAATTAGAAAGTGAGGGGAGCAAGGATCGAACTCTAGACCTCTCGGCCATAGAGGCTCTGATACCATGTCAAGAATAATTGGCTTGATGCCTTCTCTGATTCTATTCTCTTCTATATACAATACAATTACATTTACAAGCAATAATGACTAATTAACCCTAATTCCTAATTTGCACAACCTAAATTAGGAAGTCTAATTCTGTACATTCAAATAGGAATATTCTTGATTCTATTTCCTAATTTCTCAAACATAAAATAGGAAACAATCATTAATTTCTGATATCCTCATTGACACTTACAACAACTTACCATTTCCCTACCATTTCAGTAAAATCCTAAAGTGCATTCCATCATGAATAGGTTTAAAGAAGATAAAATCTTACCTCCTCTTGGGTTCAGGCTCAACATTTTTCTCATCCACTTCAGTTTCATGATCACCTACTTCCTCACTGTCACTTGTTCCTGATACATGTTCAGCAGTTGCCTGACTAGATTCCTGATCCATCTTAGACATTGCATTTGTACTCATCCCTTGATAAGTTGTTAAATCAACATTCCCTTGCATATTGGAATTGTCATTTGAAATCACGGCATCTTTAGCGCGCTTGTTTGGATGAGGGCGTTGATGATTGTGTTCCCCTTTATAAATGATCGCGGTGACATGGCCATCGAGCGAGCGCTCCACCTTCTTCTTGACAGGACAATTAGGATGCGTGCACTTGTAATAGCTTCGAGGAAACTCACTACCCTTCACATGTTTCTGCCCATATTTTCTCCAGTTGTAGCCGTCATCAGCAGGCTTGTCAACATTCAATGAAGAAGACTGGAATCTTTGTTCAGAGAGAGAATAATCAGTGGGTTCTGTCTTTGCTGCATGAGATTCTTCCCCTGAGGGTGGCACAAGGTGGTGTTGTGTAGTATTGGAAGTATGCAATGCTGATCTAGATAATGAATTTTCTGGTTGGAGATGCATGTTTGAGCTGCCCTGAGCTGAAACCTGTGCTAGAGCTTGCTGGTGTGACATTTCAAAGGACACCTACATGACATGCCTCATAAGTCAGGTTGTATAATCACTTTTTCAAAATCATATGTGACCATGTTATTATTCTGACAAATAGTGGATGTACTTTGCTGCATCTTTTAATCTCATACATACAGAAAGAAAGAAATCTTTTTTTTTTTGGTAAATAGAAAGAAAGAAATCTGATATCATGTATCTCTGGGTCAACTTCTTTTTCCTGAGAATCAATTCTGGCATCCGGAAACTTCTCACTCACAGAGGCTTCTCCCCATAACTTATTTTAGCTTTAAAATCAATTCTAGAAGGACTTCCAAACATGCTTTCGACAAGTAGTCTTTCGCTTTTTTGTTTTACTCATCCTTAGCCTCACCATAATAAATATATTACATATTTGCATCTATATATTTTTTTTTTGGGATAAAACCTATATAGCCTAATTAACCATAATCTTTTCAAGTATTATTGTTTGATCCTTAAGAGCCACACTCTTGGGGAAACCTTTGGCAGGTCATAGTTGTTAAAAGTGGTAGTTTGAGCTTTTAGGTCGAAAGATTGATCATCGGGCCGCATTCTTAGGGAGACCTTTGACATTCATCATACCCGGGTCGGAATTGCTATAGCAATTTAATTACCCAAATGTCCAAAAATTATTTAAGTAGTCTTTTAATTACCCAAATGTATCCTTAGTAAGTATCATTTTGTTAACTATAAACTAATTATTTTTTGTAGTTGAGTTTTGCAGTGAAAATATATATTAGATGAGGATTAGTGGTAAACCTGAATTTTCTGTATTAGTTGTCTGCATCAACCCTAAAAACTAATTGATATTTTCTATCTATGGATTGATGCTTTTATTCATTTTAATTAGTAATCCATATCTTCTATCAACAGCTATTGTTCATACGTACATGGCTGTGTGACTTCCACCAATCAAATATTAGACACAGATGATTGATCATGAAACAGAATATTAGTATGCATGAGTCCAATAGGAAAAAGTTATAGCTTGTAGGGGCTGCTCAAATATTATCTTTTTCTATATAAATTTTAATCTTATATTACTCCAAGTTATAAATATTCCTTTTTCTTCGATGATCATTGTAAATAATGAAATCAATTATTACTTTTTTTTTATATGAAAGATAAATTACTCCTTCCAGGGATTGATCTCTCGATCTTCCCCTCCCCAACCCATATGCTCTCGGCTTTTACCACTTGAGCTATCATTTGGGGACGAAATCAATTATTACTAACATTACTAACAACTAACATTTGTCTATATAAAAGAAATACATTACCTTTGATTAATATTTTTTTATACAACTATAACTTAATTTACAGGTAAATTGATTTAACTAACATATCATAACAAAGTTAGATAATAAAACAATGATTGTTTCAAAAAAAAACAATGATGCTTAATAAAAGAGAGTTTTTAGTATTAATAAAGTTTAAAATGCATATATTTGAAAGTTAAAAAAAATTAAGTGATTGGGTTGGTTGGGGTTAAAATATAATAAATCCAAAAACAAACATATTATAATTGGTTCAGTTTGGTTCCATTTTCAAGTGAAGTCATAGTCAAGTTTCAATTTTTCAGACTTCTCCACCATTAAATCTAGTGGGCATAACTTCTTCCCAAAAAAAATTCTCCCAGTGTTAGAATTTGGGTCAGGCTAAAATCTATCGCAAAGGCTAGCTTTTGGAGTAGATTACACCTAATTCAAATTTTAATATGGTATATATCCTAATCAAACCTAAATTTTTTTGTTGATCATCCATAAATGGATAATTTGCTGATGTTCATTTCTACAAATTTCACGCTCAAGTGTCCAACCGCTGTAAAAATGAGTGTATGTGTTAAGGTTTCACATTAATTAAATATACGACCAATAATTACTCATATATGATAGAAGAATCTTCACCCCTAAGCTAACTTTAACTTCTAGAGGAAAGATTTTTCTTACCCAAATTCTAATACCCTAACATAGAAATCTACAAAGTTTTTAAACACACATTAAATGAATTATTCCAACAAACCCGAAGCAACACATACTAGTTGCTCATGCGAAGATAAAATTATCATGTAACTTAAAATCAATGATGACTTTTTTTTGGTATGGAAAATCAATGATGATATAACTTGATTTTGCTTATTTTGGAAAGAAAATCACAAATCTCTCTGCAAAAGATATAGGACTATAGGAGTACTACTTTTGTACCGACAAGTCAGAAACCAATTGAGACTGTATCATAAATTTTTAATATCAAAAGAGAAAAGAAAAAAAAAAATTCCGACATTTCCATATTTCATTACTAGAAAATGGAAATGCAATGAATTAATAAGGTGAAAGCACTTGTATTATTGTATGTATCATACATGGGTTAGAATTTTCACCTGAGGAGAAAAGAGACCAGGTGAGAAGCCACCGTGTGCCGCCGCCGCCGGAGACGCCATGGCGCCGGCGAGCAGCTGGGAGAATGACTTGCAGTCGTCGCCATCGGCAAGGAGATTAGAGAGCAGAGTCATGGGACCAGGGCTGAAACCACCGCTGAAAAGGGTATCCGTACGTGGCGGCAGAGTGATGGTGGGCCGTGGCGGAGGTCCTCTACCGCCAGACGCCGCCTCCTCCTTCCACGGCGGTCGGTCACCGTTCATTTAGCTTGGTTTGACTTTTCAACCGGAGCAAAAACAGAGTTGAAGAAAGCTTCAAACCTTTTCTCCAAAAATGGAAAGTTTCTGCCAATCTTAACTTGTGTGTGTGTCCATGAAGACTGGAAAAGTCTGCAAACTTTATGTTGTGTCTGTTTACATGTTCTTCTTGTGTTTGCTTTTGGGTGTTGTGTACGGTGGATCTGAGAGATTGCCAAAAAAAAAAGTCCACGCTTCCTCAACCAAAATGCTCTGCTATGATTTTTCTTCACAACATTTCTATTCTTTTAATATTAATCATGTTATCTTTATTAATTATAAAATGAAGAGGCTAGAGTAGGGTTGAAATTGTATTTTACCTTGATTCTAAATATTAATTAATTGGATCTCTTAAAAAATGAGGTTAGTGTTTAACAAATAGCGGATCATAAAAGAACGAGTTTGAGTTAGCCTCATCTCACTAAAGAATTATAAATACTTTTTGTTTTTTTAAAGAAAAAAAAACTAATTTTTAATCATTTTAATGAACTATAAAAGAAATTACACAATTATCAAATCATTAGCACTAAATTTTATATGACACAAGGTTTTAATCTAATGAGATGCATTGATATTATAATATTTCAACATAGATACATATTGGGTTGTTGGTTAGTTTAGAAAATTGTAGTCCTATGTGCATAGTTGTGACAAAAACATGTTTTGAAACTAATGGGTAAGGAGTGTTCATGAGACGAGTTAAGATGGGTTGTGCTCGTCTCTCACTCGACCCTAAATATTGACCAAGTCCGTTTTGTAAACTCAAACTTGTGTTTAAACCTGATAAAATTCGAAGAGTGCATATTTGATGGACTTAGGCTAGGATGAGTTAAATGACCGAGTCTAATTAAGTACACACCTAACTTAGTGTATCTTTTGTTCAACATTATTGGTATAAACACATATATAATTTTACGTATTTTAAGGTATTAATTATAAATGCATAATCTACCATTTTAAGTTTAACGTGAATTTAAGAAGTATGATTTGACCACGTTGAACTATTCAAACAGAAATTAATCCCAATTAACAAAATCTAAATATGCTATAAATTGAAATTCACCTGAAAGATTTTGCTAAGTTGCCTTCTTACCATATCTGTGTAAAGATGAAATTACTAAATAGAAATAAGAGTAAAACTTTCTTATATATACATTGAGAATTGAAAAATATTTACACTTCCTTTTTTAAATATTATTTACTAAAACTAAATATGAATACTTTTAATATTATTAGAATTTAGCACAATTTTATCCTGTGACACCTTAGTTAAAGATTTACAATGAGAAATGTTAAATAAAAATAAAAGGTACTCCCTCCGGTCCTATTTATAAGCATGAAAGAGAAGAAAAATCTTGGTCCTTTTTATAAGAACCAAATGAAAGTTTGAGCTATATTAATTAATTTTTTCCAATGATGCCCTTATTAATTCTAACTTGTAAAATGTGTCTCATTAATTATTCTCTCTCTTTTCCACTTTCCAACACTAATAACAAAGGGTAATTTTGGAAGTTCATTTTAATTTAAGACAAATTTAATGCATTTTATCTAGTTTAACTACATTTCTTAAACTATGTGAATTTTTTTTTGTTGCTTATAAATAGGACCGGAGGGAGTATTTTGTAGCATTTTTTATTGGTTTTTTTGTAGCATGTTCAATTCATAATAAAAAAATGTTTTCATTTTATTTAAGGCGTGCGTATTTATTATTTGATATGTCAGCTTGGCTTGGGAAGAAAGACAATAGATAAATAAATGATTTCTGGCTGGTAGGAAGACGTGTCGCAAAATATAATAGGCTAAACTGTCACTGTAACTGAGCCAAAATGTCGAAATTGACCTCAAAGACTTGAGATTTTAGCAGCCGAGCAAGTCAATGATAGGATCTCGTGGTAAGAAAAAGAAAGACACGAACTGAACAGTACTCTCTCCGGAACTATTTTTAAGCAACAAAAAAAAAATTCACATAGTTTAAGAAATGTAGTTAAACTAGATCAAAATAAACTTCCAAAATTACCCTTTGTTATTAGTGTTGGAAAGAGGGAAAGAGAGAGAATAATTAATGAGACACATTTTACAAGTTAGAATTAATAAGGGCATCATTGGAAAAAATTAATTAATATAGCTCAAACATTCATTTGGTTCTTATAAAAATGACCAAATTTTTTCTTCTCTTTCATGCTTATAAATAGGACCGGAGGGAGTAGTAACCAAATGTGCATCTTTTGGGCATTTGGACAAGTAATGAAGACAAAGTTACTATCGAAAGTCTAAACACTCAACTCATAAGCTGACAAAATCACTTTGGTTCTCGTTTGGCAAAGAAAACTTATAGTACACGATAAGCAATAAGTCTTGAAAATCCCATGATGCCCTCTGTTCTTTTTAGCTTAATGCTTTGTTTGGGTGTAGAAGAAAGAAGATAGCGAGTAAGAAAATGGTCAAGTGTATTTTTAGGTTGCTTGTTGTTTAAAATATAGATGTGAAAAAGAGGAAAAAGAACGAGGTGGACAGTATAAATAAAATCAAATAACGAAAAAAAAAGTATTTTTTTCTACAAAACTTCATTGCTCCGTGAAAAAGTAGTTGAGTTTCACGTTTGTAATCTCAAAGAAGATGACCAAACGTACATTTAAAAAATAACTAAATTGGATTTTTGAAAAAGATCATTTGCAATAAATTATGGATTTTTTTTAATTGTAATAGGTTCAAAAGTTATTTAAGTGCATATGTGTCATTAATTTGGCTCACTTATAGACGATGAATATAATAGTGATTAGTTGGTCAGTGAGGATATTGAAGATGAAGAAGGGGAAGAACTAAATACTAGGTATAAGAGGTTCGGTGAGGTGTATATGCACTTGGAGTTTAAGTGAAGAACAAGTTTTCCTCCCCATGGGAGTTCAAGGAGGTTATCCTTGAGCACTTAGTGTTGAATGAGAGGGAAGTGAAGTGCAAGAAGAATGATGAGCACTTATGGTTTTGTTGCATATTTGGGCAAGGTTGGTGGGAGCTTAACTTATAGGTTGAAGACTATGGTTCCAAAGCAAAATTGTGGAAGAGTCTACAAAACCAAGAACACTTGATGTAAATGGATTGCCAAGGTGATAAAGAACAAGTTGAAAAACAACAGTAGCAAGGTGCATGTTAAGGAAATAATACATGACACGAGGAGTCGTTTCTCCACAGGGGTTACTTGGGGCAGAGCTTGGAAGACAAGGAAATTGACCTATAGAGGACTGTGGATTGAGATGTTGTAAAACAATACACCACGTTGTGGTCCTATGCAACTTAAATTTAACATGTAAATCAGGCAAACATGCAAAAAACACGAGGACAAGCATATAGGTGCAATAAAACCATAGTTTGGATCATTCTACATGTGTTTGGAGGGTTGTAAGACAATCTCAAACATGCATATAGGGTCCGTTTGGAAACACAGCTTAATTAAGCGCTTATGATCATAAGCGCTTATTTATAAGCTATTTTAAATTTTTTATTAAAGTAAATTGAAAATAAGCTATATATAAGCATAAACTTTTTTTCATAAACTATCTTAAGTAGATTATGACAATAAGCTCAAAATAGCTTATGGTCTACCTTAAGTTGTTTGCATAAGTTCTTTAAAACACTGACATAAGAGTTTATGCTATCTGATAAACTCAAATAAGCTCTTCCGGGGCCATAGTCCATTCATAGGTTTAGATGAGTATCACCTAAAAGAAAATATGGTGGCCAACTTCAGATTGAGGTGGGGAGGGGTTCAAATGACCAATACTTCCCCCTAACATTAGCAGCTATGGAGACCGAGTGCAAGGAGTCATAGATGTGATTTTTGACATTGCTGCTTGAGGACATTATAGATGACAACACAAATAGACGAGTGTTTATTAGTGTCCAACAAAAAATAATAAATTAACTTCATGCTTCAATACTTATAATTACATTTACTACACACTTAATGTGAAAACACTTACAACCGTTTTTTGCTTCAAAGGTATTGATGCATGTAAGTCCTAGGCTTCTTAAGGGAGTTGAGACCATAGGTTATGTGTCAGGCATTTTACAACAACTTTAAGAAGGAGTTTGAGGTTTCGACAAAAAAAAAAGGAGTTTGAGGGAGGAACTCTACTTAGAGATTTGATCATGCAAGCATTCAAGGCCACGGCAAACAGCGACGGATAAACATCCCTCTCAATTTTAACAAACGAAGAAAACACGTGAACAAAATCATTGTTCACTCCACCTTCTTTCTGTCACCCTTCACCTTCAAACTGCAACCAACCTGCTTCACTGAATCAGTGAGTACAACGAGAATCGCGCAAGGCCAATGGCTCAAAACAAGAATCAGAACCAAACACAAGCTTCCTTACCCGATTCTCCCTTCACTGAACCCATCCGTTGTATAGTAAAACTGGGTACGACTCTCTCTTTCTATGTTTTTTGCTTCCAGACCCCCATTGATTACTTGCATTGTTTCTTCTCAAATTTTGTTGCTTTACCATGTGGGTAGTCCTTATCATCTCAAAGTAAGCATTTTTTTTTCATGGGCATGTCTTGTATTTTTAAAGCAAAAGTCCCCACAAAACCATGTTCTGTAGAATTTGGAGGAAACTGACTATGATTGGATTGGTTAACTTAACTATGAGGATCTTCAATTTGTGAAAAAGTAAAATGCTTTTGATTGGATATTCAGGAGGAGCTGCAATTACTTGCAAAAATGAACTTGAGATGATAAATGAGGAGATTCTTCAGAAGGTTTCAGAACAGCTGAGGCAGGTTATGGTTGCATCTCCTGAGAAGCCTCCTGGGATGGATTGGAGTAAGAGGCCTGGAGATTCAGAAATTTTTTGTAACCCAGAAGAATTTGGAGATCATTCTGACTTGGAATGTAGTCGTTTCATTGTTGTTCATGGAGCAGGTTGATTTATATTTTCCTCTTCAAGTTAAATAATTTATTTGATTAGTAGAGGAATTATCTTTGTATATGTATTAATATTGGATCGAAAACCAATCTGATGTTGTATTAGAGGACCATGATGGGCATTTTTTCTTTTATAAGTGAAAGTCGCCCAAAAGACATGTCTCCAGCAAGTATCCGCAATGCGGGTGCGGGGACAAACCGCAATTTGAAACCCTGGGCGCAGTTGACAAACGACTTAACAAGTTTTTGTACTTAAATCCCTTCACAATTATTCGCAACTTGACAACCTTGCTGCACCTTATACATGGATTTTAAAAACTTGATATCAATTGTTAGTTATAAGCAACTAGCTCATTTTAGGCTCTATGGTGCTCCCAGGTTCTTTTGGGCATTTTCAAGCTAGCAAATCTGGTGTCCACAAGGGACAACTGAATAAACCTCTTGTTAAGGGTGGCTTTGTTGCTACTCGAATATCTGTAAGTAATTTTTGGCAACTTATAAGCCTGTTCTACAGTTGTAAGTGTGGATTTGTAAAGACAAAAGTGAAATTTTGACTGTTATATCAGTGAAACTAGCATGTGGGACCGAACCTCTTCTCCAAACTCAAATTGATGCTAATGAAGCTTAGTCTTGAATTTCATGATGAAACTGAAATTCTTTTATTTCTAACTAGAGCTCAGCTTATGTGCTTGATGTTATATGTTTTTTTAGGAGGGGGGATTTTTTCGCCTATTTTGTAATTATAATGCTTTGTGAAATGCTTCACAAGTCAAAAGTGTAGAATTGCACTTTGCTATATAAATCTGTTAACATTTTTGAAATAATGAATCACTCATCCAGAAAAAGAAGCATTCTGGATCAATTTTTTGCACTGCAGGCAATTATTAACTTTGAACTCCGAAGAGGAGGAGAATTTGATTATGTCATAAAAAACTATATTGATTTGTGCCATCTGGAATCTGGTATATTATGATACATTTTTGGGATCATTGTCAAATTTATATTTCCTAACTTCGACTAGATTAATCAAGAATTTGAGTGGAATATCTAAAAAATGATGATTGCTTGGTGTATTCTCACAATACGCTTATTCTGCTTGTTTTATGAAAAAAACTCTTGTGGATTCTACATGAACCATATTTTTATGTACTAGAAGTCGTCGGCCAAGTGGCATCAACAGATTCTTCTGATAATGTTGTTTTTTTATCAATTATTTGTGTTTGACTGTGATTTTTATGATTCTTAAATAATCAAGAGCACCTTTTCTTTTGTCTACAAAATTGCTTTTGTTCAAGTTGCTTTCAGAATGATGATCTCCTCAATGCTTATCATTTCATTTATTTTTAATTTCAGGTGAACACTCTCAATCTTGAAATTGTTAGAGCACTAGCCAGAGGTAGTTTCATAGTGATTGCTATCTATATAAACTCAAATATTCCTATTGTATCAAAGCACTGGATATTTATCTTTTGTTTCAAGCTCTTCTGTTTTGATGATGTAGGGGTCATTAGTAATTTACTGAATGTTATCATGGTAACTTGATAAGAACTGGCCTAGAATTTAGAAGAATCTGAATAGAACTTTTAATGCTAATACCTCTCACTAGTTTTTAGGAAAAACTAGAAAGATATGAACATACAAGAATGTTGATGGGTAATTTGAGAGACTCAACTCAACTACTCTCCTTTCAAATATTCATAATTACAGAGATGACTATCTCCAGAACCCCCTCACTTCTATTTAACAACCCAAAACCGTTACAACTGACAGGAACACTATTTTCATTAACAGAATTGCCAAAACAACTAATCATTACAACCCTACTTCTCTTTAGTTATTGGAGGTCTCGAACTAACAGTATCCCCTCCTTCAAAATTCACCTTGTCCTCAAGGTGAAATGAAGGTAAAG
This sequence comes from Lotus japonicus, assembly GCF_012489685.1. Classification (NCBI taxonomy): domain Eukaryota; kingdom Viridiplantae; phylum Streptophyta; class Magnoliopsida; order Fabales; family Fabaceae; genus Lotus; species Lotus japonicus. The sequence continues at coordinate 77,350,643 of NC_080042.1, read as the reverse complement.
CCTCATTTAATGACTAAGCATTCTCCCAGCTATTCTCAAAGTGGAAGTTGATGCACTGGACTTCATAGTGATCAGAAGGAAGTTCCCTTGGTGATAAACTCTTCTCAGGTAGAACCTGCAAAACATGTTCCTAATTCAACATACGAGGAGGTAGTGAATAAGGCTGATGTGATTCAGCTACTGACTTTTTAAGCAAAGAAACATGAAATAATTTTTGAATCCTACTATTCTCTGGTAAATCCCACTTGTAAGCTACTGATCCAATTCGCTCTAGAACTTGAAATGGACTATAAAATCTGGGACTAAGCTTTTGATTCTTCCTTCTAGCTAAAGACTGAGGTTTGTAAGGTTGTATTTTCAGGTACACCCAATCTCCAACTTGATTAGCCTGAATTTTCATCTGATCTTAAGACTGGAGAAAATTACTTCAAAGATCAGACAACAATTCTTCCTCTATGAGATATAGCCGGATGTAAATCACTTCCTCATCTTGAACCAGACTGGTATATCAGGATCCATTTCTGGTTGGAATTTCTCCAGCAAAGCCTTCACAAGCTCCCACAATGCTGCTTTTTGGTTGCTTCTTTTCCAGCAAAACCACCAAATAAGAGCACTACCTGCCAAAGCCTTCTCAATCTCCCCAAGCTTCTTCTCCTCTGCTATACTCACTGCCTCAAAATGTTCCTCCACGTTGATGAGCCACCTATAAGCCCCCCTTCCATAAAATATTGTAATCATCTTCAAGAACTATCACCCATAAGCCTCCCTCACTTCTGTTCATGTGTCATGTTTTATCACTATTTTTATTTTTACTAATGTGACATCCTCCTGGCTTTATTATTTGGGGTGGCTTTTATTCATTAACGTGAAATTCTCCTTACCTTGCTATTTAATGTAATGTGAAAGTTTAAGCATTCATTTTTTTTTTCTGTAGCTGTTAATCTGTGTTTAAAAGAAAACCTTAAGGTGAAGAGAAATAAAACTAATGAAAGTGAAATATTTTTTTTTTGAAAATTATGTCTTTGTACCTCTTTTTCACTGTTATGATAAATATAACTCAAATAATCCACCAACATTTCCCTTTTCATCTTTTAAATGAGGCTTTTATTTGTATTTATCAATTTTATATAAGCTATATGCTGCATTGATAATAATTATCCTCCCACTGAAACTTAGTACTCAGTGCTACCTGTTCACCCCATTTTTTAGCTATATGCTCTTTTAAGAAGTATTGAATTTTTTTCTAAAAGATATTCGTTTCTTTGTGCAGAGGGCATTCCTTCGGTTGGAATGTCACCTTTCTCATGTGGATGGATCACAAGTGAGAGACATGTTAGTGTAGTCTCAACAGAATATCTGTCAGATTGTATACATCTACATGATATGCTCTAGACATGTTTTGTCTTCATTTTCAGATAAAGCTACTCTTCTAAATTTATATTCAACATATGCAGGTATCTTCAGCTGATTTGTCTTCGGTGGCTAAGACAATTGATTCTGGTTTTACACCTGTAAGATTAACTTCCTTGATTTATATCACTACTTTGAAGCTTTTAAATTTTTCTACCAGTTATAACCCTTTCCTCAGTGTTACATGAGAGCGGTTTTTTTATTATAAGAAAAGTCACTTAGTTTTACTTCAACCGTTAAACTAGCTGAAAAGGCCTGATTTATTAAGGACTGAGAGTTCTCCGTGTAGGAAAAAAGTAGACGAGAATGTCGGATCTGCCACTGTATGCTAGTCAATAGTGTATGCATACACAGCTGGTTAGGCTAGGTTCAGGGTATTTACTTTCATGACATAGTTTCCTACTACCCTCTTTATGTGAGATCTATATTATTCTTTCTGCAGTGTCTGAAGCAAATTAACTTTCATGGACAGCTGCAATAAAATAGAAGAAAACTTGTTCTTTCTTTCTATATAAAATCTGTATATAAAGCTAGTCTTATAAAATTACATGCTTACAGGTTTTTCCTTTGAAGGTTCCAATTCCTCTATATGTTTTTTTTTTTCTTTGAATAATGTGGGGTTCATTGCAATTTGTCTAGGTTCTGCACGGAGATGCAGTGCTTGATGAGATTCAGGTAGAGACTCAGTGTGTTCAGTTTTATTCTTCATTAATAATGAAAATGGAATTTTACTGAGCTAATGAGATTTCAGGGATGCACTATTTTGAGTGGAGATGTTATCATAAGTCATCTGGCAGCATACTCAAAGCCTAAATATGTTGTTTTCCTGGTATCCTCCACATATCATCACGTGTAACCATTTTTATTCTTGAATTATTACAAATATAAAGGTCTTTAGGAATTAGGATATGCTAAACCGAATGGTCTTCTTGGGAATATATTCTGTCCTTCAAGTAATTGATGTTACAATTATGATGACAAACCGCAATTCTCAGTTTTCATTTAGCCACATGTTTAATAACCAAATAGCTGAGCTCTCTGCTAACATTAGGTCTGTTTGGCTTTACTTCCTTTATGCAAATTGGAAAGGAAATTTTCTTGTCTGCAAATGAAAGTGTCTTGAAATACGTGTAGAATGGCATTTTGTTGGGTTAAATCTGTAGTAAACATGCAATTAGGTGTTACAGCACTATATTAATATGCAAGATAGGTTTACAAAAGCCAGTTTTGAATATCTTTTACCAAAGGACTTGAAGCAGTCTACCACAACTTAATTTTTTAAAGACATTGTATGAAAGGTTTCCCTTAAGCATGGATGAAAGACAGATGTATATGGTGTATATGATCGCCCACCTACAGAACCTGATGCGATACTCCTAAAGGAGATTGGTGAGCACTGGCACTTATTGTAAACTTTCTGTATGGCCTATTCTGTTCATGATTGATCGTTACATCGCAACTTTTTCAACTATGACAGCTGTTGCTGAAGATGGAAGCTGGTCAGTTGTAAAACCGAAGTTACAGAACTCAAGTAAGCAAACTTAGTAAATCATTTTTCAGTTTGCTTACTATTCTATTCTCTGGTCTCATTTTTTGCAGTGGAATATGTTCTGAAAATACTAGTCCACTAAATGTTATTTGAGAACTTATTCTGTGTGTTTCTTTAAAAGAGTTTTGCTCGAATGGAGTATCTATTTTGACTCTGTAGCCTGAAACTGTATAGTTGAAATTCAACAAGAAGATTCAATATTTTTATTAACTCATTGCAAATGGGGCATAAAATTACCTTATATTTTTATATTTCTCCGTGATGCCATAAATAAACGATTTTGAGAATTTCAGAAGTTTTTATAATGACATTGATTATGAAAATTACTTATTTAACACATGCTTGCATTGGATATGTGATTTATATGGGTGGATTAATATTTTGCTGGCATGCGTTTACTACAGTTGAGCTAACTGTTGCAGCCCATGATACAACTGGTGGGATGAAAACAAAAATCTCAGAAGCTGCAATGATAGCAAAGCTTGGAATTGATGTCTACATTGTGAAAGTAATATTTATTTGTTACATTTCTTCTGTTTGTCTTATATCTTAGAGCTCCTAATGTTGAAATCTCTAGTTGCATTTCAATTTTCAGGCAGCTACAAGCCACTCATTGAGGGCCTTAAATGGAGATCTAAGAGGCGGCATCCCTGATGACTGGCTCGGGACAGTGGTCCGATCTTCAAGATAACCGTAGTAGAATCTTTTGAAAAGCTGCCAATCATCAAAGGGAAGAAATTTTTGGGCTCCTCATCAGTGTGAGAGTTAGTATTACAAACAGTTATAGTTGTGTATTCAAGAAACAGCTCACAAATCATTTGTGTCTTACTGCAGTGAGGTTCTGCATACAATAAAGGTCGATAGCCAAAAGGATTACTGATGACCAGTTGACAATTTTCATTTTATCCATGTTACATACTCATCAGTCATGCTCTGACTTGATGTACAATTTGTTCTGTAAACTTCTCTCAAGCTTATGTTTAATAGCCAAGTTATGTTTGGCAACCTTGATATTTCCAGTACTTATTAGAGTGACCCACAGAAGTTGCAAAGATGTTTTATAATATTTCATTGGAGCTACTTTTACTTTGGGATCTCGGTTTAGAAATTAGCTAACTGTTTTTAATGTTCGAAAGCGTTCTATTACATGGTGAATATGCTGGGGCTGCCACGAGTTTGTTCAAGAGGCATTTTGTGTGCTTCTAGATCCAAACCGGTAAATTAAGGCTGAGTTTAGTTGGATCAATTTTTGCTGTTTTTCGGGTACTAACCTGAACCAAACCAAAGCGAAAATGATCCGGTTGGGTCAATTTGGGTGGATTGATCTTGCCTTATATGAGTCAGTCAGTACGACAAACAAATTACAACTTTGTCTTTCATTCACATAAGTGGAACAACAATCTAAAGTCCATTTGACAAAAGTAGAGCATAACCCTTCTCATCCATCACACAAAAGTAGAACAAGAGGGCTTGGCCTCGTGTTGAAGTCGTCAGCTGCATGAGGGCAATCACAAGTCAGGGTGAAGGTGAGTGAGAGCCTAAGAGGTGGCACAAAAATTAGGGTGAGGTGTAGAAATGGACCAACATCACAAGTCACTACTTAGTAAGCTTTACTTCAATTACTTAACTATCCCTACTCAATTGTGTTGGGTTTGTTTGGCAGTTAATCATCCCTACTTGGTTCTAGTTGGGTTTGTACAGATTTCAAACCACAAATCCGATACCTCACCAACCCCTCAGTTTGTCCCCTTTTAAATCCAATCCAACTTCCACACAAAAAATAATCCAATATGTTCATCTGAACCAACCCCACTCATTTGTGTTTTGGTCGAGTCAGGTTAATCCGATCCATGAGCAACCCTAAAATATGTGCATTGGACTCCGCATCACTAATAAGATATTATGGATGAGGGAGGTGTGAACTTTCCCTACCGAGATGTGAGCAAACTGGTGTTTCAACAAGTTCTTAAGCATCCAACTACTAGACATCATGAAGATCATAGAACCGGCATACAACCTTTCAAGTTATAAGGTGGTTGAATTTCAGAATAACAATGATAGCATAATCCGTGGGCAGATTATTCCCCTGAACAAAGCATAAACTTTAACCGCAATTAAAAAACATCAGAGTGAAGAAAATTATATCAGAAACTGTAAAAGGGTCTGATAAGCATATAATTAGTCTCACTGGCCGATGGCCAATATAACTTCTTCACACCATTAAGAGTTAATGGCTCTAGAACTAATAACACACAAAAATAACATAAGTCAAGGACTCTTAAATAGTCATCCAATATTTTCGACCACATCTTATGAGAATGGTACAAACTCTGGCCGATTTAGTACACAAACCAACACAAAAGAGGAAAAACGAAAAGAAACATAAAACAAATACTGTATCATCTCAGTTCCAACTTCAGCTTTTCAGCATTCAACTGAAATGATTCTATTACTTGGGGCCGATGTCCTTAAGGGCACAAATCTGCTCCTCCCCCATGGCAGACATAACACTCACAACCAGATCCTTACCATCACCAAAGCCCTCCTTGATCTGCATGTCAAAAATTGAAATCAGAACAAGATGGGGCAAGTTATAACAGATGTCAATGTTATGCCACTTCACATTACTTCATTAAATTGGACATAAGTTTACAAAGCAATTAGATATATAATGTCAGCATCGAATGTTCATATCTACAACAATGTCATGGAAGTACGGAACTATTCAACGTAACAAGCAAAACCAGTGCAAGATAGTGCAAAATGCCAGAAATTGAAATCAGTACAAGATGGTGCAAATTATAAAAGTTCAGCAGATCTCAATGACATGCCACTTCTCATTACTTCATTAAACTGGACATGAGTTTACGAAGCCATTAGACATATAATACCAGCATCAAATGTTAATATCTACAACAAGTCGTGGAACTATTTAACATAGCAAGCAAAACCAGTCCAGATATGTAAATAGAGTACAGACTACGGAACAGACTAACCTGCTTAAGCAGAGCATCATCGGTAGGAAGCTTAAGGTCATCCTTAGTATCACCAGAGTCAGTCAGCAGACTCACCTAATATATTCATTGAAAAAAATATCCTTAGTTCACCAATAAGAAAAGAGACCCACTAACCTAGTTCTATGGAGAAGGTAACATACTAACATACAACAATAACAAATTGTCAAACTACATCAACCTTAACCATTTCCATATCATAAAGATACAAACTCATTAACCATTCATTTAACCAACTTAAACATTTCAAAATTGAGTGAAGTACAGTCACCCCACAAGGTTTGTAAGAACAACATATTAACCCCATCTTTATCATCTAAACACACACATCAAGAAATATAGATAATTAACTAGTACCTTTAAGACAATTTGTACTGGATAAAATTTACAAAACTATTCAATAGGATATATCAAAGATTTATTGATTAGTATTTTTAAGTCCACTGTTAACAAAGCTGTAAAATAAAAATAAAAAATTATGCAAATAACCATACTCCATATCAAATTATTTGAGGTAGGTAACTAGGAATCAATTTCTCATGTGCAGAATAGAATAGAATCCTCAATTAAGAAATCAAAAAAAAAAGAGAATTAGAAGCTAGTGTGAATGTAATCTTACAAATCCATCCTCTGAGATATCAATAAGCTGGTAATCAGTACGATTGACATGAGGGATCTGTTGCAAAACACAAGGGGAAAACATAAACATAAACACAGATGAAAATCCAAATCTAAAAAAAAAACACCTGATATCATTCATACATCACAGTTATGGGAAGATGGGACAATATCCTCAAGCTTTTTGCCGGTGAAGATGTCAATAGCAACAAAGTGACACTTCGCATGTCCATGCTTGCCAGTTTTGGAAGTAGAAACCTCAACAACCTGTCCAATTAAACAACCCCAAATCAATAAAAAATCAAACTTTAACCCTAGCTTGACAAAAAAACACCACCCCTACAAAATCTAACCAAATATTCATCAAATTGAACCAAATGGGGTTTGATTTCTCACATCAATCGTTACAATTTCATTGAAAAAACAGAAAAATTGAACAAATCGAATATTGAAAAGGGAAAAGGGAAGCACCTTGCAGGGCCTGTTCTTGATGACAATGTAACCGTTCTTGCGGACGGTTCCGGCTTGCTGCGGATAGGTCTTGGATGCGCCGGCGTCAGCCTTGGACTCGAAGTGGTGCTCTTCGTCAGACATGGTGATGGTTCTTCTTCAATCTACTAGTGTAAGGTTTGGGGATTCAGGTTTTTTTCTTTTATAGACACAAACAACACTGTTATATTTTTTTAATGATAAATATTCAACTTTTTCCGATAATTATTGATAACCACCAACCATTGTATTTATCTTGTTAAATTCTGTTTTGAAACATATTTTTGAAAAATTAATTTTTTTTTCAAAAAAAGGGTAAAACGGAGAGAAAGCACCTCCAGATTACCGGGCAGGGCGCCAGTGACATGCTGGGGAGGCAAGCAGAGGCCCACTCCTGGAAGTAGCACCGAGGGATCTCCCAGAGAAGGGTTGCCCACCAACTGAGATTTTACTGACACAATGAGGATTTGAACCCTTGACTTGTGGGGAGGTGAGAGCTAAACCCGAAAACTGGAAGCCAGTTGTGCCAATCCAGGTTGGCAAAAATTATTCCTTTTTAGTAGGTACTTTTATGCTATGACAACTAATTTTTATTCTCATTTTCATTATTTTTTATCATATTTCTCCATCAATTTTTTATTTTAAAATAAGAATTATTCTTATTACCTTAAAAAATTATTATTATGCAAAACTTCATATGAAATGTATTTAAATATTCTTTAATGTAATTTTATGATATATTTTTAATAGGACTTTTAATTAAAAGTTGACTTCTTAATTTTCAGCCAACTTATAAGTTAATTTGATAAAAAATAAATTTAAAAGATATTATTATTTTTTATGTAAAGCATGAATATTTTTTTAGGAAATTGAAGTTACCTCTTGGTTCAACATTATTGCATTGACTTGCTCTTTAATTTGTAAATTGCACTTGACCTCCCAGTTTTCATATATCATTTTAAATAATATGAGTGTTGAGTGTTATAAGGATAAATCTTAAGGAAAGTCAATATAATAATAATAATAATAATAATAATAAATCTCATTGGAGGTTAGTGCAATTTTCATAATAAAATAAAGACACTTAGTGTTTTGTTAAATTCAAATGAGAAAAATGATGATGTACCGACGGTGTAAAGTTTTTTTACACCGTTAACCAATCATATTTCAAGGATTAGTCACGTCAATTAATGAAATTAAATAAAAAAAGAAATTTTCTCATATCCTTAAAATCTGATTGGTTGATGGTGTAAAAGAACTTTACATCGTCGGTGCATAAAAATTAAATTCAAATAATAAAGATGATGTTAGTGCAATAGTAATAATTTCGGGAAATTAGTGCAATTCGCTAATAATTTTTTTATCCCAAGTGTAAAAAAAGCTATAAATAAATTTGATAGAGATAATATACTCGAGGTAGTAAAGACTAAAGACTAGTATTATTTTTTCAAGGTGAAATAAACAAAAGACTTCATGATTGCTCCGAATTAGAAAGGAATAAAATTGTGTTAAACACGTCTCCTGCTTGTTTTGAAAATTTTACTCCCTCCGCTTCCAGATCTTTTGTTGTTTAAGGTTATGCACATTGTTTAAGAGTGCAATTATTGATATATTTGCTGACATAAACACCCCTATTTAATGTTGAGTTAGAGTGAAGAGAGAGAATGATAGTTATTGGTTAAAAAATTTGTTATGGTTTTGATTGGTGAAAATAAGTGGTGATAGGTGAGAGATATAATATTAAATGAGGGTAAACATGGAATAAATTGAGAAAAAATGCATTGGATTTGTAAAACAACAAAAGTTTTGGAATTTAGGTCAAAAGTTAAAATAACAAAAGATTAGGAACAGAGAGGGAGTATTGAATATTTTTTCTTGACTTTCATAAAGTTGGATTTGCTCTGTATAAACAAAAGCATAATCACTCGCTCAGTGCAGTGTTAAACTTGCGTTCTATCAACGCTACAACCACGCATCACCACGTGTGACTGCTCACACTGGAACACATTTCATGTAGCCTCTTTTTTTCCGCATCTATTTTTCTTTACATTTTTTCTTAGAATATTCGTATTCCTTGAGGGATGAAGAAACTAACCTCTAAAGTCAAGGGCACTCTAGAATATATAAATAAATAACTTTTATATAATTTAGGTTGCACGACCAACCAATAGTAATCAAAATGTGTCCAACTGCAAAGAAATTGGATCCAATTCATTGCCTAAAATATAATTTACATAAGTGAATAGGAAAAAATATATTCAATCAACACTTGGAACCTAGAACTTAGAGCCTGTTTGGATGTGTAGCAAAAAAGCACTCATTGGAGCTTATCCAATGTTTTTCTATTAGATAAACTTCAATAAGTGCTTAGTCTGTACCCGAAGTTCAAACAAGATCTTAGTGCTACTTCTCCGCCACAATTTAACATTCCTAAAACCACCCTCAAACTAATTTATCACTAGCAGCTACACTATCTACTCCAGCTATAAAACAACACTAGTACTATCATGAATAGATGAAACATTTTTGACTATCAACTTATCACGATCCTTTAGAATTAGATGAAGTGTGTTACACAGTAGTCGTGTATTTATGCTCCATGAAAACAGGGTTTCCAATATTTGTTTGCAAAAGATGATGAAAACCAGGCATTAAGGTCCCCTACAAAAGAAATTAACAGACATATTACAAGACAAATAGAAAACAACTCCCCATTTCAATAGAACAAGTAAATGCCAGAGATTAAACACTAGTAAGTCTCAGATTACCTACCTTGGCAAATGCAGCATAAACTTCTAACTACTCCTACTAGCAGAACTTGATCCGATATCAATGTTGTCCACTTCATGAATGAATACTTGAGGAGGCTCTTCTCTGTCAGTAGTGGCGGCAATAAAATGAATAAATAAAATAAAGGTTGAACTCAAAACTAGAATACTTCCGTGTTCAATTTCAACAATCAAGTCTAACTGTTATATGAAGTAATTACGTCATGTAACATGTACAGCTAGCAAGGGTTCACATAATTTAAACATGAACTAAAATGTGTGAAGTTGATGCATGAAAATCAATAAAATGTACATCTAAACAATAGTTACTATAACCAATTACACGAACAATATTTTCCTAAAAACATAAAGGTCTAGAGAAGCTATATATCATGACTAAATGAAAGGAAGAGGTAAACTTCTTTGTACATGAAAACAGAAGATTGCAATGCCAATAGTAATATCAGTAAAGGAGTATCAAGTTCCCCTCAAATTTGATATAGAAGAAATGAGTGTAGGACAAATAAGATAAAAATTGCTCAAATTACTCACATTTCGTTTGCTTCTTGGTAAGTATAGCTTGACGCTACAGCTAGAAGCTGTCCCACGTGGTTGTACGATAAGGATGCAACACTATTTGGATATCTTGGCAACTGAAATTGAGAAAAAAAAATAGTAGTATCACAATACAACGTTTGACTTGAGACACAAGTGCATATCTTAATCAGCAAATACCTCAACTAGTCTTCTCCTACTTCTAGCATCCCATATGGAAGCATAACCTTCATTGTCACCGGTGACAAAAGTTCCAGACACACTAAAACGCAGAAATTACATCAATCAAGTTCAAAGTTTTATAATTAACAATCGTAAGATAAGAAGGAGGAAATAGATCCTCTCGATTGTGAAAAAAAATTGGCAACGTCAAAATTTCACCACCTAAGCATTGATTTTAATTTTGTATTTATTTCTGTAATGATTAAATACACAAAAGTCATTTCTGTAATTATTATATACACAAGTCAATGGTTAGATGGTGAAACTTGAGATAGTCAATTTTTGTTAAAATTGAGAGGATCTATTCCCTAAAGAAGTCACATACAGTGGACTGAATACAATGTCATTCACTGATACCAAATGATGCCGTCTATCCTTTGATTTTGGATGACACCAGAATGTATACCTGCCATAGTTTGATACAGTAAATGACCATTAGATGTGACTGTCATTAACAAGAATCTGCAAACTCAAATGTTTTCCAAAATAAAACATCGGAGTCCAATTAAACAATAAACTAGACCTGGTTTTGCATAGATACTCATATAAACTTGTACATTCTATAGATGATTAAAAATGAATACAATAGTTATGATGTATAACTCACTAATATATAATATATATTGTGCAGAATTGGAAAAATACATGTTGATAATTTTTTATAGTGATACAATAATGATAAAAAGAAGTGACAAGGAAATACCAAAATGATTCCCAATATAGGATTTACTATTTAGAACAGAATATGATGAATAAATCAGGACTCCTAACTTTACACTCTTACTCACAAAACAATTTTATTGTGTCTCATAACCCATAATCTAAAATTACTAACAAAACCATGCTTTGTGTATGCAATATGCTATTAATTATCTGCCTTCACTTATGCTTTCTTTGAAGCAACAATTTGCAGCATAGAACTAAAGGTTTAATGAAAAAGGAATAAAACTAGATGTGACCTTGTTATACACTCAACACTGGCAATTGAAAGTAGAAAGGAAAATTGAGAAATATCATAGGAAATGGTCCTAGACATTGAAATCAGGAAAGCCCTTTAGGCTAATAGATTATAGACAGTGAAGTTTTCTTAAGTTGTTTCTACAACCAAAATTGGTTTCAACATATTCAATGCACTAATGATGTTTAATCATGACAAATCTCAAACCATTTGGTGTGAGTGAAGTTTTTATTGTTGATACAAATTCACGGAGACCATGCTTTAAAGGAATTGGATTTCATGGTTTGCGTTTGTTTCTTTTGATTTCTCTTTTATCTACTAAAAGCTAAGTATGAGAGAAGCATAACCTAATAAAGAATTAGAGAGTGAAATTAAGAACAGATCAATTAGGACACAATAGTCAAGACTCAAGAGTTAAGACTGCAACAAATAATCGGGAAATACGTGAAATTGAAATCTGGAGATAAGCAGCTAGTGGTGTTTTGTTTATAATGCAGTATACTAAAATTGGAAAGATGTGAAGATGATAAAAAACTAGAGCTGACACAAAACCAAATTTGCTGATATGATAAATATAATGTTGATACAATGGCTAAGGTGCCAATGCGAACCTGTAATTTTTTATTTTAAGTCTATCGTAGCTGAAATTGAAAAGACATAAGCTGAAGTTGCAAATGTTAGTTTCATTGGTGTTGCCCTAACTATTAGACAGTGAATACCCCATGTGCCATCATAATAAGGAATCAAAGACCAAGGATTCTCTGTCCTAGGTGAGTAGGTGTGTTCAACGGCCATAACATAATTATACATGCTGTGCATTTGAAAATCAACAACACCACACCAATCCATCATGTAGATGTTAAATAACTCCAATCTCTTACTTATTGTTAAATATATCCTGTCATAAATGGAATTCCAACAAGGTTATAAGAGTATAATGAAGGAAAGTAGAACTTATGAAAGTTGGTCTGTGTGATTATAAATAAAACACGAGGAGGGAACTGCATCGTTAATTAGATTTTCAGCAAGTGAGCAAGTCTTTTGTAAGAAACAACAGAGAAACGGGAAAATTAATGTATTTCAATTATCTTTTCAGTTTTTTAGGGGGGGAGGGGGGGTGTTTAATAAATGCAGATATGGAACAAAAACTAACCCAATGTCATTTGAACTGGATGAAGAGGAAATCTGTAATGATACTCGTCCATCTACTGATCCTACCGCAAATCCTGCATGAACATCTTACTTAAAAATTGCCTGAAGCGCAGAACACAAATAATTTCTGGTTGTGTACAAACCAATGGTCAGGTAGTTTTGTAATTATAAGTCCCATGTATTAGTATGTGGAAAACCAAGTAATATAAATGGTTTTGATTCATTCACACCCAATTTTCTCTTCCATCTCATTTCCACCCATTTTATCTTCATATCTCTCTTCTTTTCCTATCACATCACCTATCTTATCTCTCATCTCTCTCTATTTATATATCTCTCTGGATGTGGGTGGAAATTTGGTGTGACCCAAACTTTTTCCAAATATAAATATGATGGAACACAATAAAAGTATTCAAGATGGTTCAGAAAGAAGAAAAATAACTAGTCAATGTAACACATTCCCGAGTTGACAAAATAAAATGAAATAGATTTCATAATTTATACCTTTTGCATAAGGAATAGAAGTGACACATCTTAACTGTGTGCCCTTGTATGGCTCCTTTGACTGAACTGGTTTGTCAAAGTTACGTAGATCATAAACCTGCACCGATACTCCAATGCCTACAATTAGATTAAACCCAGAGACAGACATGGAATCCACCTCTGCATCTAAACTTATTGAGCGAGAAAAAGCCTTCTCCATACGCATATCCCACGACAATAACTTCTTGTCAAATCCGGATGTGATCAACTGAACTGCAATAACCAATGCCATAATATGAAGTTTATTTGGACACAATACAGTTTGGCCTTCATAGACATTTTTTTGTCCAAAATTAGCATCAAAACAGTTTTGCTATTCTGAACATTTCAGAATATGATAAATCTTAGCATAAAACTTCATGAAGATTAAGTGAAAATATAAGAAACTTATAATGTAATTTATTATTACAACTGAAAAAATGTCACCAGTAGTACAAACTTAAATTATACTTATGATTCCCGTCAAAAAAATAAAGTATACTTATGATATGGAAAGTGGAAACACTTTTTCAAGCATAACCGCATCCTAGGTTCCCCATCAAGAATTGTGCTCTGTTTAAATGTTCTCTCAAGGCTTGGGACATAGTCAAAGGCTTATGCTTAAATGTTTGTTGCAAAACCTGAGAGGTGACCATAGATCGCAGCCATTTTTTATTGTCATACACAAAGGATTTTATCAAAGATTAACTAGTGTCATCTAACGTTCAATCGTGTATCAAGCTTATAATGTAATTTATAATTACAAGTTAAAAAATGTCACTACCAGTACAAACTTATATTACACTTATATGGAAAGTGGAAACATTTTTTCAAGAAAAAATTTAGTACTTTTTAAATACAGATTTCCTTTTTATGTCATCTCTCATCAGCATAACCACATTTTGGGTTCCCCCTCAAGAATTGTGCTCTGTTTAAATGATCTCTAAGGCTTGAGAAATGGTCAAAGGCTTATGCTTAAATACTTGTTGCAAAACCTGAGAGGTGACCATTAGGTCGCAGCCATTTGATTGTAATACACAAAGGAATTTATCAAAGATTAACTGGTGACACCTAATGATCCATCATGTATCAAGTATCATTTTATCAATCCATCCAGCCCTCAACACATGAAAATTGTGTAAGGGTCTAAGGGATATACTGCGTGGGTAAGAGCAGTAGGAAGGAACAAAACCATGTATGTTTGTTGCTGTTTATTTGCTAATATTCCCTTTCAAATTCATATCAACAAATGAAGCACAATAAAAGGTATGAGTTATAACTTATAACAGAACTAAATGTAAACGAGGAGCAAAGTTTAGGTCAGTAGATTACATGTTTCATCGGAATATTCAATACACGTCGCCATATCGTCGTGACTGCCGATGATGTCCATAGTTCCTGAATGCAAGTCATACCTATAAAGTTTAGCTTAAGAGGAGTCAAAAACAAGCTAAGAAAATGCAAAACACACATGATAAACAAAGCAAAGGAAAGCAATACGCCTACCTTCGACAACCACCGCATTACAACAGCATGGATATCATCAGTGCAAGCAAACAACTCTACTAGATGGATTATGACCATCATTATCATGCTTACCATTCCAGTGAACAGATAATTTATCATGTTGACACTCACAATACTCCATTAAATCATTTTCATTTCCCATTTTCTGTCACTATTATCAGAAATTCGAGTTCCGATTTTTCAACTTACATAATATCATTGACTTAATTTTACTCAATTAAATTAATATAAAAATTAATCTATATTTATATTGTTGGACTTCAATTGATTTTTTGTTATGGATGAAAAATAAGAATAAAGAAGTAAAAAAAGTTATCAAACAATTAGTAATAAACAATCAAGAACTAAAATAAATAATTATTTTTAAAGAGAATATTGAGAAAACCTTCGAATGCATCCATCAGAAGCAGCAGTGAAAGCAGTGGAGTCGTCTTGGAAGCAGCAATCGAGAAGGGCAGCTTCTGAAGAAGCTTCCAGTCTGAGCACGGAGGCGTCAACGTCGTAAAGCCGAAGATTCTGCAGAAATTGAGTGAGCGCCGCCGCTCCCAAAGAAAACAAGGGAAAGGGAAAATGGAAACTTACGGAGTCCCAAGACGAAATGAGGAGGTTGTTGGAGTGCGGCGCGAATCGGATTCTGGATATGGCGTCGCCGATTCCGATCTCCAACTTCATTTCTCCCTAAACCCACAACACACAAACCAGACCAATAACACTTTGAAATTCATGAATCAATTCAATTTGAACCAAGAATAAAAGCAACGTTCCCGCTCATTCAATATAAATATAAATTCGATTAACTAAATTTAAATGATCTTCACTCTCAACAAGTGGATCCGTGGCGCAATGGTAGCGCGTCTGACTCCAGATCAGAAGGTTGCGTGTTCGATTCACGTCGGGTTCAATTCCCCTAAAATCCACTTTTAAGTTTTTTCTTTCTTCACTGCTTCCATTGAACCAAAAAAATTGTGTGCTTCTTTTGTTCGCTATCTTTGGGCTTCCATTGAATAATTGAACCAAAGTATGCCAACCATTTTTTTTGTGTTCACTGTCTTCGGTGCTTCCATGGAATTTTTTTTTATGTTTCCATGAAATAATTGAATAAAGGTATCTGACACCAAAAAATTCAGAGAAGTACAAATACACATTGTAGTTTTTTATTCAAGCATCATTGACCAAAAAAAAACATTGTAGGTGATTTTGGTATCTTCAAACTTCCAAATTGTAGCCCCTCTAAAGCTCTCCATGGTTGCTCAGACTGGAAGCTCCCTCCTTCAAGAAGCTCGTTTCTTTGAATACCCAAAATTTACTCAAGTTTTGATATCAGAAATAATTACACCATATCCAAAATGAGTTATATAATACATCCTAAGTGATGAAAGGACAGCAATGCCCTATTCTTTTCGTGGTTACAAGAATGGTAGAATAGAGAGAAAGACCTCTAGACTTTTCGAACTTGCGACCTACGAGGAGGTGAGAGTTAAATCCAAAACTTGTGACGAGTTGTGTCAAGCTTTTACTCATTATTCTGAAATAAAATATATGCTTCCGAATTCATGTAGCATGTATGGCGCATGGGTATTGATCCAATTACAACTTTAAATGCTACCAAATGTTGACCAAAAAAATGCAACCAAATGAATAGAAAGGCTGGTTTTGCCTTGACTCATCACCTGAAGGTTATACTATCACCTCTTTTTCATTGGCCAATGGGAATCAACTACCAGCTCCATAAATCATAATGATTCATACACTCTAGCAACAAAAGCCTATTATGAATGTTAAGTAAGAACAGATCAAAACGGAGCATAAAACCAAACTGACAGATAAAGGTGGTACAAAATATCTCATCAGAATCTAGATTCACCCTAATGTTAGCTTCAATTTGCAAATATATACCACCACAGACGAAGAAAAAATTGCAAATATATACAGCACTCCAAAATGGCTTCACTTGGCAGAATTTCAAATACCAACTTTTGACAAAGATCAAGATTCAAAAACTTTCAAATCAAAGTCAAGAACTTTCATCAGGGACAAAGAAATCAAATCTAACATCAACACAACCAGAGCTGTCTCCGGTGTCCTTATACTCAACATTCATTATTTTCCCAGCTTCATCCAAATCTTGATATTCTGGTTTAACCCGCCGTACAGGCACCGTGACAGAGTAAATAGTTCCCAGATCTGTATCTGCAGAGACACTCAGCTGAACCTTATCCTGTGATTCTATTTCCACAAAATCTGATAAAGATTGCACAATGTTGGTAACAATTTTTCGTTTTGCCTCATCACTTACTTCGCATCGATCAGAGAACAAAATCATCTTCAAGCGTTGCTTGGCAATCCTCGCATTGGATCTTTTTCTAGATACAGCTGACGGGAAAAGTATCTTCCAAGCCAAATTTAAACGCTCAAATAAACTCATATTAACAGCATCAAGGAGAAAATTCTCAACCTCTTGGCTAACTGACTTTGAGGAAGATTTAGGACCTCCAAGGATTGCTGAAACTGGCTTGCAATAGCCACGCATATTGCTTCGTGCAGTTGTCAGGCTAGGACATTTTGGGGCGAATTCAGAGATGCTAGATGCTCCACTCAAGAAGAAATGAAAGTCTACCTATTAGATAGAAAATTTAAGAAATGAATGAGAAGCATTTCCAGCACTTTCTAAATCTTGTTAGGATCTGTATAATATATAGATAAACTTGAACATTAATCAACAGTAAAACATTTATGAAGCTAAGCCACAAGCATCTGAATAGAAATACCTTGATAATAGAAACATACACCATCATTTATCAAACCCCCAACTAAAAGACAGAAAGGAAAAACGTGTATCCTGTTTAAGCATACTGATCAGCCCAGCTAAAATAGTAAAAAACTAAATATTTGTTCACTAATGTCTATAAGACAAGCACCCTACCATTGCTTCACCACACATATTTCCCATCAAATGACATAAGATGGAAAAACAGTGATATCCCTCCTCTTATACTTGCCTGGAGGACCATGAAATAGGGTTACAACTTATAAGAATGCAGGTTATCATATCAATATGTCCTAATAAGATCTCTTATCACTTCCAATTGAAGATAGATACAAAGAAAAATGATTCAGCAATCACAGTAGATAATAGGCAGTAACATCAAAAGGAAGTGGAATTATTTACATGATGCATCAAATGACATTGAAATATAATGTTGTCAATTATGTCTAATGATTTCATGTATTTCAGTCATTTGAAAAAGCACCCAAAATTTGCTACATCCGAGAGCAATCGGTCAATCACAGATGCCATCTAATTGTACATTCGCTCACCCCTACAAGTACTAGAGTGGAAAATTTTCACCTTTTACATGCCAATTGCCAAATGATAGTGAATGCAACCAATGCATACATTAAAGGGTCAAACTAACTTTAATGCCGTCATTATCAATATTATTAATCTTTGAACAGTTACAAGTTTATTTTTATCTTCCTAATCCGAAGAGCTTCATAGTTGAAATACAAGCAATCACGATTTAAAACCCAGTTGAAGAATCAGAACAACACCGCAAGAGAAACGAAATGCTCAATTTGGACTAAAATGAAAACCCTAATTGAAAAATTCAGAATCCTAAACACCCTGAGCTGTTACTCGACATTAGAGTAACAAGGATGTAAATCCTTCAACAATATCAGATTCCCGGTAAGAATTGATGCATATTGCATCCTCCAAAGTGGTACAAGAAGCGCTTGTGTTGAGTTCAGAGCATGCGAAATTCGAAATAGAGAGATGAGAGAGAAGTACAGAACCTTTGTGGAATGGAATGAGCGGGTTGGAAGCGGGTGGGAGTGATGGAGTGGAAGAGTTGCCGAGACGGAGGCCCTGAGATCGCCGGAAATCGCCATTGTTGACGGTAGCTGCTGATTCTGCACTGCTCTGGTTTCTACTCTCAGTTCTCACTCTCCTCTCAGCTAACAATATTCCTACTTCCCCTCTACTGTTACGTCGTCGTTTTACCCTTCTTTTTCTTTACTTGTTTTTATTCTTTTAAGAATTTTCTTATTTTAATAACATACTACTAGTATATTTTTGCATTTGCCTCTCTCACTTATTTATGGATTGCATATAGTTTATGCGGTTGGTTTTCTATCATTGATTAGAGTGCTTTGTAGGCCTTTGTTCTTATAGCTTGATTTAATTAGAAGTGTCGTTGTAATCTTTGCCTACAAAGCACTCTAATTTCAATAGTACTTCCATCCAGCATAGCACTAATCTTTGCCTTGCTAGTAATCTACTAGTTGACTTCTATTTGGCCTTTTCGGATGGTATGCATGTATTGGCTTAGAGGTGGGTGGCTTGGAAGAGACCTTTTGCGGATTAGGTTGCTCTTAATGTTGATGGTAGCACTATGGCTGACCATGGTGTTGTGGGGTTTGGTTCGAAAGTATTTTGGTGGTTGGTTGAAGGGGTTTATATAATATCAAAATTGTGTATTTGATACTATCAAAATTTGGTTTCTTATAAGGGAAAAACTTAAGTGCAGTACCACTAGTGTTGTTAGTACTGTTTTCCAATAAAAATATGACACGTGGATTAATTTTCTTTCTCAAACTAACTCCGTTATCTTATTATTTTTTCTGTAACGTCTCTGCTACTTTCACTGCTCTCTCCCCTACTACACCATGGTTTTCTCCCGAGATCTGGAATTCAGCCCCTTCAGTGAAACATAATCAACTAGTTCACAATGAAAAAATTGAATTAAGGAACATGTGAACACATTCTTCTTCTTCTTCTCCCCTTGTTTTACAACAAATTCAACCGAATTGCTCCAACCCCTTTGATCCTTCGGTCCTTCTTTGAACCTGCTTCCAAACTCTATTGCCAAGACAGATCGTAAACACCAAGGACGCAAATCGATTCTCTCCCTCGATCGATCTTCATCTTCCACCTCTCCTGCCCACGCTAGAAAGTTCTCGACGCAGACCATCATCGTTCAGGCCGTCAACAAGTCGACCTTTGTCATCATTGCCGTGGTAAATAAAAGCCACCGCTGTCAGCTATGGTTTCCTCCGCCATCGCGCCTGAAGACACCGATCGAGCTCCACGCTGCCGCTGCAAAAAGTCGATGCCCACCACATTGTTGCTGCTCACCGCGGAGGTTGCCTGTGCCATCAAAGCCGCAGGCATCCCCATGTTCTGGTCGTTCTCCATCCTTAGATCGTCGTCGCCGGCTTCCTTTTCCTCCTTCCACTCTCTTTCTCTTCTTTTTCCTTCTCCCGTTTACCTCTCTTTCTAGGTCGCAACGCTGGTGAAACATGGAGAAAAGAAGTGGGTCTTTTTTTTTTTGAACTCAAATAGCATGATATAAATTAAGCGGGCAAAGATGCCAAACAATCAGAGTCAACAAAACGGATAGCGCCAGGCGGAACCTCCTCCACCCAGACAGATTCGTCATAGGTGGAAGCGTTCCTAGCTAAATAATCTGCCACGGAATTACCTGAGCGTCTAGTAAAAGTAAAAATAGCAGAATCAAAATGCAAACTAAGCCTACGACAATCACTAATGATAGTAGCCAAATAGTTCCTCCCAGTTACTCCTGCCCTCCAAGCCTTGAATAGTTGTAGACAATCAACCTCAAAAATCACTTGTCGGAACCCCAAGTCAATAGCTAGTGACATAGCCCAACGGAGACATGAAGCTTCAGCAAGAAGAGACGATAAAACAGAGCAAGAAGATGATGTTGCAGAAGCCATGACCTCCCCACTCGAGTTCCGCGCCACCATGCATAGACCCACGTCTGTTGGAGCTCGAAAGGATGCATCACAATTAATCTTGATCTGGTCCAATGCTGGCCTCTTCCAAACAGCAGCCACCTGACGCGACTGGGGATGAGAAACCACTCCAATAGCAGCACTAGCGAGAGCCCCAACCTTTTGAGTAAGCTGATTGATGCTCACATGTTGCTGGTTAAAAACACTCCGGTTCCTAGCCTCCCATAGCTGGTATAGCACACACTGGACCATGGCCACCACTTCTTCATCATCAATCCGCAGAATGTCTCCCCAAAACTGATGGAACGTCGGGTACCGCTCCACCCGCAAAGCTAGCGGAGACCCATACCAGACAGCTACAGCAATCGGGCAGCGGAGGAAAATATGCTCCACAGTTTCCATGCCCTGGCCGCAGAACCCGCAAGATGGATCAACATCCATGTGTCTCTGAAAAAGCTTGTCCCGCACTGGAAGAAAGCCACGAATAGCTCGCCACGCTGTCTCTTTGTACCTGGGAATAGCTGGGCTGGCCCAGAACTTCCTCCATAGGCTCGGGCACAAAGAAGAAGAAGTGGAAGAAGAAGGCTCCTTCTCAACAAGCAGCTCTCGAATCATTGAATAACCTGCTTTTGAAGTGTAATGCCCATCAGCAGTGCTTGGCCAAAAGAGATTATCCTGACCTCCTCCCATACTCAACGGAATAGCTAGGATAGCACTAGCTGTAGTAGGATGAAAAACACCCTCAACTAGATCTCTATTCCAACGACCCTGTCCAGAAACAAGCAAGTCAGAGACTTTAGATATCCTTGCCTCATGTGCTAGATCCTCTCTATAAATCAGAGGTGAACCCTGTGTCACCCACCTATCTTTCCACACATCAATGCTCTCACCATTTCCCACACGCCACATGGCCCTTTTCTCAAATAGCCAGCTTGTTTTGAGAATGCTTGACCAAGCATAGCTTGGGCGATAGCCTCTCTTCGCCCCCCAAATAGTACCATTACGGAAGTACACCGATTTATAAATTCTGGCTAGCAAAGACTCAGGCCTGGTGTAAATTCTCCACCAATTCTTCCCCACAAGAGCAATATTAAAAGATTAATACACTTGTCACTGTTTCATTGGACAACAGTACCACCAGCACCTAGGGAACTGGATGTAAGTTTCCCCCTTCTTATAATCTTCCATAGTTTGGTTGTGTTAGAATGTAGGTTTCCGTATTGTTGTTATTTTTTTCGGATTCCTAGCACGCTCTTTGTCTTGTTGGAAATGGTGTCTCGGAGTTTCACCCGCCATCATTAGTGCTAGTAAGAAGCCCATAGTTAGAGATTGAGTTGTTTATTTTAGACATACTTTGTGAGAGGAAAATGTTATGTCAGATTTTTTTTTACTTAAGTTGGAGTTAAGTCTTGTTTGACTTTGTACTCCATAATTATCCTCCTTTAGGTTTGATTGATATTCTTGCTTTGGATTATCGTGTTTTTACTTTTGGAGAGGAATCTTCTTTACCCAAGACGGGTAACTCAGTTGGCAACGCAGGCTGAGTGTGTGGGAAGAGCTCTCGGGTTTGATCCCCACACAATACACTCTAGGGGAGGGATGAGAAGCCTTAACTGTGACTAAATCCCGAATCTAGCGTCATCTAAAGGATGACCGGTACCAGATGTTTATAAATAAAAAAATATATTCTTCTTTCTTTACGGTTTCAAAATTAAAAAAAAAAAACTTAACTCTTTTTATTAACTTTTATCCAAAGACTAACGTCAAAAAAAAAAGTTTTATCCAAAAACAACTCCAATTTTTTTCAAATGATCAAAATTTGGATACACTTTTAGTTTTTAACAAATTATCATATTTTTTAATAATTTTATATGAATCTTTCAAAGCTTGTAGAGTTGTAGGATAGAATTCGGTTTGAAAGCAAAATAAAAAATTGAGGGATATTTTATATCATATAAAAAAATTAAATGAGAATAAATAAAATAACGTCCTTAAAAAAATTATGACCTTATTCCATGATAAATTATTTCATTAATAAATCTTCTTTTTTAAAAAGTATTTTTTTATAGGAGCACCTCTAGGCTACCAGGAAGGTACACGGTACGCCAGTGTCATGCTGATGAACTAGCAAATTCCCACTATTTGATATGAGCGTCAAGGATCTCCCCGATAAGAGTTTCCCCGTAATTTTACTTTCTTCTGAACGACCCGTAATTTTACTAGACTCATGGGATTTGGTTTTAGAATAATATTAATTTAGAAATAGTATTAAATTTCAGAATAACCACTTATTTTAAATATTATTGGTCAACATAAGATTAAGGTGATCACTATTACCAATGATATTAGTGAGGATTTATGATTCGTCACTATTACAAAGAGTATTAGTGACAATTTTAAATTTGGTCACAGTTACGAAGAGTAATAGTGACAAAATAGAAAACGGCCACAAATAATAGATATTTAGTGACGATATTAATAATCGTCACTTAATTTTTGTCACTAAAACACATAATTCTTGTAGTGTGATTTAACCCAAATTTCTTCTTGAATGCTCTATATAGAATAGTATTAATTTATAATTAAGACGAAATGAAAGTAGGAAACTTTATAATGACAATGAACTGATTTTGGTTATGTTTAGCATGTCATTTCAGCTAGTTAATAGCTTATTTGACTAGCTTAAAGTTTATTTGACTAGTTTAACAACTTTTGAAAGTGTTTGGCATAGGAGTTTATTTCAGTAGCTTAATTTTTTTTTAATAAGTACCTGAGGTAGCTTATAGCCTAAAAGCTTATTGAATTTATGATCTTTTTTATCCTTATAAATTTTAATAAAATTTTATCATTATCCTTTTTATATTTATAAAAACACTAAAATCTAATTATTTTTATTTTAAAATAATTACTACTCAATTGTTTATATAAATTTTAAAAAGTATTTTGTTAATTTAGACAAAATAAGCTTACTTTATCAAACTAAAATATAAAGTTATTTGATTTCTTCTATTTAAACTTAATTAATAAAAATAAATATTAATAAAAATTAATTTTATATTTTTTAGATGATAAATAATTAATTTGAACTAAATTAAAATATTTAAAGTGATAATTATTTTTATGATATATGTATTAATGTGTAAATAAAATAATGTTAAATGTAAAAAGAATTATACAAGTGTGCACTTTTATGTCATTTTACAATTTCAACTTGCTCAGCAGGTAGTTTTACCAAACACCGTTATTCAATGAGGTAGCTTTTCAGGTAGCATATAAGCTTTCAGCTAACTTTTCAGCTTTCAACTAGCTTATCAGCTAGGCATGCTAAATTAACACCATATATAAGTTTCTATAATAAATATTCAACATAATTATTTTAAAATTGTATCAATTTATTTTAATGAATTTAAAATAGTATCAATTTATTATAAATTTGGATCACGTGACATTAGATTAATTCGCTTTTTTTTACCGTAAAAAAATCGCTGTTTTTTAAAAGTAAAAGTAAAAAATATGCATAAAAATTATTTATGGCATCATCATTTTACTAATTTTAGTAAAGGAAAAGGATTAGAGGGAGGTGTCATATCTAGATTAATTACTACATTAGATAAGATTAGAAGAATAAAGAAAAAAGTGGACGTGTTTCAAATAAGGCCCTTCCAAAAGTGACATTCAAAGCATTCAGAACTAAATTAGCTGTCAACAATTATTAAGTCAAGGACCAGTGTTAAAAACATACCTTAAAGGCTATATTTTTTTATGGCTGGCTTAGATTTCATGATTTTGGACAAGGATAAGAATTTTTTAATTCCATATCCAGTCTTCATGATGTTTCTGGTTCTTTTGCTAAGATAAGGACGATGATGTTGTCAATCCTTTTACTCTTTAGGATGCTGAATTTTGAAGATAAGGATGTTCTAAATTAAGAAGACAACTGATTTTTTTGTTAGATTATAGCTGTATTTTTAGAGCCCTGAAATATAAAGTCTCTTCAAAATGTTCTATATAAGCTTTATGCTCTTAGAAAATATAATAGCATTTCCTGCACGGCTGCACTGCTTCTTTTCCATTACATTTCATAATGATTTTGAAAGTAACTCTGTGCTACATTCTTCTTTCATTGTTTTCCATATCCTTAGCAGAAGATGTGAAGCTTAGGGTGAAAGGGGTGACAACCATTGCTAAAACAGATGAAAATTTTATATGTGCAACTTTAGACTGGTGGCCTCCTAATAAGTGTGACTACAACCAATGTCCTTGGGGAAAATCTGGCATTCTCAACCTGGTACTCACTTTTTGCTTTGATGTCTCAATATAGAATTTATCATGATTGAGTATCATACATATTTCATCTTAAAAAAATTGTCACAGAGCTAACCAATCCATGATATATTTTCTCAATGTTTGCAGGATTTGGAAAACAAAATTTTCTCAAATGCGGTCAAGGGTATACTTTCTTTTTCTTAAGTCAATTCACAATTGATAGAAAATTTCCATGCATAAAAATATTATTAACATTTTAGGCTGCTTGGAAGACTTTGTTTCAAAAGCATGTTTATTTAAATTTTCAAGTGTCATTCTCATCCTTGTTCATTGGCGGGGGAAACATGTGTCAACTTGGTGGTAAAGGGAAGAGCTTAAAATATATATATATCAGCAGCAGTAGGACTAGAACCTTTGCACTATACGTGTATGTTTGGAAATTCTAATAAAATCGATTCTAAAGCCTAAATAAATTTTGTGACGAAGTTATAACGGGTAGTTTCTGAGTGCTATAATTGATTTTGAGAAAAAATAAGGTGATCCAAACCTTGACTTTCATTCATATATCTAAATATTGGCTACACTTTATTTGCAGCATTCAATCCCTTGAGAATCAGATTAGGTGGTTCACTACAAGATCAGATTATTTACCAATTTGGGAATCGAACGAAATGTCCTCATATTAAAAAGAGACAAGGTGGTTTATTTGGTTTCAGCAAAGGCTGTCTTCCCAAGATGAGATGGGATGAAGTAAATGATTTTTTCAACAAAACTGGGTATTACTTTCACAGCTTTTTTTTCTAGGCATTCATGTTTGGATGTTATCAGCATCTATCTCACATTATTTTTGTTTCCTTTTCTTTTTATTGTACAGAGTGAGATTAACTTTTGGGTTGAATGCCCTCATTGGAAAGCATAACACAGAGGATGATAAGAAAACTTGGGTCGGAGATTGGAACCCAAGAAATGCGATGAATCTCATGAAATACACAATTTCAAAAGGATACAAAATAGATTCATATGAATTAGGTATATATAAATCCTTTGATGTTGAAGTTTTTAGTTACAAATCCACCATACTTTCTATATATTTTTCTTACACATTAAATTTTTGATGTTATGTTTATCATCAGGAAATGAGCTATGCGGTAACGGTATTGGTGCTAGAGTAGATAGTGTTCAATATGCTAAGGATATCACTAAGCTTAGACTTATAGTTAACCAACTATACCCAAATCCCTCTACAAGGCCAAAGGTGGTAGGCCCTGGTGGTTTCTTTAGTAAAGATTGGTTTGCTAGCTTCTTGCAAAATGTAGGACCTGGTGTGGTTGATGTAGTGACCCACCACATTTACAACCTTGGTCCTGGTATGTATGGATTAATTATCCTTTCTAGGCTCTTGTATGATAAAATGCATTTGACTACTTTGCTTGTGAATATGAACATTGATTGCCTTCTAAGACAATTGTTCTAAATTTAGGTGATGATCCTGGTCTCATCAACAAAATTCAAGACCCATATTCCTTGAGTGATGTTGCTCAAACTTTCAAAGATATCTCAGAAGCAGTCAAGGATTTTACACCATGGGCAGGAACATGGGTTGGGGAAGCTGGTGGAGCCTATAACAGTGGTGGAAAACATGTGTCACATACTTTTGCTAATGGCTTTTGGTTTGTCTGATCTCTCTTTGAATTGGTCTTTGTCCTGCTTTTAATTTCCTTTTCAAAATTGCAAATTGACATGCCAATGTATTTTTGTATTAATTAATAACTAGGTACTTGGACCAGCTTGGCATGACATCCACATTGAACCACAAGGTTTATTGTAGACAGACTCTGGTTGGTGGAAACTATGCTTTGCTAAACACCACCACTTTCATTCCTAATCCAGATTATTATGGGTGAGTGTTTGTGTATTAAGTAGTAAAATGTCTTTTTCTAATTTCAACTTTCATACTTACTTAGACACCCTGCTAGTACCACACACATAAACTTTGTTTTGCTTTTTATCACTCTCTTCTCGTCTCATCACATCAATCATCTATTTTCTCTTCTTATCTCTCTCATCCTCATTTTGAGTGTAGATACCCTATGAAAGTTTAAATGTATGTTTGAAAATCATTCTACAATTTACTGTAAATTCAAAATCAATTACTGGGAAGAACTTTTGTAAATGATTTTTGAGTGTTAAAATTGATTTTTAGAATAGAAAAATTGATCCAAACATGTCTTTTTAAACAGAGCGCTCTTGTGGCATCGACTTATGGGAAGCAATGTGCTTTCTGTTTCTCATGAAGGGTCTCATAATTTACGTACATATGCTCATTGTTCTAAGAAAGGGGTAAGTTCATTGATCTTAATGACATGTCTAGGAATTTTTTTTTCTCAATCATGTTTTTACTAATTACTTGTTGATAATTATTTTCAGCCCGGAATCACTGTGCTCCTCATAAACTTGTCCAATTCCACTTTCAATGTATCTCTTGTCAATGACATGAATATGTCTCCAATGGAAAACATAAAAGGACAGATGAGGGAAGAATATCATTTGACACCAAAAGATGGAAACATTCAAAGTGATGTGGTGTTGTTGAATGGAACTCCATTAAAACTTACTGAATCACAAGACATTCCAGAAATGAAACCAGTGCCAGTTGATTCTTCTTCTCCGGTCAATGTGGGGGCTCATTCAATTGTGTTTGTGCATCTACAGAGCTTCAGAGCACCTGCATGCTGATAGTGATAGTATAAGTCAACCCTGCACAAATCAACAATATATTCATTTTTTATTTTTTCATTAGCCATTTAATTCATTTTACATTATCTGTGAACACCTTATGCAGATATTTTTAATGAGATTTCACTACTTTTATAATCCTCGTTCCAGAATGTAAGTTTCATCTATATAGTTTGAGCTTTGCTATATCTTATTACGAAGATAAACATGTGAATGCCTATATATACGTATATTACTTCTTTAATTAAAAGTTTAAAATGAACAAGAGGAAGATCGCGGTCTTCAGTATGATTGCAAGTTGTTTCTTACACAAATAAATAATATGGATGGCTAGTGATGTTTTTTGGTTACACCGGAAAGATAGATGGCTAGTGATGTTTGTTAGGCTCCCTTAATTTTAAAGCTTTAATAATGTTTGAGAAAAAAAAAGTGAAATAAAGGAAATACGAAAAATCTAATAAATTGTTCTTAAATATAGTCTAGTTTTTTCTTGTATTTCAATTGTTTTTATTCTCTTATATCCGGGTTCTAACACCCCTTGTGCTAGCATTGAATACATCATTTGGCTTATATATCTGTAAAAAATAAGTAGATGTTTTTAAAAAAGAAAATAGTATATGTGTTAAGAATGAAACTACTAAATCTCATCAATTTGATAAATTATAGCAAGTTGTGTAAATCCCATTTTAAGTGGATTAGAAGAATTTTTTTTTTAGTATAAAGAGGAAAAGGAAAAAATAACCAAAGAAGATTAAAAGTTGTAAACAATAATCAACGAAAAAAAATAAAGAGGAAAAGGAAAAAATAACCAAAGAAGATTAAAAGTTGTAAACAATAATCAACGGAAAAATAAGAGAGGTCATTCGAAGCAGCAAGTGTGACGGAAAACCTTGCAAAATTTAGGTTTTCTGTCCACATTCGCAGTGGCGGAGGTAAGGAGAGGCTTACGTATGCGATGATACCATCCAAATTTTTACAATTCTCTTTAATAGAATTGGATATAGTGACAGGTTGAATTATTGAGTATTGATTCATTCACACCCAACTTTTTAGTTCATCTCATTTTCACTCACATTCTCTTCGTATTTCTTTCTAGTCTTTTTATCATATTTTTAATTTCTCTCTATTTTCTTTTTCTTTTGAAAAGTCTCTATTCTCTTCTTATACCTCACTATTGGAGTTTTTTTTTTTTTAGAACAAAACATTATTCTGACATTAGGAGTGTGTAATGTGTACATACCATTGTTGGTTTTATTATCACATAAATAAATTTGTAAAAATTCAATTTTTAATGCAAAAAGGTAGCTTACGAAGGCCATATTGAGGATCAAGGTGTGCACTCAATGTTCTGCATTCACGACTTATACAAAGGAATTAACATATTCTTTTATGTTAAATTTCTTTATTCCAAATTGAAATAAGGAGTTAACAAAATGAAATCTTTGTGAACTTAAATAAGCTAGTTTTTAAAAATTTATATGTTCCTCTATTTTCTTATGGTTCCCCTCAACCGAAAAGTTAGCCACTGCCACTGCACATTCATTCACTCTTTTTAGTTTTCCGTCCGCACAAATCTTGTAAAAAGTTGTGCAACCTCACACAAACACTTTTTACCCGTTGTAGCAGGTTTGAACTATATTTTTGTGCTTTACATATAGGTCCTTTTAATTTTGGAATTTCAAAACTAGGGACATTATGGATTGTTGTTTTTTAACCACTCACTCCTCATGCGCCGTCGAATGTTGGGCGTGGCAGAGAAGTCCCATCGCGGTGAAGAGGGTGAAGGTGTTCCGCTACCGCTCGCACACTCGGCCACCAGCACTGCCCTCTATCGTGCGCCCCTGCGTCCGCTGCCAGTCGCACAAGTGCCACATGCTTCTCTTCGTGGCGGCTGGTGTAGTAAGTGCTACTCAGTAACGCCTGCAAACAGAAGAATGAAGTATCTATGTTTTTTCTATAGTGACCATCTTACTCGGCTTAGATCATTTTACTATGTTTTCACTCTTTTCTAGTTGTCTTAGCCGGGGGCAGATTTATGGCCCGGCCTGCCTGGGCACTTGCCCAGGCTACGTGGCTATTTTTTTATTTGGGCCGTTCAGGAAAAAAAAAAGACTTTCAACCAAAAACAAAAAAAAAATGACCCATCCCTGTCTTCTCTCTCACTTTCTTACTCACCTCCTTCTTCCTCTTTCACGATTTCAGTCTCAGCCGCACCGCACAACACACCTCTGTTTCAGACCTTCATCTTCTCCTTCCGTCCTTCGTCACCGACTCGTCGGTCGCCGCCGTCACGGAAAAGAGAGTATAAATGGAAAGTAAATCCTCCACTTCCTCTTCAAACTTAATAGACCAATTGGTGGTGAGTTTTTGCTATTGTTTGTCAATGTGTACAATTATCAGCATTACTTTTTCTCTGTTAATTCAACCTTATGCCCATGTCTTTATAGTGTCCTGGAGATGTGGTTCTTGACCTCTCTTGCATGACAAACCAGACCATTAAGCTTGGAGGTGGTCTACGCCAGGTAGGTCTCTAGTTTTCCAAAATACTACTCCTAGGATACCTTGTTTAGTTTCACATGGCGGACTCGTAGAGTCCCGCTAGCTAACAATCAATTGTGCGCGAAATAATACTGACCATCAGATTTCATTAAAAAAATAATTAAAGGTCGTATTCTTTACGACCGTACTGTTAAACTTAATGAGACATTCAAGTTAGACTCCATAAACATCAAAATATAAATTTTCACAACTCCGTACTTAAAATTATATTCATGATGTATATAGTACATAGCCTTGTTTCTCTCTCAAGTTATTAAATCTTATAAGCATACATATTTCTCTTATAACATATTCTCATTTGCATTGTTTTTCCAGGATTCTGATGTGATTACTGTAATGAAGGCTGGCAGGCTAAGGTTCTCCAAGCCTAATAAATACTGGGTTGAAAGCTCTCAAAAAAGGGTCAGTGTGATACTTTGGTCATCATGTATGTATTAATGTGTAAACGATTGGCAAGGCAATGCTGATTTTTGTTGTTGTTATTTGTTCAATGCCATTCTAGTTCTGTAATCTTTTCCCTTCAGTGTTATTTGAATGTACTGTAAAATTGCTCTTAATTCATGCCTTAAAATTAGCATGCGTTTCTTTTACACAGATTCCTGAAACATTTTTAGTGGAATGGGTAATATGTTTGTGATGTACAACAAGAGGCATTATACAGGAGATGATGGGATAAAATCCGGAAATCAATAGTTTCAATATTGTTATGGCGGTTGTAAAGTGTCAACTTTTGATTGTCCATGTATGATTGTATTTGGAATTTGAAAAACAATATTTGTCATGAAACTGTTGAGAACCTCTTAACATGTTTGCTTTCGGTCTCTCCTTCATGCCCCCTCTTGTATGGGGTAAATTTTCACTGGCAGCACAATATCAGGTTAAAGATGTTTATGCTTTCTTTCTTTTGAATTTTCACCCACAGTAGTCATACATACCAGCATACCAATATATGGGAGTTATATTCTTCCTCTTGAGATAAATAGCAATTTGCATTCTGCCAGAAACTATCTCTTAATGTCTATGGATTTTTTTTTCTGACAGCATTGGATTATATGTCTTTTAGGATAGCATTTGAATGTTTTGCCCCTAGGATTGCATACTTGGGATCTTTTTCCCCATATTCTGATTATGTTGTTTTGTACAGTATGTGCCCCGTCCGGAGGATTCTGTTCTTGGTATTGTTGTCGACTCCAGATCAGATGTAAGGGGTGTTTTCTATTTTTTCTGTTCAGGATTTCTGTTCTTATTAGTTATTAGTCTTTTACTCCTGCTCTACTTGTTTACTGAATTTAATTTGGCTCTTCCATATGATGTCAATTGGGCAAGTAATTTTTGGATTTTAATTTTGAAGTTAGGGTTTTTATTTGGGATTCAGTTTTTCAGGTTGTCTTGTTAGGGTGTTTGGTTATGTTTTTGTTGAGTCTATAAACAGGTCATCAGTGTAAACATTCGGTACCTTTCTGCATAGTTATATAATATGGTGCTTCCTTTTCCTCAAAGAGCATCTGATACCCAAGTCAAATTAGTAGTTTGCCCTAGAGTAGTACTCTAGGCTCATTGTTCTACATTGATATTTCTTACTCTCTTGAGTCCTTAGTGTGGATTAGAAAAGAGATTATCCATGGCATGGTAGTGTTAGCTTTCCCCAAAACTGTTAGGCTTTGCCTACACAAACACAAGGACATGATGGTAATTCAGGGTTGTTGCATCTTAACCAATAAAAAGGTATACGTTTTTTGAGATATATGAATGCATTTAATAGAGAATAACAAATTGAATAATTGCTAGGTTCTATATGCATTGTTACAATTTTTTATTTACTTGAAATAATTAACATGTTTACTTAGGTTTGAGTTTCTTTCTACAATTTCATTAAAAAAATTCAATTTATTACCATGCAGAACTTTCTTGTGGACATAAAAGGACCAGCTATAGCATTTCTACCAGTGCTTGCATTTGAAGGAGGAACTAGAAGAAATATACCCAAGTTTGAGGTGTGCACAAATTATGTTTGTATGATAATTGCATAAAAATGATGTTTGGTATCTCTCATGACTCATAGCAGTAGAGAATCACTTTATCTTTTTATTTGCAGCTAATGAACCCTTCTTTGATATTTTTTTAAACTGTCAATATAAATAATTAGGTATAGGTGAAGGGATCAGTGTTATGTAATGCACCAAGGACAAGAGGACTGAGATCAACCATTTGAAACATTAGTAACTTTGACAAGTTATGAAGGGAAAAAAACTGAAACTAGCCATACTATATACCGTGATCTTGTTCCTGGTCTTTAAGTCACTTAACTAGTCTGCTTGAAAAGTCTTCCCTCTTGTCTAGTGACTCTAGTCTTGAACACATGTAATACCTTGTTCCCTGTCCAAATCTCTTGGATTTATTGATATAGAAGAACACATTACTTATTTATTTAAAGGACGGGACCAAGACTATGAAGCAGGGGATTGAGTTTTAAGGTAGATGTATCTGGGTTATTATTTTTGAATTTTACTGCTGTCGTCATCATTTAACAGTTAACACAACTTACTCTTCAAGGATATATTACTGTAATAAATCTTGTAAGAGATAACATGTAAAAATCATTCACATTTTCTCTTTACCCTTTTTTTATTTGGCTGGTGTAAATTAGTAGTTAACTTGTAATTCCCCTCTTGGTGTTGAATAGTTTTGTGTCTGGCAGGTGGTTTATCTTGTTTCTGTAGGTTGGTTTTCTCTTGCCTAATGCTTCACCTTGCAGGTAGGTACTTTGATTTATGTTCGGGTTGTAAAAGCAAACCCTGGAATGAATCCTGAGCTAGCATGCACTGATGGTAAGTCTCCTGTTCTGCAGCTTCATTTTTAAGTTCCTTTTTGTTGGTTAATTTAAATTTTCTTTTTTTGGGTCTTCTTGAATTTGCCTTTAATTTTGTTTTGGTGTTTGTTTAGCCAGTGGGAAAGCAGCAGAATATGGTGCCCTAAAAGAAGGCTATATGTTTGAGTGTACAACTGGTCTCTCCAGGATGTATGGAATTTAACATTTACTGTTCATGCTTGATTTTAACAGATCTTGTCATCTTGATATGAGAATTTGTGTTTTTTGTAGGCTTCTCAGCTCACCCACATGTCCAGTACTTGATGTTTTAGGGAAGAAACTGTCTTTTGAGATAGCAGTTGGCTTAAATGGACGTGTTTGGGTATGTAGAGACCCTCTAATTCCTGTGTGCCATATCATGTGTTCTTTCTCTTGTCTCATTACAGCATATATGCTTGACCTTTCATGTATGAGTTAGGAAACTTCCATTCTACTGATTTCACCTTTCCTTTTTTATTCGTTGGTCCATCTAGGTCAATGCTGCATCTCCTTCTTCAACGATCATTGTAGCTAATGCTATTAAAAACTCAGAGACATTGAGTGGTGTTCAGCAGAGAATAATGGCTGAAAAGCTGCTGCAGAAGGTCCAATGAGCAGTAATAATACATGTATGTTTTTAACCCTTCCTAGTTTTGATTGGCCATTATTAGTTTATAGTGCCATGTGATTTCATGAATACTTACTTTTCTTGTAAATTTCCCACAGTTCATACTTTTTAGGCTTAAATGCACTTTTTGACCCCCAAATTTACATTTTTTGCGATTGTTGACCCTGATCTTATTTTTCTACGAAACAAGACCCTCTCCAGGCAATTTGCATGCAGAAGATGACTGGTCTTTTTGCCTGGAGAGGGTCTCGGTTCGTAGAAAAATAAGATCAGGGTCAACAATCGCAAAAAATGTAAACTTGGGGGTCCAAAAGTGCATTTAAGCCTACTTTTTATGTGCTAACAAATGCCAATGATTTTGCAGGGCAAACAAACGCTTTATGAAGAAGAATTAGAAGAAGTTCCCTGTTACTTGGAGTTTAATTTTCTGGTTATATCATTCTTTGTCTCCACAAGATATTTGATAGAAATTCAACTATGATATGTTATTTTCAATGCTCATTTGTAAAAGTCATTTTTTTGCCGTATTTGTTTAATGTAAACAGCGATTATACACTACTGTTAGGGAATCTGTTCTGGCATGCTTTTACGAACTGTTTAGTGTAGGTGAAGTGATTAAGAGTTGAAACGATCATATGTTTGTCTGCAAGCATATTTGATCAGATGTGATATATTGTGCTGCCTGATTAAATTGTTTAACATAGCCGCAAGTAAATGATCCAGACATTAGGATTTGTTAAAGATAAAAGAACTTGCATATATTGTGAGCTGTGTTGAACATGTTGCTTGGGACTGACTCGACTGAGGCCTGTTTGGTTAACATATTTTATCCGTTTGAGCTAAAAATAAATTTGTTAATATGCATCATAACATGTGTCATCATGTTTGTGTTTTTTTGCCAAGCAAAAGTGTATTTTCAAACTTCATAAAATGTTTTTGAATTTTTTTTGTTACAGATACTTTTTCATTAAGTAAAAATGGGTCTTATCATTTTACAAGATTGCCCTTTTGCTCGTGCCAGTTAATCTCCGCGCTTAATAGTATTTTCAGGGATTGAGTTTATATTTTTAGAGATCAAAATATCATTCATACTTTTTATCTTGTCAAATGAGTTTGAATTAAAGGCCGAATATGAGCTTAATAGCACTTCTATCATCTAAAAATGCTTTGGAAAAAATAATGCTACAACTACACATCAATTGTTATGATTACAATGAGTTACGATATTTTTACACCTCACTTCTCTTCCATCTTATTTTCACGTCATTTTTATTTATGTCTTTCTCTTATTTTCTCATCTCATCATTTGTCATTCTCTCTCTTCTCTTCCTATCTCTCTATCAAGCAGAGGTGGAAGAGTGTGAAGAAAGGTGGAAGAGTGTGAAGAAAACATTTTTGAATTAGAATGCATGCTTCCATCTTAGATAGAATATATGTTTTTCTATTGCCCCTATGTTTGGCAAAACTAACATATACTTCGGATTGATACAACTAACTTCAGGTTTCAGGTTCAGCTCTTACCTCCCTATAGGTTGAGAGTTCGAATTCTCTTGAGGTCAGTCAGGTTGTGAGCCTTTGCTAACCTCATCAACATGTCACTGACGCCCTGCTCGATAGTTTGAAGGTGTCTTATCTCCGTTCTATATATAAAAAACTAACATATACTTTAGCTTAAACTTTATAAGTAGTTTATGGCTTATGTTATAGTTGAAAATCAATGAACTAACTTATTAAATAATAGGAAAAATGAATTATTAAATAATAGGAAAAATTGCAAATTGAAGAGAAAAGAATGAAAGAGTGAGACAATGAATAATTGAATATAGACACAAGAGAACAACAACAACAATAACAGAGGAAGAAGGAACAACAGCAGATTCCGACGGCGAATGGGTGGAAGATGGAGAACAACCCTTCCCCTTTTCTTCTCTAGCCGCCGCCTCCGCATACGCACAGCACCTCCTTCTCACTTCGCTTCCTCCGTCACCCGTTTCTTCACTGCTGCATCTTCTTCTGCTATCCCCTGCCATGACGACCTTGATCCCCTTCACATGGACAGGTTCGGAGCCCCGGAACAAGACGACCCTTCTGTGAAAATCCCCATCAAAGCCTTCTTCCTCTCCACCAGGTATCCCCCCCCCCCCACTTACCCATCTCTAACAGCTGCTTCAAGTTGCTTCATTTCTGTTCTCGCTTTTATTATCTTATCAATTCCGCAAATGGGTCGTTCTCAAATCTTGTTTCTCTGCTGTTACCTGTGATTTCTGTTACTGTTGCATTAGTGTTGGATTTTGAACAGAAAACTATGTTATGTGTGTGTGTGTGAGATTGCTAGTAGTATCTTTAGATTTGTAATTTTGATTGCTGTTATTGTTTTTGTCATTATTAGTATTCATTCTGATGAGTAAAATTTGCAGCTTATTATTTGTATCTTTGCTTGTGTTGTGTTTCTCTTTTGTTCTATCTACTGCTTTAGAATTATGATTTTTCTGTCTAGTGTTAGACCATGTTGTGTGAGCATTATAAATTTGTTGCATTTATGATATTAGATTTGGGATCCATGGAATATGGAGCATTTATTTTTAATTTATGTGTATAAAAGAGGTGACTTAATGCTTGTATATGGCTTATAGGGTGATTAGGGTCCTACCTACATGCCTATTCAATACATACATATGAAGAGAGTAAGACACAATTTTAACATGAGGGAACATGAGAGAAATTTCACATGTGATGATCCTAATCCGATTTATAGGTTGAGGTTTTTTTGTGTTCCTTTGACAATGATGCATTCTATTTTTCCATGCTTATTGGGTTTGAATTGAATGAAATCCCTTTCCCCTCACATGTGCTTTTGTTGTTCTGTTCGCGTTCTCTATGATTTGGCTGTCTCAGATTCACAATTTTGGCAGTATAAATTTGAAGGGCGTTCAGGCTGACAATCCGAGAAATGTCGTTCCTCCATCTTCCCGCTCATCATCAAACTACGTTGCTCTCCGGTTCTGTGACTTCAATACGGACTCTATTGTAAGATTTTATTTTATTTATTTTCTCCAGAATATTTTTGTGCTCTATAGGAAGTTACGAGTGACGACCTTGATATAGAACTTAAGTATCTCTACTCTGTGCATCATTTTCTGCAATACCTTGTTTGTTAGAATAGAACTCCTCTTTCTTTGTGGATGTTCCTGTGGGGGTACCATGTGCAATTCCCACACTGGACTGGATTTATGAGGGCAGATTTCTAATATGGTTGTATCGGTGAAATTGTGTGTGCATTTGAAGGTTAAGGATAAGATAAGAGGAATTTCAGAGTCTAATTTCTCTTCCATTTTTTCGAACTGGACGGGCAGGTGCCAAGCTGCATCCTAAATGGCAATGATTTATCATTGATGATTAGTAAATGAATACATTCTTGTCTATCAAAAGGGAAAATAATACTCCTTGGTTAAGCAGGATTATGAGAAGAATAAGGCTAGAAACTCCCTCTCTAACACATTTTTTCAATACACTATTTATTATTGGATTGAATTCAAGTCAGATCCACTAAACCATTGGAGTCTCACTCCCAGTGAGACTCGTATGAACTCCACCCAGTAATGTAATTTTAAATGAGTGTTTCGAAGAGTGTGTTATTAGCATTTGTTGAGAAGAGAAAATCTCATTAAACTTGTACAATATAACAACGTAATTGGTCAAAGAATCTCTGAACAACTTGAGGCACTTTATTCAGGGAGCTGGATTTCATGTGAAAGCAAGCAGCTCTCGTTACATGGTTGTATACCAGTATGGGTCTGCTGTTTTGTTTAATATCGAGGATCATGAAGTGGACATTTACCTTGAGCTAGTTAAGAGGCATGCATCTGGTTTACTTTCAGAGATGAGGAAAGATGGTAAGTTTTTTCAAAGAAACTAATTAATCATATAGTTTTTCTGAATCCTGTTGTGTATCTTTAACCTGTTCTATGTGATTAGATTATGCAATAAAGGAGAGGCCACAATTAGACGAGGATATGCAAGGAGGTCCGGACTACATAGTCCTGAAATCATTAGACACTGATGGTATCCGTCTGATTGGAAGTGTACTAGGACAAAGCATAGCACTGGATTATTTTGTCTCACAGGTTGAGATGTGCCAGATGACATATTAAGCCAGTTTGTTTTTAGTGTGTTTAAGCTTTTTAAAAAATGGATTCATTAACATCAGACCGTAGAGTTGAGGATAACGATACAAAAAATGGATTTTGTAATTTTTGGGAAATGAAGGATTGATTTCACTTTTGTATTTATGATGTAATAAACATTTGCCTTTGATAAGTTTTTCCACTTTTAGAATCTTCCCTATGTTGCCAAACTGTTAAAAAAATCAGCATGAAAAAAAATGAGTCATTGTTTTGCACAATCTTAAAATAATTTTTTTCAAAAACTTGAACAAATGGATCCATTATTTCCAAAGCTTTGGGCCATATTCAATATCCTAAAGAAGAAAGATGACCACTGAAAATTTGACATTTGTTTTCTCATATTATCAGGTTGATGGTTTAGTTGAAGAGTTTGCAGGCATAAACCGTGGAATGGAGAAATCAGGAACTTTCACTATGGATAAGAAGAAACTGCTTCAGCTTGTTGGGAAGGCAAACTCAAATTTGGCTGATGTGATTCTTAAAGTTGGTCTCTTTGAGAGGTATTATCATTCATGTTTAGGCATTAGAAAAACATGCATCTGTAAATGTAAGAATATGTTGAAATTTTCATAATTTAGTGTCCCAAGTATTTCATATATTTTTTTTGAACTTGTTCTTAGCTTCTTTATTAATGTTCAAATGTGGATGAATCAGATCGGAAATAGCTTGGAGGGATGCAAAGTATGCTGAAATATATGAGTACTTGCGAGAGGAGTATGAAGTTGCACAACGCTTTGGAAACCTAGATTACAAATTGAAGTTCGTTGAGGTATTTCTACTCATTATATATGCATTAGCAAACATAAGATTTGAAAAAGAAATTATTGTCTAATCAAGGCTTATAACATTGATTTGGTTGTTTGCAGCATAATATTCATTTTCTGCAAGAAGTTCTCCAGAACAGGAAGTCAGATTTCTTGGAATGGTGCATTATTGGTCTATTGACTATTGAAAATGTTATATCCTTTTATGAGATAATTCATGCTTCAAATACAGTTTCTTAGGAAAGTAGTTAGAGAGGCTGTTGCTAGAATAATTTATTGTAACAGTTCTTACCATTTTTGGGCTAATCAATTTTTCCCCTTTTGTATTCATTATAAATCAAATCCACATATTCATCCACTTGTATGAAATTTAGTGGAAATCTTGAAACTTGTATAG
This sequence comes from Lotus japonicus, assembly GCF_012489685.1. Lineage (NCBI taxonomy): Eukaryota > Viridiplantae > Streptophyta > Magnoliopsida > Fabales > Fabaceae > Lotus > Lotus japonicus. Next base: position 77,311,720 of record NC_080042.1, on the reverse strand, counting down.
TTTCTAAGAACACCTAATAATCCTTGATGAAAAATAGGATATCAGCTATATTTATGAAATTTATGCTTCTTAGTACCTTTTCTGCTTGGATACATGAGCATCAGTTTCACTGTTTCTGTATTGTTCTAACCGAAACTTGTGTTCATAGTGTACCACCTGTGATGGTTAAGTAAAAGCGAGTTTATTATGACAAAAACAGAAAAAAAGAAGTCAATGGTATCTGCAGATTGGAGGTTAACAAAGAGATGAGGAAAGATAGAAAGAATGAGGAATGTGATGAGTGATGTAATAAAAAAAAGTGAGAAAGGTGAAAAAAATAGGAGTGTGAAGAAGTTGTCAAAGCATAGGACTACTAAAATTTTGCCTCATTTCTAAATTCAATATTTGTCCGTATTAATATCAGGATATATCTATTGGTATCAAAATAAAGATAAACTAAAATTCTTCTAATGGATTTGAATGAATGTTCATTCACGCTTCACTTAATTGGTATCCAAAAGCCATTTCACCACAGTTTTAAGCTACAGTTAACTTCCTAAATGCTATACCTACACTAAAAGAATTGTTTATGAGCTAAGATTTATTCACATTTTCACTTTATTTCCCCTTTTACTTTCTATCTATTTTTCTTCACTTTCAATCATATCATCCATCAAATCTCTTTCTCTCTTTTCTTATCTCTCTCTTTTCTCCACTCCATTCACACTTTTAGTTAAGTGTGAATGAAGCTTTATTCAAAGAAATGTGAAAATAAAATAAGAGCATGAATGAAGTACGTGAATGAATCATAGCTCAATCTTGTTTATTGCATCCTTACTAACTTCTACCATAAATGGCACATGATTAACAAAACTTACATCATATGTACTAATTATGCTGTTATCCAATAAAAACTCAGTATTGAACAACCTCATCACATGAGCAAGTTGAGCAACTCATTATTGGTATTTTATTAATTTTATATACATGGTGTCTTTCCTCAACTTCTTCATTTTCAACTTCCTCATTTTCGAAGTGTGTCATGTTGGAATTGGACGACAATAAAAACAACATATATAGAATTTCGTCTAAGTTTTGGCCCAAAAATAAACACCAATTGTTAAACGTTCATCAAATATTGCCCTCAAATTCACAAGAAACTTAAAATGCAAAATTAGGAAAAATGCATAGTTTCAACTTGCATTGCACCATTAGAGTCCCTACATGAGCTGCCAAATTAACAAACGTTCAATGAGACAATGAATGATCAGAACTGCAATACATCCAGCATATTTAGATAATATAGGGAAGATGATCCTAACTACACCTACTAATACTATGTAAATAGTTCCCATAATTTCCACTATCTATTCCATAGTAATCAGAATAATAACCAACATTATAAACTCAGAATTCTGATACTCTAACAGCATCACGAGGTGTATCATAAGCATCCTTTGGCCTTGACTTCTTCACACCAGCAGTAACCCACAACTTATCAGATTTGTAACCTTCAACTGCCACATTTGTCACCTTAACCCATACAAGAACCTTTGTTTTCATTCCCTCTATTGCTGAGAGCTTTCCCCTCGTAAGAACCCCTTTGACTCGGGTCGCGTACCTCAGTACAGAGGAGTCCTTGAAGCTGACCTCACATGCAGACGGCAAGTAGACAATCAGCTTACCCTTGACTTCATCAAACTCATAACAGATTACATTCTGGGGAAATAGCCCTGGCGGTAAATTGTACTCGCGGAGGAGATCTGGTAGGCTTTTCAGTGGCTTGCCTGAGGGAAAGCATTGGAAGAAAAGAAGAAAAGAGTGTTATTAGTTGAATGTATAAGCATACCTAAAGAGAAGTGAGACTAGTGTCATAACAGATAGGCCCTACAACAACTGTTAATTTGTTGGGGACAAGACTGACTACACAACAATGAAAATTAGAATATGGATGAGGGCACAATGTTATAAGTAGCATCAACATTGCAAGTTGTTCACAGAATATATCCTCAGTCCACTCCAACCATACATTAAAATTGATTTGGTTTACTTAATTTGGTGAAGCAAATCTTAGGAACCATGCATAAACACATATGATTATATGAACATTGTATGTCATAATGCTTTCAAACCTTTTAACTTGTTGAAAACCCATTTTGCCTTTTCTTCAACCGTACTAGAGAAAGTCTGCAAAAAAAACACCTTATGTCAGCAAAAAAACAAGGCCAAACTCCACAGTAAAATCTCAAAGGCAAGACAGGAAACATGATTGCTTGCTTAAATATAGTTTTTTCTACTTTGAATGTACAATTTTATCCAGCTTCAAGCTTTGACAAAATTTGCATAATCCTACTGATCTGAAGCTGATGACCAACTTGATATTTAAAGTACATAACACCAGGAAACAGGAGTATCTACTTGTTTGACATAAAATTCAAGGAATTTACACATCACACAAATATGCGCACAATTAATGAGTAATGACAGATCACAGAGCTATATGTGACATATTGTTATCTAGGAATATAGGCAGTAAACAAATAAGGACCACTCTTACAAATTATGAGCTATTCTAAATTAATAAAGGCACTAGCCAGGACAAATTCAGTGTTCTACAGTATCTAAACTTGTAGCATGCTTGAGTTAATTTCTATTTCACCAGAATCAATTCTGACACGCATAAGCTACTCAAAGAAGCTTCTCCCCATAATTAATTGTGGCTTTAAGATAAATGGTAAAAGAATTTTCAAACATGGGCTTACAAGAAATTACACAAATGACAAATCTGACGACTGTCACAGCCCCATAAAATTTCTCAAGATGAGGCCAAACCAAACCCACATTCTACCCAGACAATCAAACCCACATTCATTTCCAAAAAAACTCAATCCATGACAATCACTGGAACAAGCTCAGGCTTCTATTCAAATCTGGGGGGCATTTTAATCAGATAAAGCATGGAACTCAGCACATGGTTGTTCCTATTCTTTCAGATCTCTCATACCCCAAAAGGTAAAGTTACAACACAACCCACATTGAAGAAGAATGATGAAATGCAATGCAAGAGAAAGGCAGAAAACACAAACTCACAGAGATGTCTTGAGAGATGTTGGAAAACTCCTCCTTGGCCTTCTTGGAAAACCATGAGTCTCCAAGTCCCACCTTCAAGCTTGAAACCTTGGTGAGAGCTTTCTCCATTCTCACCCAACAACAACAGAGCTCAAGCCTCAAATGTGATGTGGGTGAGTGAAGGGATGATGATGATAAAGGCTTCACCTTTGCATCAAATGCGTCAAGCTGGCAAATGGGTAACAGACAAAGTACGCTAATGTACACACACCATACTGTACAAATCGCACATTTCTCGATTAACTACAAATTAAGATTTCTTTTTTATTTCTATTTTTTTTTTATTTTGCTTTTGAATAAAGAGGAAGGTGGAGATGCCTTTTTGTCGTTGAAATTTGTTGAGGAAGCCAAACTAGGATGTAGGATGAATCACTCTATGATGTAGGTCTAATCCATTTTTTCAGAGTAATACATACTTCATATCTACAAAATCCCGAATGATGTCTCAAGTAGTAAGAGCTACTAACATAAAGCTTGAGTGAGATGAAGGGTGAAGAGTACAAGATTCGAACCTTTAGGACGACTAATTTACTAATATTAATAATCATTGAACGTCATTTTTTCTTAGAGAAACTAAAATCAAACTCGCGCAAATTCATTGACTAATTTAACCATTACCCTTTAATTTATTTTTGAAAGGCCCTTAATTTTTAATTGAAATATCTACTAACTTTTTTGTAGAAAGCACTTTTATCAATCCATTAATTTCTTTAAAATTGTTTTTAAGCCTTACTAATGCACTAAACATACAATGAAAGTTTATGTTGGTGGTCTTTGTATCATTGAGTAAGCCTGTTGTTTACTTGCTTTTATTATTTCAATCAATCATATTTTTGTCATTCAATTTTTATACAATTTGAATGAAAGGATTAATGCTAAAAAAGTATTCTTCTTAGTGCATCATTAATAATTGGATAAATTAGAAAAAGAATTTACATTTCCATGCCACTTTTCCGTTTTCCCCCCAAAATATTTACAGCAGAAAACATTGTTTTTTAATCTTAATTTGCTTTTCGCCCTGAGGGTTGCATTTCATTTTTTTTTTACCATTTTAATTGTGATAAGATCTTAATAAAAATTCATTAAAGCTATATAAGAAAGATGATAAATATGTGGGGCAATACACATGGTGGGGTCAGAAACTTATATTTTCCAGCTCAAAAGACCAATATATAACGATGATCATAACATTGTATGTATATGATTGTATTTTGATTGATTGATTCTGATCGAAGCTTCCAATCATTGAGAAGAAAATGGATCCATGTGGAGACAGACCATGGATACCAGCTTGTACTTATAGTTTCCTCCAGCTGTTTCCTAACCTTTTTTTTAAGAGCAAACCCGTCACGACAATTTGCGATGGAAAACAAATATGTCACGAAAGTTTGAGATGCAAAAACAAATCGGTCACTAGTCTTGCGACGAGAAATACCGTCACAAACTCTTGTCAGCCTATTAGCAACGGGATCACAAAATTCTCCTTACTTCGTTAGTATGTTTGCGACGGAAAACAAATCCGTCACAGTTTTGCGACGAGTAAAGATGCCGTCACAAAGCTGTCGTCAGTGTTTTTGCGACGGAGAACATGTCCATCACGAAATTTTGCGATGGAAATAAAATCCGTCACAAAATCTTTGTCAGCGTATTTGCGGCGGAGAAGAATTCCGTCATAAATTCTCTTTAGTGCGTTTGCGACGAAGTTTCTACCGTCACTAACTTTTGCAATGAAAACAAATTCCTCACTTTTTTGCGACATAAAAATCCGTCATAAATTCTTTGTCAGCGTATTTGTGACCATCACAACAGCCTTGTAAGCGAGGTGAATATAGCAACGGAATATTCAAGAGGGATTAATGCTCTTTTGTTTAATAACAATAGCATTTATGGTTTACTAGCTTGTCAAGTGGCTATGGTGGGTTGTTGCATATGATGCATGTGGGTGGATTCAGGATTATCCAATCTTCATAAAGACATGCAATCAACTTGGCTTGATTTTATAGACAGGATCAGAAACATCAACATCGCCCATTTCATTGATCTTTACCTCTTGCTCATATGTTCTTGCCTTCATTTCTACTTTCTTCTTTACTAATGCCTCCACTGTTTCATATGCTAGGCAGGGGCGGACCCAGACTTTATATATCAGTGTGAGGTGTGGCTAAACATAAAAGAAATTATAGACTAAAAGAAATTAGGTAGATAGAAATTTTCTTGCTGTAGAAGTGTAGAAGATAACATAAATTCGAAACTGGGCTCACTGACCTATGTACATATGCTTTACCAGACAAATGTAACCAAATTCTACTTTATGATCATTTTTTGTTATTTCTGCTATTGAATGTTATGTTATGTACATGCAACCCACGGATTATTCACAGGGATATGAAATCACATTCTTTTAGATTACAACTTTGAAGCTTGAGTATGTGGTATATATATACTCTACTCATTCTAAGTTTGGTATTATTATTTCACTGATATTGTAGACTTTTTTACATTGGTGGTATATTTTTTACAAATATTTACCAATATAGTGCATTTTTTTTAATTACCAAGTTAGTGTATATCGCCACTTAGAGTGGCGATACCACTTTTTTTTTTGTTAAAATCGCCACTACCTAGTGGCGATACCAGTTTTTTATTTTACTTTCTTTATTTGCGACGGAAAATTCCGTCACAAAAATCTTAGTGCAAAATATAGCCAGCATTAGGGCTGAGCACGGGTCGGTTTCGGGCGGGCTCGGGTGTATTATATCGGGTTTTAACGGGTTTGAATCAAGCATATTCCAAACCATTTCCGACCATGGAAGCCTCGGATATGTCGGGTGCGGGTTGAATCGATGAGCGGGTTGTGCGGGTCGGTTAGAACGGGTATTGTAGAGCTTGGTGGAGAGGCTGTGTTCCATGACTAAGACAAGGTAGCGGCGGTCTTCGTTGCAGTGCCACCACCATTAGAGATGGTAAAGCTCTCATCTTGCATGGTTTTTTGTTCAAAGATGATTAACAATGGTGTTCCCTAGATGAAGCAAGGGAGAAAATAGAGTTGTGGAGAGCATAATAGGTACGGACAGGAAGAGAAGAGGGGGAGAAGAAGGAGAATGGTGCTGGACTGAAGTGGTGGCAGCGTGGTGGGAGAAGGAGAGCAAGAGAAGGACCAGAAAATTGATATGAAAAAGATAAAGTGATGAACTGATAACTCATGAAATGAAAGTATTTGATTTATTTCTCAAACCTCTTTATTTTTTTCACGTGAAAGGCTAGTAGCCTAGTATGACAGAAAGAAGAAGGCTTATTTCTTAATTTCCCCCCTAACATGTCATGTGAAACGGTGATGGACCAGAAGCTTTTTCTTTGATTAAGACATGCAATCACTTCTTTACAAACAAATGCATTAAATAATGACTACTTTTACTTTTTAGCTATTAAAAAAATAGAAAGCAAATGCCTCTCTGCGCAAATTGTAGAGTGCAGACTGCTGCAAGGCTAAAAAGTAGTTTTAATTTAAACACACAACACTGACATGCGGTCGGGTTCGGGTACAAGTGGATTTTAAATTCCTAACCCGCACCCGACCATTATCACCCGTATGAGACTGTTTTTTCATTTTGCCCTACCCGTCTACCCGACCCAACTCGACCCATTGCTTATTTTTTGGTCGGTTTTTTCGGGTTTGGGTCGGGCTGGATAATTCTGCTCAGCCCTAGCCAGCATTAGTGATTTTCTTCTTTTGCGACGGAGAATTCGGTCACGAAGCATATTCCATCACTTATTTTTGCGACGGAACCCTCTCAAGCTTTCGTCGATAATTCAGTTTCCATAATTCATAAGGATTTTGTGACGGATAAAACTGCCGTCGCAAATACATATCCGTCGCTAAATTTTTTGTGACGAAGTACTTCTCCTCCACATTCTGTCACTAGTGCTGTTTATATTTTGCACTATGATTTTTGTGACGGAATTTTCCGTCACAAAAGAAGAAAGTCAAAAAAATAAATAAAAGATTGGTATCGCCACTGGTAGTGGCGATTTAAAAAAAAAAAAAAAAAAAAAGTGGTATCGCCACTGGTAGTGGCGATATACACTAACTTGGTAATTAAAAAAAAAAGATACACTAGATTGGTAAATATATGTAAAAAGTATACTATCAAGGTAAAGTCCTTGATATTGTAAGCTAGTTATTCATATTTTTCACGTTATGGGTCTCGGATTTTGGGCTGGCCAAATTAGCTCTTGGTGCAAATACACATATGTAACCACACGAGTGATGGGAACTTTTGGGTGGGTAATATGTTTATAATTTTGTCTTTTCAATTCTTTTGTGGAGAGGTTATGGATTGGTGGTTTGTTTTTTAACTATTGCTGTAGGTGGCAGTACACATTCACTAATTTCAGTAAAAGAGAACATAGTACTAATGATTTATTTTTCCCCTCTTAAAGATAACCCCTGAATATGTATCAAGTGGTAAAGTGACTGAAAAGTCAGATGTGTATTCTTTAGGAGTCGTGCTTTTGCTCATTGCTGCAAGGAAGCCAGTAGATATATCTTAACCAGTTAGGCAAGAGAATCTAGTTGAATAGGCAAGTAAAGTACCTACAGAAACTAGATTATTCTGATCTCTGTTTAGACTCTTTAGCTACTGCAGTAAAATCTCACTAATCTGGTTTTTGGGGCTTATAAAAAAAACTAATCTGGTTTTTGGGAAGGTGATAGTGTGTTAAACTGTTGACTGTGATAGAAATTGATTTCTGTGCTTCTTCTTTTATGGAAATTTCTTATTGTCATTAGTGGAAAAAAGCATGAGATAATGTACATGGTTCCGGAGATAACCAATGTAGTAACCCAGCTTACGTGCATCAACTTTTAGAGTGGATCTGCCTGCCAGATTAATTTAGTGTCACAAATAAAATCAAGTAACATAGCCATATCAGGATAAATATAAGGTAGGCATAAACTTTATTTGGCAACCTCATATACATAAGGGTTTTCTCGAAACTTTGCCTCAGCGACAAATTTGCCATAGTATAGTGGAATATTCTCTTTGAGAGAGAGCCTTTAACGGAGCCAAAATATGATAAGAAAAGCATGGTTTCCACTAAAAGAACTATTTTGATTATATCTCTAGTTAATGTGAGATTCTTTTAGCAAAATTATTGAAGAAGTAATGTCATTATTTGGTAAATACACGCTCTTTTAATACTGCTGAAAAAGATAAAAATCTTATGTAACATGAGAAGCTTATTCATACTTACCATCATCTCCTGCTTTTACCAACCTTGGGAGGAGACCCTTAAAGTACATATTCCAAATCTTGCTGTTTATATTGATTGAGTCAGCACTGTGATGCAGAACCTAGTTATGTATAGAAAGGGAAAGTAGAACCTCAGATTCTCAGAATTGTTGAAGTCTAATCAGCAAAACAATGCAAAAACTAAAACCAGAAATTTTTTAATTTTATTTTACAATGAAAGCTAATCAATTTAGTTAACAGAAGTAAGAAGACATTGCTATTATTAGGGAACATCGAAAATGTATGGAGAGCAAGGTAGTCAAATCGAGATACGTATCGTGTATCGTTAGACCCTAATTCCGTGTCGCGTATCGTATCGTAACGTGTATCGTAAGATACGGACACAAAAAAAAATTAAGTCATAAATTAAATAATATACTAATATATCATCTAAATATAGTTCAAAATAATCAAAGATCCAAGTCATAAGTAGAAAAATAGTCTCACAAAGTTCAAGTTCAACCTAATTTCAAGCCATAAGCCAAACTAAAGTACTAAACATCAAAGAGATGAAATTAAATGCCCACTCCCTAATTCCAAGCCATTAAAGGGATGCTGAAGTTGAACGTGAAACATGAAAGTGCAGCCATAAGCCAAGCTAAAGTACTAAACATCAAAGAGATGAAATTAAATGCTCACTCCCTAATTCCAAGCCATTAAAGGGATGCTGAAGTTGAACGTGAAACATGAAAGTGCTGCTGAAGTTGAACGTGAAAGGGTGAAAGAATCAAAGAAAACATCACTTTTTTAGGGAAATTTACTAATTTTTAATGAAATTAAATTCCCACTCCCTAATTTCTAGGAGAGTCAGATGAAACGGCATTTGAAAAACTGTTTTTGTATCGTATCGGGATACGTATCGTGCGATACTCATGCAATATGTGCGATACAGGTCACGATACGAACACAAAAAGATACGTACATGGGATACGTATCGTTTGGTTGATTTTCGTATCGTATCGGGATACGTATCGTGCGATACTGACTACCATGATGGAGAGGCATAAAAAAGACAATGAAAACTAATCAATTCAAATATTTTTTTTGGTCAACCATTGATAATCAAATGAAATAAAATATAAAGTGGGCTGGCTTGTATTTTTCCTTGGGCATGGCTTCACGTGTGGCCTGACCCAAAAAGCTCATAGTGCAACCAATACTAAGTTCACTTAATCTTAAGCAAATAGTGAATATTCTCTGTATTTTGCCTGTGAAAGTAAATTAGGCCTATAATTCATTTTACGGAAATCATGTTGAATTCCATTTCCATTTTTTTCTCCCTATTTTCTGATTTTATGACTTTATGATTGTATAAAATTGTAGTAATAAACATCTATTAACTATAGGGACACAAATGCAGATGCATTTTCTTGTGTTTTGAGCACAGATGAGACATATGCAATATAAGGACTACAAAGCAATTTAGTGTTCTAAATAACACATAAAAGACTTAATACATGTGAGATTCCTCTTAGAGCATTATACGAATTTATTAATATTTGAATTGAAGAAGTGATGCTGATGCCCCCTTTTTAAACAGCATCACTTTAGTCAAGCTTAAAATAAGGATTAAAACTAGAAATAATACCCGTGCGTTGCACGGGTTTATTTACGCTATTTTTTTAATATAGTATAAAAATTATTATAGTGTAATTAAATTACCAATTTCAAAAATAACTTTTATTATAAATATAATAAAAAATCGTGTTGAGACATCAAAATAATATTTTTGGTATATTAAATTGCTCGTACTAAAGTTCTCTTTGTGTAAATAATTAATATTACTCAATTTTTTTTGAAAGTAATATTACTCAAAATTAGTAATTGATATTTAATAATTATCATTGAATTAATTTTAAAAACTTTGGTTGTAACCTATTTTTTATTTGAGTTCTCTGTTATTGGGTTTATTATTATGGATTCAATTGCAGAGGGGCTGATTTGTCATATATTCGGTTGTAAACATTGATACTTAGTTAGGGGAATATTGTCCCAGATGTTATTCCATTCTTTAATCATAACTAATCCTTAAAAATCAATTTAATAATTTATTTATTTAACAATTTGAAGAAACCTTAAGTGAATATGAAATATTTTAAATCAAGTAATAAGGTTTTAATATAAGTTATAATAACATATTTTTTTATACTGTTTTTTCCCTTTAGCCTTTGCTTTTCCTATTTTTTTCTATTTAGCTTTTATGTACTGTTTCTACTTAATTTCTTTGCTTTTTCCTTTTGTATTCTCTTTAGGGAGTTTGAACTTTTACCTATTCCATGAGAAAGATGTTCTCATAAATAGTATTTTTATTCTATCGAGAAAAAAATTTAAGTTTAGTCAACTTTTGTTATAATTTTTTTATCGAAAATGAAAGTAGTATTATTAATAATGAATGAAGCATGCATAAAAGGTTCTCATGGCAATTACAAAATATAAAAGACTTTTGTTATAATTTTTTTTCTCTGTTATGCTTCCTCAAGTTATTTTTACTTCTATATAATAGATCAAAAATCATATTTAAATAATATTTTTCAAATAATACGTACATTTCATATAGTAATAATAAATACCTTATAGAGACATTTTTTAAAATTTTCAACTATTTTTTCGAAATAATTTATTAATAAATATTATTTATAAGTAAAAAATAGTAATAAGTTTTATTTTTAAAAAATTTCTCAACATATGATAATTTAATAATTTTTAAAAAATTTATCCTTTCTGATAATTTTAATTGATAATTGTTATTAACAATTAGTAAAGAAAATTTCACATTTGGTCCCCCAACTTTCTCCTTTCTGCAAAAATCGTCCCCTAACTATGAAATTAGCGAAAACCGTCTTGGAAGTTTACACCCCACTGTTGTCTTTTGCGAAAATCGTCCCCCAAAATGACGGTTTTTGCTAATTTCGTAGTTGGGGGACGATTTTCACAGAAATGACAAAGTTGGGGAACAAATGTGCAATTTAGCCTAAAGAATATAAACAAATTATTATTAAAAATCTATTAATGGTATTAATGTAAACATAGTCAATTTCAATTATTAGAATTTTTTAAAAATTCACCTCAAGTTGTAATGAATAATTCAAATTTAAATATTTAATTTTAAATAAGAGAAATTGAAAAGTTTTAAATTTTAATATTTACATTTAAATATGAGAAGTTGAAATCTTTTACAATTAATAATTAATATATATTGAATAATAATGTGGATGTAGTTTTTATTTTAGTTTTCAATTTTTTTATTTAATTTATTTTCTACAAAATAAATTTATTATTTATTTATGTGTTTAATACTATTTTTTCAAGTCTGCTTTACATATGCATTTAAATAGATTTAGATATATATATATATATAGAAATTTTTTAAATTTTAAAAGTATTTATCTAAATTATTTATTCATAAATATTATTTTATTATTAATTTTTATTTTTATTATTTTTCAAATGCAAAGCTCAAGTCCTTTTTTTTTCCTTAAGCTCAAGTCAATTTTAAGTTTATGAATGTTGTTATTTAATATAAGTAGTTGAATAGTTTTTTATAATACTAAAATTTTCAGTTTTTAATTTATTTAATATTGTTATTTTTTAATGTATTTAATATAAAATTTTGAGAGCTTTATGGTTTAATGCACTTAATGCATGCAAAAACTCAAGTCTCCTTTACATATATATATAGATTGCTTTACTTTAGATGCCATATTAATATACTACTATTATGTGCCAAGTGATTGTATTCGGTCTCTCATTCTCACTAAAGGGTAAGCATAAGCACAATCATAAACCAATAGCTTCACTACCTATCTTATCAACATAAGATAAATATTAAACATTAGACTTTTTCTCACTTTTTTGGAGTGTATTATATTGTTGTTATATGAGTTAAATTAATTTTTTAAAAATGGATTAAATAAAATAAAAAGCGATCTCAATGAAACTAAGAGAACTCAAAGCTGATTAAACAACCCACATGAGTAATTTAGACAACCTCAATGGTTACTTATATAGAATTAAATAGACAAAAGAAAAGGATACATTGAGGGGAAAGAAAGCAAAATAATGTATATTGTTCAAATTAAAATGTAATTTACTATTAATCTAGTTGATACTACTCATAAATATCTTTGCCTTTTCATATGCTTTTGCCAAACACTTTCTAAATCTAAATATATTAATTTCTAAATTTTGTTTCTTCAAGTATATCCGTTTATTTGCCCCTTTTTCCTTAAGATAAGTTGCTGGATCCTTGATCACTAAGCTATCAGCTCCATAACTTAGTGACAAGCTGCTTTCATTTGCCTCAATCTTGTACTCAATGTATTGCAATCCCAAAATCTCAGTGGGTTTCTCATAGTAAGTTTTGGAGGCCCAATCAGTTCCAATTGGAACCACTTGCACCAACACTGAGCCCGGTCTAAGGAACAAAGAATTTGTCAAACCTGCACCATGCACCCCTAACAACACATGGCTTGTGTGAATCATATTATAGATATTGGCCATTGAAGACTTTCTTGATGGCTCCAACACATGCACATTGAACCCTACCTCCTCAGCTAACTTGATAACTTCATCTTGGTTCAAAATCACTCGGCTCGCATTCCCACTCCTACTCAACAATATGAGACGTGGCTTAGGGTGCTCGTCAGAATTTTGGTCCGTTGTATTAAGTCTGCTACTATTATTCTGTAACATATAATTTAATGGGGTGTTGGTGCTGCTCTTGGTGTATGCATTTTGAAGGAAAGCACGGAAATCAAGGAGGGTCTTAGGGTGTGGTAGCAATTTTGGGTTTATGATAATGGGCCCATGCTTTATCAACCCTATGGTAGCTGATGGGAAGCAATGTGTGGTGGTGATGTTGTTTGTGTTAATCACCTTATGGTAGGGACTAAATGCGGATAACAATTCAGCATACTTTTGGAACCACCAAATCCTACCATCTGTGATCACAAGTACAACGTTTTGATCCGGGAATAATGAATTGATGGTGATGAAGAGGGGTATGAAGTTCTCATTTATTTCATGGTAAAAGTTTCCGTTGTACCCGCCCGCACTGAATATAAGTGCCGGGGTATGATGTGTGATGTCACAGGACGATTTTGGTGGAGATGAGGTGAGAGTGAGTTCTCTAACGTAGGATATTGCATTTTTGTCATTCTTGAGAGGGTATGGATGGATTTTGAAAGGGATGTGGGGTTGGGCCCATGTATGGGGGCCCAATGTGGAGAGAGTTAACAAAGATGGGTCCAGAAGTGCTGGGGTGTCCACAGAGCAAATATCAAACTCTTTGTGAGAGGTGTCACATGAGATTTCACCATTGTTGCTGCCATCCAAATCCCATTCCCAATGTGAAATTGAGAGCATGTAAGCTAGTTTCACTTTCCACATAGTTGCATCTGCATGAACAAGTTGATGTTTTAACATAAAGATGAAAATTTCACATATACATGATGAGTTTGAAAGTATTTCTAAACATTTTAATTTGTAAGGAGAATCAAACTGACATTTTGAATTATATACTCCACAATATAGACAAAATACCTCGTATCACAGTAATCTGGAGAATGAAGATGAACCCCAATACTGCAAAACATGCTGCTAGTTTTGTCAATCTTGATGTCTTCGCTTCCAGCATGGATATTGGTAACTAGAACAACTGTTTAGCAGAATTTATGTCAACACCAGATAAACTCTGTAATATCCTGTTTGAGAATTTATGCTAATTCTCAATCGAGTGTTTAATGGCACAATGATAAGCCAAAGAATCGAAGTTATATATATGGAGAACAGGGGTTTCCAATTGAAATGTGAATCGGAAGCTAGAGTGTGTGATTGATATGGATGAACAAAATAGAGGCAGGATATTAACATGTGTAACACTCAAGAGATGAGAAAAAGAGCCATGGTAGCTTAATTTGGTGGATGATTACTGTTAGAGTTGGACATAACAAAGATTTTTCACACATTTAACATGACAAAATATATATATATATATATATATATAAATATATATGTGTGTGTAAATGAGACTTGAACTTTGCATTAATTACATTAAGCAATGCAAAAAATTCCTTTGTATTAAATAATTAAATTGAAAAAAACTACATTCGCTTTATTATTTATCATACTAATTATCAATTTTTAAACTTTTTAAATTCTCATATTTAAAATTAAATATTAATAGTATTTAAATTTCAATTATTATTCAAATAACAATAATTAAAATTGATTACCTTTTGTAACCAAAATAAATTGACTACCTTTACATTACTAACAATATTAGAAAGTCTTTAAAAAAACAATATTAGAAAGTTTTAATATATATACCTAATTGAAAAAGTTTCCAATATATTATATATTAAATTCACATTAATATTTATTTTATTTTATTTATCAATCACTATATATATATATATATATATTATTATATATGTAAAGGAGACTTGAACTTTGCATTAAATACATTAAGCAATGCAAAAAAATCCTTTGTATTAAATACATTAAATAATTAAATTGAAAATTAAAAAAAAATACATTCACTTTATTATTTATCATACTAATTATCAATTTTTAAACTTTTCAAATTCTCATATTTAAAATTAAATATTAATAGTATTTAAATTTCAATTATTATTCAAATAAAAATAATTGAAATTGACTACCTTTTGTAACCAAAAGAAATTGACTACATTTACATTACTAACAATATTAGAAAGTTTATATATATATATACCTAATTGAAAAAGTTTCCAATATCTTATATATTAAATTCACATTAATATTATTTTTATTTTATTTATCAATCACAAGTTCAGGGATGTTTAAAAAATAATAAATAAAACTTATTACTAAAATATATATATATATATATATACTAAATGTATTAAGTATTGAAGTTAAATATCATGGTAATATATTAAGTATTAAAGTTGTAAAATTGACTTGGGTTGTACATATATAAGTTAAAAATTTAATTACTTATTTATTTTCATTTTGCATTAAAATTTATATATTATTTTTCAAAATTTTTATGCATATAACTAAAAATTAAAATATATTAAGTAGCTGAAATATTAAAAGAAACTTGAACTCTTACATTAAATGCATTAAGCAATAAACAATTTCTACATTTGAATTAAAATACACTAAAAAATAATAAATTTCCTTTGTAAAATTATGTTAAATAATAAAATTATAAACTAAACAAATTGAATTGGCAAAAACTATTCAACCACCTATATTAAATAATAAAAAATTTAAATATAAAATTTGATTTGACATTTGCATCCATAACAAATATAAGAATTAAAATTAATCAATAATAAAATAATATTTATTAATAAATAATTGAGATAACATAATTTTAAAATAAAAAATGTCTTCATAAGGTAATTACTATTATTAAGTATTAGCTATATAATATAATACATGTGTGTATTATGTAAAAACGTTCTTTCACTGTAATTCTTTATCCATTATATATTAGTAAAAATCACTTGAGGAAGCATAAAAATGAAAAAAACTATGACAAAAAAGTGTTATTTTAAGTTTTAACAACTCTGAAGGGAGGGAAGAGTGTATTTTACTCTTTTTTTTCCTTTTTTGGTCAAAGAGTGTATTTCACTCTATAATATATCATTTCAGGTAACAAGAATTATGCTGGGCTTTTTTTTTTGGTCAATGAATTATGCTGGGCTAGTGGACTTATTGTGTTACATTTCAGCTTTTCAGGTACTATTATGTTCCATTTAAGGTACTGGGCTTTGATTGACAAAAAAAAGGTACTGGGCTTCAAACCTGGATTGGGCAAATGTATAATTGCCATGATTTATACATTTGTACAAGGATCTCTCATTTTATTCTCCTAAAAAACAACCACCCAATCAATTTCCTCCCAGTTGTTTTATTTAGTGCACATGATATTGATTCATGTTAAGCACTTAAGCCTGTGGGTCATCTATTGCAGCTAAAACTTCTTTGGCAGTATCTGGAAGCTTTATTTGTGGTTCTCAGCATAGTACATTTAATAAGGGATGGGTTTTTTATGTCAATTTTGCACATAACATGATAACAAAGTCATAATGTAACAGTTTTATGTATATTTTTTTCATAAAAAGTAATAGAGTCTCATTCTTGTGATAACTCTACAACTCATTTATCTGAGATACTTTTACTCTCCCAAAAGTAGGTGGCTTGCGACTCTCTGGAATGAAAAAATCTGTGCTTAATTTAGTTGTCAAATTATGAAATACTCAAAAACATTCTGAGATGTTGAATATGAGCCAATTTTACAGCTTAAATTAGAGAACTACTGATTTAAGATCAATGCCAACATGATTTTTCGGAATTTCAGGAGTCTTTTTCATACATGTGGCTCTCTTTTTTTCTTTCTTACCGGGAGTTGTCTAAATAATCCATGAGAAAGTTTGAGTTAAATAAATGAGTTGAAGAGTTATCACAAGAATGAGAAAGTTTGCTTTCACGAGTCTTTTTCATAGATGTGGTTTTTTTTTCCTACATGATTTTTGGAAATTCACCGGATAGCAGTGGCGGAGCATTTAAGTGACTGGGAGGAGCCTCAGCTCCCCCATTGTCTCCAAATTTTTTTTGAGTACTAGTAGTAATACTATTATATTATGTGTGTAAAAGGAGTGGGCCAGACATATAAAACAAAAATGTGAAGCTTCTCACATCACAATTCTCACTGTCAAACCAATTTTCTCATATAGATATATTATAATAATGATAAATATTAGAAAGTAAAGTAACTTTGCTTCCAAACTTTCACCCTCTTGTGCAAAACTCCAGGTTTCTAACTCTAACACAACCTTTTTATCTTCATTTTTCTTTTAATCTTTTTCTTGCTCTCACATCAATATTCTTTGGGTGCAGCTCTCAAACTCAAAGCTTTTTTTAACCACATTTTCTTGAATTACTAATGTAATGTTTATACTGCAACTCTTGAAAGGAACCTTATTGGCATGGTGATTGGCATGGTGCAGGTTAAATTTGAGAAAAGATCCTCACCAAATTTCATTATTGATCTCAGGAGATGTTTTTCGGCCAGTTAAGCTAATCCTTGTGGGAACCATATCTTCTGATGCATTTACTGCTAGTTGAGGGGTTTGTTGTAGGTGTGTGTTTAGTAAGATTTCTTTGAACTAGAGCCATTGAAATTTGTTGCATGTAGGTTTAAACACCCTTGTACTGAATTGAATACATTTGAGCTTATAAAAATTAGCTTATGTGTTAAAAAAATTATTTTAGCTCCTCCTAATATTTTGGTCAAGCTCCGCCACTGCCAGATAGTCTCTTTTACATGTGGCTCTTTTTTTTCCTTATTGATAAAATCTATATTTTCATCTAAATGTAGCTTCTGTTTTTTTTTTGATAGACATCCCCTTTTTGAGGGCAAGACTAATCTCATTTTTTGTTGTCCCTTCGCCTTACGGGGATCTAACTTTACTATAATTAAATCTCTGTTTCAAAAAAAAACTAAATCTCAGTAAAAACTCTTAATTTGAAAATGAGAAATATATTTTAAAACGTATACATT
This sequence comes from Lotus japonicus, assembly GCF_012489685.1. Taxonomy (NCBI): domain Eukaryota; kingdom Viridiplantae; phylum Streptophyta; class Magnoliopsida; order Fabales; family Fabaceae; genus Lotus; species Lotus japonicus. The sequence goes on along the minus strand of NC_080042.1, from coordinate 77,293,765 downwards.
GGAGGACCCTCCACATTCACTCCCCTGCAAGTTCTCAAGAATTTAAACTAAAGAATCTAAACCAAAATCAGTCTGTCCCTGGTTGCCTTTTGAATGCCCACCATAATGATTTCCAATCCTTGTGCTTGCTTCTTTTACCCAGACACATACCTTAAGTAATGCCACTTTTGTTGCCTCCTCAAATGCCAAGTTCATGCCTCAAGCTTGAAGCTTTTTACAGATATGCAGTGTTCAAAAGGTATATTCCAAGTTCACCACCAAACATGTATGTATAATATAATCAAGAATGTCTTCCAATTTCCAATTTAATTTCCTACCTCTAAATATATGATGTTGTAATCAAGCCACCCTGTGCATTTTTTTCTCCTTCAATGGAATTTTGATTTTCCAATATTGATTTGTTGAGATGTTGAATATAATGATGGCTTCAAAATTAAGTGCTGAAGTCAACTCCGTGTAAACTCAACTTATGGAATTAATACAGATATGAAATTAGGTAACAAACATGAATTAGACTTACAATAACAATTTTTGAATGTATTAAAAAATTTAGAACGCTGAACAATTAATAATTGATCCAAATAGTAAAGGACTACCACAGCAGACAAATTGTGCCCCTTTCTTGGGAAAGAAAACTGCTTAATACCAATGGTTGATTCAAATAACACATATTTTATTTATCTAAGTTAAGGTCTCGAGTTTAAGTTTTGTAGTATTGAAAACGCTAAATTTTTCATAATGTTATGTTCCCAACTCGAAACAATATTATCTCTTACGAATGACACTTATAATAGCTTTGAATTTCAATGAACAGATTATCTAGCTCCTGTAATCAATGTTGCTAGCTTTACATCTCACTTTTCCTCAGAAGAGTTACTCAATATCTAACTTGTTCTTACAGTTCAGAATTGATTCTGTCTCTCCTCATTTACTCACATATGGTCAAATCATGCATAGCTGGACAAATGTTTTGTGCCATACATGCACCAAAATACTCCCTCCGTTCCTATATATAAGTCACAAATAACTAATTCTCTTAGATTAAGAAAAGTAGTTATTAGTAATAAATTTGTAAAAAAAATGATTTACTTTCCTAGATTACCCTTATTTACTTTCCTATGATTTTCTCTCTCCAAGTTAATACTTCTAAAGTTTATCATCTCTTTCATATTAAATATGAGGGTGAACTTGGAAAAATTATTTAATGCTTCCTAGATATTAGAAAGTGACTTATATTTTGTAACAAAAAATTTTCAAAAAATGTGACTTATAATAGGGAACGGAGGGAGTATCTCTTTGGGTTTTACTGTGATTTTAGAAATGCACTGTTTCCACTCTCAGTGGTTTAACAATTTTACTAGTATAATGAATAAATCAAGTAATTATTATAATCATCCTATACCACAAGGGTCAATTAGCTCAATAATTCTTCACAATTTATGATCCATTTGGCGGTTGTACCCATCAGTAACAGAATTCTTTCATTTGGTAGCATATTACATCAGATCCTCAAATTTTCTACAGAATCGTTTGATTTTTCTTTAAATATTAATTAAACATTTGTCTTCATTCCAATATGATGAAGAGGAAAGTAAAATGACATATACATATACCTCGTGAGAGATGTCTCTCTAATAAAGTATAGTGTTCATTAATTGTATGGATGGGAAGGACTGGTGGTGTTTGCACCAATTTTCTTGATTCACGGCAACAAAATAGTTTATAGATTCTCTTATATAATTGAGACACCATGTGTTGAGATGGGATAAGCTTGTGACCCGTTAAGAATCTATAGACTAGCCCACACGAGGTGCAAGTCAGGTAAGATTTATTTACTAATTAAACTAGGTTAAGGAGTTTTTCTTAAAAAAGAAAAGTTGATTTTAGATCATTCAAAAAATTCTCTTACACATTGTTTGTTTGAGAGTGGTTTGGGAAGAGAGAAAGAGCGTGGAGAGAGTTAGGAAAGTGAGAGTAAAGTTACCTTGTTTGGTTTGAGATGGGTGAAGGGAGAGAGTATAAATTTGGGTTGTGGGCTCCGTCATCTTATTGGGTCTTCTCAATTTGGATGAAAATGGACACTGTTCTGGGAATGAACATTGAAGAGAGGCATAGTACCTAGAGGTAGAGGGATTGTGCCAAGAGAGAATGAGAGTGAGAGGGAGTGCTGAATTTCAAGTGTTATTTCATCAAATGAGCCAAAAGTCCCTTACAATTGATAACTACCTCCTATTTATAGAGCTTGAGTACTACCTATTGGGCCAATTGGGCCTCCAAGATCAAGGCCCATCTGAAGTCCAGGGCCCCGCCTCAGGGCGGGATACATGCTGGGCGTTGCCCCTCTAGGGGCTCGCCCAGTCCACTAGTCCACAAGACACCGAGCTCGAGGTACGAGAGCTAAGGGTGTCTTTTAAATGCAATTGGGCCTCCGAAATCAAGGCCCATCTGAAGGCCAGGGCCCCGCCTCAGGGCGGGATACATGCTGGGCGTTGCCACTCTAGGGGCTCGCCCAGTCCAGACACTTAACACACATCTGCTAGAATTAGCTCAAGTGGTAAGAGTTGGAGATATAAGAGTTGGAGGGAATGAAGGTTGAAGGGGTCAATGTTTAAACCCTGGTGAAAGGACTAATTTACAAACATTTCTAACAACTAACATTTACCTAAAAAAACATCTACTAGCAACATTTTTTTGGCTGTTATTTCCTCCTTTCTAGTGGTTTTAAACCACCATGAACTTCGTTTTAGTTGCCAGAAAAATGTTCAATTACGATTTGTTTAGTAAATGTGAGAAAGAGAGTAGAGAGAGTCAGATAAGAGAAAAGATGAGTAGATAGAAGTAAGAAATATAGTAAATTGTGTAGGTCATTTGATATGATAAAGATAGAAGAGAAATAGTGAGGTGGATAGTAAAATAAGAAAAAGAAAAAATTATTTTTTATCAAATTGCATTTTTATCTATCTTCCAAGTAATTTTTAGCGGTCCTAGATACACTTCTAGAGGTTTTTGAATGCCCGTCAAAGGACATGAATAGAGGGAGAAAATTTTTAACGCTAGCTTTCCACTTTCTCCTCAATTTGGAGAGAGGTGAAAAAAGCATGTTTGCCTCACATTTTTAACTCTCTTTGCTATAGTGACGCAAACCAAACGTGGGTGAGACCCTCTCTCTTCTCTGTCTCTTTTTACTCTTTCTCTCTTCTCTATATCTTCTCTCCCAAACAAGGCCCTAGGTAAAATTGATATTTAGTATTAAAAAACTTTTTATCTTTCCTCCACCTGATTTTTCTATTTCCTTTATATCAAACAATTTATAAAATATATTATATTTCTCATATTTTTCTCTCTACATGAGTAAACTAGCAGCGTCGTCCATGGAACAAGAAAATAGTCTAAAAAAGACATAAATCTTCAAACATCGGCCACATTTTTCCTTAACACCAGTCCCGTTAGTGAAACGCAACAAGTATCATCATGCTGTAAAGGTGAATTCTGCTAACAAGCTAGCTGAAGCATCACCAGCTTGTTTTATTTTTTCATTGGCTCCAAAGTTTAGATCACTCCCACCAACATTAATTGAAAATAGAGTGTTAGGTCTTTTGAAAAACCATTTTATATCCATCGTTGGCCGTTATGGTTATGAAGTTGTAACAAGACACTCAAACTTAATAAATTATAAACACAAAAGACATAACATCACTTCAATAACATAACATTCATGAAATACATAACATCCACATATTACATATTGGCTCAGATATTGATTTTAAAGTCATAAACAAAAGACAAATAAGGTAACATGTAGAGCTGTCAATATGGGTTCCAACCCGCGGGCCAGCTCGACGGGTTGGCTAAATGAGCCGGGTTGGGTTGGTTAAATTCCAGCTCGAATAGAACTTGGGTTAGTGCAACCCGGCTCGTATAACCCGCGGGTTAGACGGGCCAACCCGCGGGTCAAGCGAGCCAACCCGTCGGGTTAGATTGATTTTTTATTAAAAAATTGTTTTATTTGTCTTTAATTTCAGGTTTTTTTTATGGATTATTTTTAGATAGAAAAATGAAAATTTTCATTTCTTTAAATTTGAGTCGATTTTTTGTGTTTTATATATTGTTATTCTATTATTTATCTCATTTTAAATGTGACGGTAAAATAATTGTGTTCTCAAAACCTGTAAACTAAATTCTTTTTCTATATTTCAAATGTGAGATAAAAGTAATTGCGATAATAAACCTCTTTTTTATGAGTTGGTACCAATTTCTGTAAGTATTTTTTTGAAATTATTTTTTTAATAACATTTTAAACATTTTCTAATCCAATTTATCTATTTTTTATATTTATTTCACTCAACCCGCGAGCTAGCCCGCCAACCCGCGAGCTCGTAGCGAGCCGGGTTGGGTTCATATTTTCCTGGCTCGTTAAGACCCCGGGTTGACACAACCCAACCCGTTTTCAACCCAACCCATACGGGTTGACCCATATGGGCCGGGCTGGCCCATATTGACAGCTCTAGTAACATGACATCCATATATATAATAGGCTTAAATAAGTTTTTGGTCCCTAACCTTTACTAAATGCTTGGTTTTCGTCCCTCGCCGGAGTAAAGGTGGGTTTTAGTCCCTAACCTTTGCCAAAAGATTTGGTTTTCATCTCTCCGGAGCTCTGGGTCAACGCCGGAGCTCCGGTGGCCCAAGTGGCAATGCCACATGGGATTGATGAGCTGATGTGGAATTTATTTTTTCATTTAAATTAAAAAAACCTAATTAATTTATAAAAATTAATTTTTTTAATTCTAAAAAAAAATCTAAACTTACTTATCTTAATTTTAATAAAGTCATTAATATCCAGAAACCCATGAAATTCATCGGTTCATCTTTTTCATCATCATCATTATCAAGGACCCATCAACAACAACAAATGCAACCCATAAATTATCAACAACAACAAACCCAACCCAAAAATTATCAAACTCTATCTAAACAACACCAACAACAACACAATATACCCCATGGAATAACCCATCCTGGCGCCAATCCTCTAACCATAATCTAACTGTAACAGCACCACAAAAGCTTTTACGCTTGCTTCTCCCTTCATCTTCAACAAGTAAAAGCTGCAAGCTTTTTAACCCATCAAACTCAGCAAACCCATCACTGCCACCACCGCATGTCACCGCCCTTCTGCTGGTCAATTCGCAAGTGTACGAATACCTCCGGGTTTTAAAATATCGAACCACAGGGATTGTGAGTGAGAATTGTTGATTTAAGCCTAAAGTTTGCAAGTTCTTAAAGCAGAAAATTTCAAAGATTGGTTTTGGTTGATTGTGACAAAAGTTTTGCAAAAGAGCAATGATGAATAAGTTGTGAAAAACAAATGATGGAAAATTGCCTTGGGTTTTTGATCATCTAATCCATTTTAGTCCACCTATCCTATGCATGTGAAACCTTGGTTCAACTCTCGTTGTAAAAGCCTATGTACTTACTAGTTGATTCCTCACAAAAGTAATTCTCTCAAATTGAAAGTTAAGCTCAATTCCTTGTGTACTTAAACATTCATAAGAGGTATAATATCATGTATAATCAGGCCAACAAAACCCTACCCTCACTCTATTCCTAGAAGCAAGTATAGAAGTATCTATTCCAATTCATGTCCCTAAATCATAACAAATTTCTATTTGATTATAATCTAGCTTATAGCAAAGGTGCACCAAAGCTAAGCATGCAATAAGGAATTGAAATACAAGATTAAATCAAGACTCATGCATAGAGATAGGATTTAACAAACTAAAATCTCATAGAATCTCTTAACCCAAAGCAAAAAGTAAACTAGCCACTCATGGCTAGTGGATTCATGAAGAAAGTATAAAGAAAACCTGAGAGAAAATACAAGTTGGATGCCTCCCTTGGCCCCAAAGTTCTCCTCAGCTCTCAAACTTAATCAAAAATGAGTAAAATGTCCAAATTGTCAAAGAAATTGGCCTAAGCCTTATTTATAGGCAGAATAAACGAAACTGGGCGCTCAGGCGCCAATTCAGAGCGCCTGAGTGCCAATTGCATGTTGAAAAACATGCTTCTGGACCCAATTGGCGCCTAGGCGCCCACTCTCAGCGCCTAGGCGCTTAAGCTCGCCTGAAAATGACTTTTTGGCTTCTGAAACTCCTCTTTTCAATCGTCTTTAAGTTCTTCATCAATTCCATGCTTCTTGGCCTTCTTTCTCCTTCAGTTTCTGCTCTCCAAACCTAACCAACAAGTCAAGGAAGATTCTAGAAGCTCCAAGAGCTCATTTGCACAAGAAGTCCTTCACAAAACACAACAAAACCATGCAAGTCCTAAATTTTACTTAAAATGCAAGAAAACTCCCTATAAAACTACTAAATTACCAAAACAAAATAAAGACTAAAGAAAAGATAAAAATGCATGAGAATGCATGAAACACTACATGAGACTCAACAAAAAGACTCAAAACACACAAAGAAATGACCCTAAAAACACTACTAAAATAGGGTCATCACCTTCCCTTCTTCCAGATCTGCAGAAACAGGGGCAGTGGAATGGCCAAACACCGCCACAAACTCAGCAGGTACGACTGCGATCCTTGACGCCACCACCACCAGATCTGTGGTCTCACCGCAACACAACCACTGAGAAACGAAGAGAACACGATCCAGGAAGGAGAGCACCCTTCATCTTACCCCATAATCTTTTTCTTTCCTCCCAACAAATTCATATTAATCTTGTGCTTCTCTTCTTGGATCCGGAAACAAACCCAGCAATCGAACTCACTCATCTGTTCTGGGTTGAAAAGCTTGAAACTTACACCTTTTTCTCATTGAACAAGGCCCAGATCTGATCGGAAGAAAAGGATAAGTGGTGTTGGGGTGGAAGTTGTCATTGCAGAGGAAGGAACGATGGTGAGAGGTGGGGAGAGAGAGGAGATTAAGAGATTAGGGTAATTAGTGGGTCAAGAAGATGAATGATAGGATTTGAAGTGGAATTCGTTCAATTTAAATTGATTTGTTACAGATCTAATGATTATTTTTTTACGGTAATGGTTTGTTTTTTCTTTTTTAAAAATTAATTAGATTTTTTTTAATTTAAACGTTACATAAATTCCACATCAGCTCATCAATCTCATGTGGCATTGCCACATGGGTCACCGGAGCTCCGGCGTTGACCCAGAGCTCCGGAGGGATGAAAACCAAATCTTTTGGTAAAGGTTAGGGACTAAAACCCACCTTTGCTCCGGCGAGGGACGAAAACCAAGCATTTAATAAAGGTTAAGGACCAAAAACTTATTTAAGCCTATATAATAATCCCAAATTCCACCCAAAATTTCAATTCCCCCTTCCATACTATAAACATGGACAAAAATAGGAGTTCCTACTATCCTACATCTTCATTTCTTTTCTTGAGGTCTTGGTTGCACTGAAGATCTTGGGATGAATTCAGGCATTGGCTGCACTATAGGTGCACGAGCAGCTGGTTCACGAATGTCATGGTCTATGTCTATCAATCATGCTAATTTTTGTTGATTATAATGTATTAATTAATTAAACATGTATGAGATTGTGGTAACTAGTGTTGTTAAACTAGTTAGAATTGTATCATTCTATATTTAAGGTCCCAAAATGAGTCTTGCAAGCAAACTCTAAAATTCATATGGAATTGGCCAAAATCAATGTAGTCACAGTAGATTCGATTCGGACAAACTTGCGATTCCATCGAATTTACGAGTCAAAGAGAAAGTGGACTTTTCCCTAAATCACCAAATATAAATGGGTACTTCGTGGTTTCTCAAAAAAAAATCAACAAAATATCAAGACGATTGAGCTTCATTTGTACATTCTAATTCTCGTTTCAATTTTTTTTGTTGGTCTTTAATAGATGTAATAGATGTTACCGTTCATTAAAGTAACGGTTGTATGCCTCTCATAACAAATATCTTTCTTGATATACAAATTTGTATTATCATCTCATATAGCCATAGCTTTCTTAGCCTTACATACAAAATATTTGTCTAATGTGATGAATAAATAAAGTATTCATATTCTCTGTGCAAAGGTTAGATGAATAATTGTACTATATATTAATACATGGTGGGGCTGCTTGCTGCTATGATGTGTGAGACATAAAGCTAGGATCATAAATGTTTACCAATATAGCATCACATTTACGGTTAATTGAGTACACATTTTGATACTGAAAAGGAGAAAAGTCTTTGTTCTTATGTTTATTTTTTGACCACGTAGAAGAAGGCTTCTCGTTGTAACCCAAAGTGCTTTTCCCATTCAATCTTTTTTGAGATATTTGTGAATGAAATCATATACTCATAGTACTAATCAAGTTGTTTAATAAAAGTGGAAATGAAATCGTGACATCAAAGACCAAAAATCAAACCATCATATCAATCAAGAAGGGTTGTGGGGCTTTCCACAAAATAAAACTTAGTGGGCCCCTTCACATCTAGTTAGCCAAATCTTCCACTAGCTGGGGACTTGAGAAAGCTTCACCTATTTTCCCTGAAAGTGACCAAGGGAAATCAGGGACCACATTCAACTCGTAATTCTTTACAGAATTAATTAATAATACATATCTATCTGGAATGATGATAAGTGATAACCCTTTTCTTAATTGACTCGCAACCCATGTTACTTTGTATAATGTTTAGTTTACAAATTAATTCTACCGCGCCATGTTATGAAATAAGGTAAAAATGAGTGATATGGTTTGTGATATGATAAGAAATGCAGAAAGAGATAGAAAAAAAATGTGTGAAAATAAAATAGAAAAAAAATGAGATGTGTATATATCATTACTCGACTAAACTAATTAGTAAATGGTATAATTAAGCTTGATTTTTCATAATTTAAATGTTGACTCTTCTATATAAAAAAACTAACCTTAACATGTGAATGTTACTATGTTAGCATATTGTGACATACAGTTGACATATATAAACCGTAGCAATTTTTAACTGACACTAGCTACAAAATATTGAAAAATGTAAAATTGCATTTTTACCTGTTTGAAACTCTCAGAAATTATGTCAAAGTAAGAATTTTATGGTGCCAAATACGAAAAAAAAAACATTTTTCCCCTTTCTTCTTAATTTGAAGTGATCATAAAAATATAATGGACCTACAATCCATCATCCCGAGCAAACTAGATTGATTCTCTTCTCTCTTTTGTAATTCTCATTTTTTTTCTCTCTTTTCGCAAACTCTCATGCATATAGCATACATAACATCTTAGTTTTAAGTTTTGTGTATACAAAAACTCATGCTTTGAGGGTAATTCACATTAAGATGTGAATATTCACCGTTTAAATAGAATTGACTCGCTGGATAAATATTTATATGTTTCTTTTTTTAAAACTGGATAAATATTTAATGTTACAATAAAGTATGCTAATAGTTAAAAAAACTCATGCTTTGAGGTTAATTCGCATTAAGATGTGAATATTCACCGTTTAAATAGAATGGTCTAAATAGAATTGACTTACTGGATAAATATTTGGGAATTGTTATTCAGACCCCCCCAAAATATGGGAAATGTCTAAAATACCCTTAATGAAAAAAATTGAAAAATACCCCTCCCTCCATCCTCACTCCCCCCCCTCCCACCACATACTCTTTCTTCTTCCAAACCCACTCTCTACTTCCCACATTATTTCAACTGACTTTACTTTGCCAACGGTTAATCCACAATGGATTTATCATTGTACTGTTGAAGCTCGTGGTTGGCAGCTACCATACCTAGATCGCATGACCCTATTCAACAAACTCTTCCGAAAGGCAAACATAGAAAAGGTCGATGGAGGAATCATAAATCTCGCTAAAGATTAGTTTGCAAATTTTCATATTATTTGTAATGTATCAATGACAGATTATAATGTAAGAATTAACTTGAAGTTTCTTAATGTATCAATGACAGATGTAATATAATCTTAGTTTCTGTTTCTGTTGTGTTAAAGTTTATGTTTCTGTTGGAGTTCCTGTTTCTGTCAAGTTTCTGCAAAAACTCACACTACGGAACTGCGTCAACCACGCACGCTCAGGGTGCGATGGTAACGCCTTTAAAAAGAGTTATTCATATCACGCACTTTGTAACTGCGCGACTAACGCACTTCACTAAGGGCGCATATGTGTCTCTCCTATGTATAGTCAGACACTGGGACATCAACTCTAACCCTAATTAATCGCACCTTCAACATGCGCCTACAACGCATGTTTAAGGAGCGTCTACGTCGCTCCGTGGGCAGGTGTGAGAGAAACGCACTACAAAGGTGCGTTCGAAATGGGTAATTTCAGGTTTCAAAAATTTCCTTCGGTCTAAATAGGGGTGGGAGGTCTGAATAACAATTCCCTAAATATTTATATGTTACAATAAAGTATGCTAATAGATTCACTTTTTTTTTCTTTCTCCTCTTTAAATTTTACCTGTTTTTTTAAACCATTAAATTTGAATGGTTAAACATCTGTCAGATCCTCGTGATCCACATAACATTTTTAACTAGTTTACACATACCAATATCGAAAGAACGAATAGAAAATAAAACGACATGGTTGGTGTTTATACTTTATACACTATTTTAATTTGTTCTGGTCACCCCCACAAAAGCAAAAATGACAAAATCAATTAGATACATGTTTATACTATGTCACCCTGATGAGTTGCAGCTGATATTAGTGAAGGGGACCATGCGCGTGTGAAAGCTAGCAATTAGTCATAAGTTTTATCATGTGGCATTGTATCCATTCTCCCGTGGGATATGGAGGTAATCCTCTATTCGGAGTTTGTAAAACTCATTCCTAAGTTTTGATGAAATTGATCAATGCTTGATTAAAAATAAAAGAATTCTTTGCTAACTAATTCGTTTCCTTTATTTCCAAGTCAATCAATTTTTTATATATATCTGATGACATACATCATTAGAAGCAGTGACGGATCCAGAAATTTGATGTAGTGAGAGCAATGTATACATATAAATTCGAAACAAAAAAAATTAACATATACTAAAAGTGAGGACATTTTTTAACAAATGAGAACACTTTTTACCAAATGGACCATAAAAAACAACATACTTTTACTACTCAAGTGAGAACATTTAGCAATGTGAGACACAAGTGAGGGCATTTAGCAATGTGAAACATAAGTGAGGGTATTATTTATCAAAGAAACCATAAAAAACCACATACTTTTACCACTAAATATTTTTTTTCTAATGTTTTTTCCAAAATTAAGTGAGGGCACTTGCCCTCATACCCTTACACTTAAATCCGTCCCTGATTAGAAGGTTGATGTTCCAGTATGGAGCATTGTGAGGTAGGTAGTACCTAGAGAGTAGAGAGATTGCACTAGAGAGAGAGTGTAGAAAAAGAGAATGTAACTGAATTTCACTTGTAATATTGAGAAATGAGCAAACATCCTTTACAATTGATAACTGCCACCTATTTATAGGTGTGGGAGTGCGGGCCCCGTGTGTTTGCTTATTCTTAATGGGCCACGCATTCAGGCCCAGCCTAGAGGCCAATCTGACCCGCCAAAGGCGGGTTACCTTAGGGCGTCACTCCTATAGGGGCTCGTCCGGTCCAGTTGATTAGACTGACACTTTGACAGAGCACATTTTTATGTTTTTAGAAATATTAGAATCTAAAAAATTAAGTTTGGTATACCGCTAATTAAGTGCGTGTTTGGATTAACATTAACAAAATTGATTTTTAGCATAATTAGTTCTTTCACATCAATTTTAAGTGAAAAAGAGGTGGAATGAAGAGAAAATAAAAATAAAAATTAAGAAAGTATGAGATATGTTAAGGTTGTCGTTTCGCAAGTTCATTACATGAACATAAACACTCATGGAATGAATTAATGTTCAAAATACATGGATGCCACAATAAGACATCATTTTATGTAACTCAAAGTAAAATATCCTCCAAATGATATCGCTTATATAGGACAATATAAGGGTGCAGGACCATCCTATTATACAAGCTATCATGAATACAATTCATGATGTAGTATATAGATCTACTTCTCAAATTGCATATATATATTACGAAAGATGGTGAAGATATTACCAATTGTGTTATTATTTGAAATTATGAGGGAAAAACAGATAAAACATATCGTGGGGTGTTTAACATCATGGTATATACATAGTGTGTAATGATTAATCAGAGAGGGTATCATAGCATAATGTCACCTAGTTTGCCAATTTGAGCGAGTTCTGATGCAGTGATTGCGGTTCAAGTTTTATTATATATATAGCAGGAGATATCATCATTATTGTTTTTTTGGAGGTACAAGATCCAAGCAAGCAATAAGTTTGCTCAGGATCTCAGTTAGTTTTTGATCTTGGATGGTTTGCTTGCATAATTCAATTACTGGTTATCATGAATATTGCGTGATTGTGTTTGTTATCTGAAAACGTGGTGTTACAAAATGAGCAATATTTGCAAACAGGAACTTGAGCTCGATCGATCAACAAATCTAACATGACAGTTTCAACCATGGGCGGACCCACTAAGGGGCCAGGTGTGGCATTGGCCACACCGGTTTTTATTGTTTTTTTTTTTTAAAAATTATATGGTTAAAAAAAAAGAAAAATTAATTGTTTTCTATCACCAGTTCTCAAACACGCACGCTTCTTCTCTGTTCTCAGTCTCACTCTGCTAGAAGTGCTTCAATCCTTTAATTTTATTTTCATGTTATACATGATGGTTGAGATTTTAGGATTTACAAATGATTTAAGTGAAGCACTACAAAAGCGTGATCAAGATCTTTTGAATGCTTTATCACTTGTCCAAGCCACCAAAGAAGAATTGCAAGAAATGAGGAATGATGGATGGGAAGAACTTATATCTAAGGTTATGAAAATTTGCAATAAGCATGATATTGATGTGCCTGATTTGGATGCACCGTTTGTGCAAGGGAAGAAACCTAGACGACATGCTATCACTTCTAGTGTTTCTAATTTGCATCATTATAAGCATGATTGTTTATTTAGTGTTTTAGATTTGCAGTTGCATGAGCTCAATGCTAGGTTTGATGAAGAGAATACTGAACTTTTACAATGTGTTTCATGTTTGAATCCCTCATCATCTTTTGAAGCTTTTGATGTGAAAAAATTATTGAGGATGGTTGAACTTTATCCAAATGATTTTGTTGATGTGCCGGAAGTGGTAGTGCGACATCAGCTTCAGAATTATGTTAGAAATGTTCGAAGTGATCCAAAATTTGCAAAGTTAAAAGGACTTTCAGATCTTTGTGCAAAACTTGTGGAAACAAAAAGGTGCAACACATTTGATATAGTTTATAAGCTTCTGAAGTTGGCTTTAGTCTTGCCGGTAGCTACTGCAAGTGTGGAACGTGTGTTTTCAGCTATGAAGTTTGTGAAGAGTCAGTTATGTAACAAAATGGGTGATCAATGGTTAAATGATCGTCTTGTAACTTTTATAGAAAGAGATGTTCTTGGAACAATTGACAATGATGTTATTTTAGCACATTTTCAAATAATGGATAGTAGACGATTTTCATTGTAAACTCTTGGACTATAATGTAAACTCTTCTATTTCCATGAGAAACTTTCTCTCATGGTTTTATCTATAATATTTTTCTTTCAGTCTATGATTGCTTTTATGTTTAGCCTCACTGATATTCAAGGTCTGGATCCGCCCCTGGTTTCAACCAAGTCCAATAGCACATCCAACGATATACAGTATATCCATTCGTCAGCTATAATTGAATTGGAACAATTAGGCGTTGCTATAATCATGAATAGATGAGCAAAAACCTTTATTTTTGGCCTACCATTTCCTTAGACTGTAAGGTGTTGTGTTTTGATGAATGGTATCTATATCCACTATACAAGAAAGGGTCATTTTAGGCTTTTAGTGTAAAAAGTTAGTATTTCCCTCAATGAGTTGATGTAAAATTTTGTTTCACTTAATTATAGTGTTGAATTCCGTCAATCAGTGTCAGTCTCAACCGACGTTAATAACATTGGTCAATGTAGCATCTACCTACAGTTCATTAGCGGTGATTCCAAACCGATGCTAATTTTAATGTACGACTTAGCGTTGGCCTTGGCCGATCGATGCTTATGTGAAGTCTATTAAACCCATCTCTTATGCTTGAAGGCCTGGTCGTCCTTATATGCCTCATACTCTACCCCCTCAAACCCCCACCCCACACTCTCATACCCTTATTTCACCTATCTGATGTCGCCCACCTTTCCCCCTGCCGTCAACTCCTTGCCGCCCCACCTCTTCCCTCAAGCCATCACACTCTCAACCCTTTACCCTTCACATTTCTGTCACGACCATCCACCATCGCCACCTCGCCTCTTGTTGAGAGATTTTTATTCACCGATACTACTTTTAAAATCCTCAAGATTCAATTGTAGAATAGCATAGAGTTTTGTCGTATCCGCAGAGAATTGCTAACACAAATGTCGTTCTCTAGTAAAGTTACTCAACCAATAGATTTTCAAAAGGTTGAAGATTTTTAGTGAACAAAGGCACGTGTAAATTAAACAAAGTGAGAATAAAAAGCGATTGAATATCAAGATGAGAAAGCTGTTGGAATTGGAGTTCACCGTTTAACTATTAGTGTCCTATGATTCTATATGCAAATTCATTCTTATCTATGATTCATCTACACCAGTTCTCCCCTACTTCATTGATTCCTCACATGAGTGGATACATATAACTCACTTTCCTAAACATTGATTTCTCACATGCATAGAAAAGCTAAGTTATCTTTAAGCTTAGGTGTTTAAATGACTAACGAGCCTAATTCCATTCCTAGACATTAGGTTTATTAGATGGTAATCCTAGGTCGGACTCTAGACGTCGTAGCTTCCGCTCTTACGCCGAATCAAGTCATATGTTATAGGTGCGCAAACTAAAACATAGCATTAAGAACAAGAGAAAACCATTGAATCATGTGATAGAAACTATATTACATATATAAATCAAGAAGAACACATCATAGTTAAAGGTTACATTCAAATTCAACAAGAGAAACTTAGAAACCCAAGTTCATGGATTCCTTCAAGCTTACAAGAGAAGAACTAAGATGACGGTGATGATCCATGACGTTCGTGAACCGTGTCCAGCACGTCGGAGGGTCAAGAATCCTTGTGTACAACTACCCTCTTCGTTCTCTCTGAAGTTTTTCTCTAAGAAGTTCCAAAATTGTCCAAAAACTGGTGAGCTTTTGCTATTTAAATGAACCAGAGTCGTGGATTTTCGCTTAGCAAACATTTGATCGCTAAGCGAAATTTTGATAATCTCCTTTGAACCGCCTTACTTTCGCTTAGAGATCCTTATTCTCGCTAGGCAAAATCTGTTTCCTTCATGGGAAGGTTTGCTTCCTTTGCTAAGTGACATATATCATGGTTAAGCGAAACTCTTCTCTTCAAAATTATAGCAAAGTCCTATGATATGTAGATAGTGTGCACAATCAACTGTAGTTGTGTGTCTAGGCGATCCTCATGTGGAGCCCTGATATTGGTGTGAAATGTGTGGCAGAAGCTAAATAGAAAAAAAAACCCTTGGTGCAAACATTAATTTTTTTTGAAATTAAACTGTCATAGGATGCTTACGCATCTTGACGCATAAGTGATAAAGTATATTATTAATTAAGGACATTATATGAAAAAACATTAATTAATTCAATTAATATATTTAAATAGGGGGTATTATATAGAAAAATATTAATTAATATGATGATATAGTATTTCAGTCAATATAATTTGTTTTTTTTTTAAATTGATAACTTTATTTTTGGCATTTACATTCAACACGAAACTAAGTTTATTTCAAGATAAGTAGAGTAATTTTTTTAAAAAAATTATCTGAGTTTTAACATCTGTGTCGTGCACCGTTCAAAGTACAAAACAAAAATTGAAATAATTTAAAAAATGAAATAAGTGAGACATGATACAAAAGACGGACATTAATATTATACTGTTTGTTTGGTGGCAATTCAATAAATTTAACATCTACTTAAATTTTGATCCGATAAGCAATGAATCCGGATCCTCTCCTGCAGCGTTCCCCCTACAGCTCCGTCCAGCGGTATTTTATACCATTTGATGTATCCTACGGTAATAATGAAAACTGCCACATGTACCTTTGTTGTAGCTATGAGAAACAATCAATTGTCAAATCATATCATGCATGATGCTATTAGTATTTCTAATGTTATATAGTATAATTGAGATTTAAGTTTATACAAAAATTTAAAAATATAAGCCATTTAATTAAATTAAATCTTATATTATTTAATTTAGTTTAAAAAATATAAAAACTTTACAAAATCAACATAATATTATATATAGATACTGTTGCAAATTAAATAATATTAAATATATTTAAAGTGCTAAGTTTTTTAATTAATATTATTATACACTTTTTGAATTAATTTTAATATATATAATTGTAGAAAAATAAATTAATGTGCAACATAAAAATGTATATCATTTGAACCTTTTTTTAATGTTAATCATTCTTGTATCTCATTTTATAATTTTAGATTTAGCTAATTCAATTAAGATTTAATTTTTGTATGAAACTTCAATCACAGTTATACTATATAACGTTAAAACCTAAAAAATAAAGAATAAAAAATAAATAAGTCATTCTTGCATCATGCTTGATATGATTGGACTTCGATTGTTTTGTTTCTCACAACTACAACAAAGGTACAAGCGGCAGTTCTCATTATTACCGTAGGATGCATCAAACGGTTCAAAATACTGCTGGACGGAGCTGTAGGGGAACGCTGCAGGAGAGGATCCGGATTCATAAGCAATCACATTCTCAAGCAATCACATTCTCATTTATATCCAAATCCAAGCCCCCCCCCCAAATATTAGGTTTTCCAATATCCCAATTTAATTATAGAAATGGTTTATCTTTAAATTTTATCCATAATTACAAAACTTACCTCATTTAGTTTAGTTATATTATTACTAAAAACTTATATAATTTAGTTTAAAAAATATAAAAACTTTACAAAATCAACATAATATTATATATAGATACTGTTGCAAATTAAATAATATTAAATATATTTAAAGTGCTAATTTTTTTAATTAATATTAATATACACTTTTTGAAATAATTTTAATATATATAATTGTAGAAAAATAAATTAATGTGCAACGTTCCCCCTATAGCTCCGTCTAGCGGTATTTTATACCGTTTGATGCATCCTACGGTAATAATGAAAACTGCCACATGTACCTTTGTTGTAGCTATGAGAAACAATCAATTGTCAAATCATATCATGCATGATGCTATTAGTATTTATGTCTGCATGTGCCTTTTTTATTTATTTTACTTTCTAATGTTATATAGTATAATTGAGATTTAAGTTTATACAAAAATTTAAAAATATAAGCCATTTAATTAAATTAAATCTTATATTATTTAATTTAGTTTAAAAAATATAAAAACTTTACAAAATCAGCATAATATTATATATAGATACTGTTGCAAATTAAATAATATTAAATATATTTAAAGTGCTAAGTTTTTTAATTAATATTAATATACACTTTTTGAATTAATTTTAATATATATAATTGTAGAAAAATAAATTAATGTGCAACATAAAAATGTATATCATTTGAACCTTTTTTTAATGTTAATCATTCTTGTATCTCATTTTATAATTTTAGATTTAGCTAATTCAATTAAGATTTAATTTTTGTATGAAACTTCAATCACAGTTATACTATATAACGTTAAAACCTAAAAAATAAAGAATAAAAAATAAATAAGTCATTCTTGCATCATGCTTGATATGATTGGACTTCGATTGTTTTGTTTCTCACAACTACAACAAAGGTACAAGCGGCAGTTCTCATTATTACCGTAGGATGCATCAAACAGTTCAAAATACTGCTGGACGGAGCTGTAGGGGAACGCTGCAGGAGAGGATCCGGATTCATAAGCAATCACATTCTCAAGCAATCACATTCTCATTTATATCCAAATCCAAGCCCCCCCCCCCAAATATTAGGTTTTCCAATATCCCAATTTAATTATAGAAATGGTTTATCTTTAAATTTTATCCATAATTACAAAACTTACCTCATTTAGTTTAGTTATATTATTACTAAAAACTTATATAATTTAGTTTAAAAAATATAAAAACTTTACAAAATCAACATAATATTATATATAGATACTGTTGCAAATTAAATAATATTAAATATATTTAAAGTGCTAAGTTTTTTAATTAATATTAATATACACTTTTTGAATTAATTTTAATATATATAATTGTAGAAAAATAAATTAATGTGCAACAGAAAAATGTATATCATTTGAACCTTTTTTTAATGTTAATCATTCTTGTATCTCATTTTATAATTTTAGATTTAGCTAATTCAATTAAGATTTAATTTTTGTATGAAACTTCAATCATAGTTATACTATATAACGTTAAAACCTAAAAAATATAGAATAAAAAATAAATAAGTCATTCTTGCATCATGCTTGATATGATTGGACTTCGATTGTTTTGTTTCTCACAACTACAACAAAGGTACAAGCGGCAGTTCTCATTATTACCGTAGGATGCATCAAACGGTTCAAAATACTGCTGGACGGAGCTGTAGGGGAACGCTGCAGGAGAGGATACAGATTCATAAGCAATCACATTCTCATTTATATCCAAATCCAAGCCCCCCCCCCCCAAATATTAGGTTTTCCAATATCCCAATTTAATTATAGAAATGGTTTATCTTTAAATTTTATCCATAATTACAAAACTTACCTCATTTAGTTTAGTTATATTATTACTAATTTAAATAAAAATGTCATTTCATGGATTGTAAAATAATATATATTTTCTTTCTAATAGAAACAAAAACAAACTAGAAACTAGAAAGTTTTTTTTTTCCTCATTCAATTTTGTTATGCAGGAATCTTTAAATTGCTATTCGATTATTCTAGAATGATAGTTCAATGATAAGAACTAGGATATTTTTTTTGATAAGCAAAACTATGAGATATATGAGTTGGATGAGAAGGTTCATGGATAAATCCTGGAGGTGCAATTTATCTATTTGATTTAAAAAAAATTGCCATTCAATTAAAATTTAAAATAGGAAAATGAAATTTTAATGCAAAGCAATAAATTGTAATTTATTTGCTAGGCTATGGTGCAATAAATCCCAATTAAACATTCTAGTAAAGGCAATGCTGTACACAAATCAAGATGGTTGAGAGCCATAAAAGCAGCCACCTGTGAGTGAGGATCACAACCTATGACTGTGATACACCTGCACCTGCATTTTGTGTGTTTCTTTGTGTAACGAGGTTACTCAGTAAAAGCAAGTACTCACAGAACAAGAGGATCCTCCTTCCACCAATCAAAAACCATGACAACTTCACAGAAGAATCCCATTCTTGTAAATATTTTGTACCCACAAGGGCATTTCCACTTACCAACCCTTCTAAAAAAATCCTCATCTTTCTTGCATGGCCCCACTTGTAGTATCTTGTTGCTGTATTAGCCAATTGAAAAACTGCTTATAAAAATAAATATCAACTACTTAAACATCCAATCCAAGGCTCGATCTCAAAATAGTGTGTATGGAGAGAAATTTGTTGAAAGAAACATATACACTTAATGTGATCTCCGAATTTCGAAAAAAACTAGTCTTATTGTAGCCAGCTGTGGAGATACTTGGAAAACTAAAATAAGATTTTTGTTGGCCCCACTTTACTTCAGATTCTTGGGAGAGACAGAAAACTACTAACACTAATTAATTAGCCCTAATGGAACCTTAACAACTGGGGTTAGGAGAAAAGATTGGATTTGTCAAGTTAGTTGTGCCTATTATTGTTTTGAGTCATTTACACACATTCACCAAAACCAATCTTATTCACACCGTTTGTCTCAATACAGTTATTCCCTTTTTTTACTACATAGCCGCTTACGCTGGCACAGTAAATAAAACATTAAGGTAAGCAATTAATTTCTGACGATAAAAAATTTAAAACAAATAATTATAAGAGATTTTCATTTTCAGTTACCTTTTATAATTAATAATAATATACTAATTGATAATTATTGATAAGAGTAGCGAAAAGCAAGGTGGAGAGAATCTAGATAATGCCCATTTGTTTATTAGTTTATCACATTACATATCACCGGTAGCCAACGATAGCAACACTCATTTTAACACTTTTTTAGTGATGATTACAATTTATGTGGGTTCCACTGATTAAGAACCGAGTCCGTGTTCTTAGTAGATATACGACATAAATTTCAATCGATGAATGAGAGAATGGTATATGGTGAAAAATCACACGGAAAAAAAAGTAAAATAAAAATTTATTTTATAAAAATGGTAAAGGAAGGAAGAGAGAGAGGGAGAGAGGAGTGATTGAAAAGCAGAGAATAAAAAGAGACCGGATGTTGACAAATTTCATGTCACTGTTCTTAGAAGGTCGTTTGTTTGTGTGAAGATTTCTTATCTGGGATCTCTCTCTTTTAAAAATCTTTCTCTCTCTAAAAAAAAAATAAATAAATAAAGAAAACCTCTCTTTTCTTTCTTCTCTTTCTTCTGTGTGTGTTTCTCAGAGATATAGAGAGAGAAGGAGGAGAGAGAGAGAGAGAGAGAGAAGAGTGGCTGGCCCAGTAGATCGAAATCTTCTCCTCCTTTTCTTCAACCTTATGACGATCTAAGAAGCTCCTTCAATGGTGTTGTTGTTTGCTCAAACACACCACACACTTTGCTGCTATTTGTTTTTTTGTCCCTATAATTATTATTGATTTCACTTCTAGTACCTTTTTCTAGGCCTCAAATAGTGGGAGTCTAAAAGGTTCTCAATCTTTTGCCCCCTTCTGATGATGTTGGTGTCTTGAATGGTGGAATCCATGTGAGATTCTTTGGAGGATGTGGGTCTGAGGTAAATTACTTCTCTCTGTATAATTTAATTAATTTGTGTAATTATGCATAATTTTTTACTTGATGATTTTGGTTTTAGTATTTTGTTTTTATTTGGTTTTGTTTTGATTATGATGAGGTTCCTTTGTTCCTGATATTTGGGGATTTTTCCAATGAACTTGTTGACATATCAATCACATAACTGTTTTTCTTTTTCTTTATTATTTTTTTGAGAATTTGGTTGAGCTTTGGGGGTGGAATGTTCTGATAATTAATTTGAGTATTTCAAATGCTTGTTCTGTTGGTTCAGATGATTGTTGTGTTGGATCTGTGTAATTAAATTGTTTTGACTCAGAATTGAAGTAAAGGACACGTGTTCCCTGAAATTGTGGATGAATTTATAGTGTGCCTGGTTTGCTACTGTTCCAGTACTCTGGAGATTTTTCATTTCAGTGATGCGCCTATGCTGTGTTAATGCCTTTGAAACAAATAACTTTTTATAAAGATTTTGGAAAATTTTCATGTCAAAGGTTAATTGGTGTAGTGTGGCTTGGTTTAATGCATTTGAAACATCCATTAAATTTATATTATTGAAAGTTATCTACGTTGTGAAGATTTTGTTAGAATCTCTTCTGCTTGTGCTGCATTTTTTTGAGTTTTTTTCCAGCTGTTGTTTGCTTCAGCAGGGTAATGAATGAATTCGTAAACTTTGCCGATGATTCTTTTGACTGTGGTTGTTACTGCCATGGAATGATAAGTGTGCACGAAAAAACCCGGAAGACAAAGTAGGACAAGAATGGTATTGCTTTGCCTTATAAATGGTGATCGGTGGGGGAGAGTGAATCATGTAATTACGATTATTTAGGGAATTGGGGATCCTAATAATGAGGTGCTGGGGGAATGCACCTGGACATCATCCTAGCAAGTGGATAAGATAAGCGTGTGCTTAGTCAGCTGGCTAGGATTCCGGCAGGATACATGCACCCTGGTCGGTCAGAAATCCCCAACGGACCAATAGTTTCTTGCTTATAAATATGCGTTTCGGGTTTGAATTGACCACTGTTGTTCTCGGTCAAAGTTCTCATCAATAAAATTCGAATATGCTAAAGGCAAGTTAAATGTCAGAATTGACCACTTTTATTCTTGGTCAAAGTTCTCATCAATAAAATTAGAATACACTAATGGCATTTGACTGATATTTGATGTAATGAAACATTTCCCAGTTGGGATAAAGTCCGGCCCATTTTTTTGTTTGGATCGTTGCCTTTGTATAGGCTTAAAAGGCTATTATTGCATCTTTAGCATTGTTGAAGGTTGGAGTATAGTAGGGATAATTGGTCCTCGGCTCAGCAAGATTATCAGATAGGCTGTGCTTGTAAGTTTTCCATGCCAATAACAGTAAACCCCATTCTTGGAATGCTTTAATATGTCAAGTTAAGCAGTCGTAGTATAACCTTAAACTACTGTCAGTAATGACTTTGTGCATTTGGTGACCTAAAATTTAATCTTCAGGGATATTTCTTACGTTTCTCATCCTCCAAACTGCAACATTTTGGTAATTTCAGGAATTCTCTACTTGTTATGGTAGTCTGAAGTAGTGATTGTTACGTCCTACTACAATTATATGTGATATGGTAGTTTCTGATACTTATGAATAGCGAAGTTTTGAATTTTCATTGGTAGGATGAATGTATGCTAATTGTTAGGGTTATTGTTTCTCCTTGCACCTAAGTTTTTTTGCACAGCTAGAGATGTTCACATGAATAGCGAAGTTTGTTTGGTTTTATGTAGCTCTCTCTTCGTGTCCATGTCTCTAACACTTTGAATTTGTTCAATATTTATGTATAACCCAGCACTTCGGTTATGCTGTCAATTTGGTTGATCCAATTAGATGCTTACTCTGATAGGATGAAGGTAGCTTAAGCTAGAAGCTGTTTGCTACCTATTTGCCATAGGTTTAGAAAGCGTTTGTAAATTATGATTTCTAGTTTAGTCGTTTCTTAAATGCATGCTGTTCCATTCCTATATTGGTTATGCATCTATGATTCATGCTGTATTCCGCATAACACTTGCTAGTAGGATCTTTAATATCGTGGATTTATGCATAAATTGTGTTATGTGTGGTCAAATGACATTTAACACTGTTTAAAGTAAAAAAACTGGTTATAGCTGTGATTTATGCATGTACATATATGAGATTATGAGGAGTTTGGGAATAAGGGAAAACGGGGTCGGGGGATGGTACAAGTTAGTTTGGTATCCTGTTAAAACTAAGGTGATGATTTTATGGTCCAGTTTTTCATATAGTTATGTATTTTTTTCACTCTCATTTTTAAGGAGACACCAATTTACATAAAATCTAATCAATCCGTGAACCGTTCTATCTTAGTTGAAGTACATAACTACATACACATTAGCTATATTGGCTGCTCATTGTACAGTGTTTTTTTAATTTTTGATGTGATGCAACATGAGTGAATGTCAGCTTGTGCTAGAATACTAATTTGCATATAGTGTGATCAATTATCAGGAATGGGAACCAAAGTCCAGAATCCGCCAGGATATTACTCAATGAGAGATCTTAATGAGGAATCCAGCAGCTGTGGCTGGCCCCTATTCTATGGAGATAAAACACCGACAAATGGGAAGCATTATAATAGTTATCTGCCAAGTCCTACTGCAGATGCATGTTCGGTGTATGATAAGGACGCTGTGAAGCGGATGATGCTTGAGCACGAGGCTATATTTAAGAATCAGGTATGAAGGTTCTAGTGTTTAACTTTAATTTTATTCCTTGTCCTGTAGCATGTCTAGGCTAGGGTGTTTAGGTATTGAGGCCTTGGTAACTGATCATAACTTTTCTGTTACAAGATTAAGTTTATTCAGCTTTAGATGAATTAATTTCTTTTAAAATGATTCAAATGATGGCCTTGTTGAACTTAATTTAATATTTTACACCATGATTGGTGAATCTATTGAATATTGATATATTTAATATTTATAACCATGTATTGTCGTGCAGGTCTATGAACTTCATCGTTTATACAGAATACAAAGGGATTTGATGAGCGAATATAAAAGGAAAGAATTTCACAGAAACCCTATACCTGCTGAGGCATCATTTTCCGCAGGTCCTTTGACATCTCAAATAACGAATGAAGATGCCAAAAAATGGCATACCTCTGGCTTTCCCATAGGAAGTTCTACTTGTGCTAAAACATCTGTTTCAGGTGCTGAGGGCATTCATTCTCCTTTGGGTTCCATTAAAGGAATGAGCCAGCAAGATGGTCCATTTCCATCCCCAAATGGGTGTAGTTTAAAGGATGTTGATGCGCTTGAGTCCAGACCATCAAAGGTTAGGAGAAGAATGTTTGACCTCCATCTCCCTGCAGATGAGTACATTGATGATACTGAGGAAAATGAAAAGCTCAGCAATGAAAAGATAGGTGGTCCAACATTATTTCTTTCTGATAGAAATTGTAAAAATGGAAAAGAGGATGATGGGAAACATTTTTATGGCAATGGTGTGAAAACTGGTAGCCAGGAGGACGCATCAAGATCTGAGCAGTCTTTAAGCATAAGAAATGGTTTGGCTGACTTGAATGAACCTGTTCAAGTGGAAGAAACATATGATTTTCCTTATGTTCACCTTCTGAGCCATACTTCCCGTCAAGCTGCAACTGAATGCTCCGATCTTACTGCCACTTCCAAACAAAAGTCGCAATTTTTTGGTTTATCCAGGGAAAATTTACCAAACTCACATCATGGAACTGACAGTTGGGCCCGAAATAATGGATATTTGAAGAACAATGAGACTGGTAAAGGGTGGATTCCGTCATCGGTGGAGGCAGGTTAGACTTATTGAGTTGCTTCATATTCCCCCTCAAACACTCTTTCTCCCCCTCTTCTCCCATATAAGTTGTTTTTATGTTGAATTTTGCAACTGACCGTCTTATTTTTCTTAGAGAATTGGTAGCAAAATTAGTCTTTAAGAAAAAGCTGATAATTATTAAGATTATCTTGTCTTATTATGACTTTGTTAAAATAAGCAGATAAAAGAGACAGGAAGAACTAAACTTGGGTTTTGTTAGGATTTGTTAGAGCTGATGGGTTACCATACTCTTTGCAGACTTCACATCTGATTAAATTTGTTCCATAACAATCATGTTTGTAATGTTGACAGGGCAATCTAAAAGCAACCTACAACCCATTCCTCAAGTCCTCAAACTGGAGAAATCACTTTTATCTTCCCAAACAATGCAAGATGCAATTAGTAAAGTTCATGAACCTGCATCTGATTGTCTGGATGGTCGAAGAAAGGGTGATATGTGGAGAGAAAAGACAGCTAGTGATTTACATATGGGTGAAAGAAATCATGAATACTCCATTAATAAGCATCTTGAATCTGTGGCACCTCTACATCGACCTGGGCTTTCAGCGGTTGCTCCTTCCTATGATCTATCTAAGTCCTGGTCTCATTCAGCTTCTTCTTGGGACATGGCAAGCAGCAGCCTGAGCCAGAAGTTGTCATCTGTTCAGACACCTCCATATCTAAATGTACCTGGTGCGTTGAGTAGAGGTTCCCAGTCACGTCAAGTCAATGGGATATTGGAAGATAGTTGGCCTCTAAATATCAATTCCAAGCCTAACCCAGGTTTTCAATATGATGTACCTATACAGAACAGATTTTACCCTGGGTCTTCATCTGTGTCCAAGGAACCATCAATAAACATCTCTTCTATTAACAATGACTATCTGAACAATGACTGTAAGATAATTCCTGAACGATTCATCAACAATGATTATAAGGTTTCAAATTCCAATTGCAATGGAAAGAGATCTGGAAAAGATATTGACTTGAATGTGATTCTTTCAAATGGTTCGTGCAACAACTTAGTTCCCCAGTCCGGTGTGGGGATAAGGGATGGAGAATTGAAGCATGAGGAGCGTCATGCTGTGCTTCCTTGGCTTAGAGTGAAGACTACTTGTAAGAATGAAGCACAAAATACTGAGACAGGCAGTACTACAGGAAACTCGAGTTTTTCCCATGCTGCTTCAATATCCAACAAAGATAAAACTGGAAAGGGGCCAAGCGGAAAATTTATGCACAGTGCAACTTCAGTTTTGTGTTCTTATAATATTGAGCCAAGGAGGACAGGGATAAGTGAAAGCTCTAGTAATAAGAAAATTCTTGGTGTTTCCATATTTGATATGCCTCATATTTCTCCCAAGGAGCTGTCTTCAATCACTTCTCCCGTGATGACAATTCCCAATCCTTCTGATGTAGAAGTGGTGGAAACTAAAAAGAAAAGCCAGATAATTGATATTAACTTGCCTTGTGATGCTGATGTTGTTGAGTTGGACAAAGAAGCATTCACTGAAACTGTTGTTAGTAAGACAAGATCTCCTACAACAGGAGCAAACCACCAAATTGATCTGAACTTGACAATGAGTGAGGATGAAGAATCTTTGACAACTGTACCAAGTGCCGATATAAAAATGAGGGTAGAAATAGATCTAGAAGCCCCTGCTGTTCCTGAGGAGGAGGAGGAGGAGGAGGATGCTCCTGCGGAAAAGCAGCTTCAAGCTTCTGTAGCATCACCACAAGGCCCACAAGACAGGGTTGAACAGCAACAGGATGAACTTGTGAAAAATGCAGCAGACGCAATCGTGGCGCTGTCATCTCTTCCCTGTGATCAACTGGATGCTGTGATCAGTAGTCCATCAGAAAGTCCAGTGGTGGACCCGCTAAGTTGGTTTGTGGATGTAGTTTCCTCATATAAAGATAATCCTGAGGGCAAGTGTGGTCTTTCAAGAGAAAATAATGGTCAAGATAATGAGTGTTCCTCTGACCCAGGGGATTACTTTGAGTACATGACATTGAACATGAAGGAGATGAAGGAAGAAGAGTACATGCCCCAGCCTCTTGTTCCAGAAAACTTCAAAGTGGAAGAAACAACTCCGGTACCTACTCGGGCACGAAGGGGGCCAGCAAGACGAGGGAGGCAGCGGAGGGATTTCCAAAGGGACATCCTTCCAGGCCTTGTGTCTTTATCAAGGCATGAAGTGACAGAAGATATTCAGACATTTGGAGGGATTATGCGAGCAGCAGGTCATTCATGGAATTCAGGATTGACCAGGAGAACCTCATCCAGGAATGGAAGTGGGAGGGGAAGGCGGCGTGCTCAGGTTGCCCCTTCTCCCCCGACACCGCCACCAGCACCAACCAATGAAACTAGCACCCCGCTGATGCAGCAGCTTAATAATATTGAAGTCGGATTGGAGGATAGGAGCCTAACAGGTTGGGGCAAGACAACCAGAAGGCCCCGCCGACAAAGGTGCCCTGCAGGTAATCCTCCATTGATCCCGTTAACCTAATCACCACAAGAGGCTTAAGATTTTTAGATGAGAATATATAGAGGTAAGCAGGATCAGTTCTACATTGACGTTCCGAGGCATGAGGATTTGTCTTGTAAATTTCTTCAACCCGTATTTGGGTATATGCTTGATTTTCAGTCTTCGGGTGATACCAACTTGTATTATTCTTAAATAATGTTGCATGATTTCTTCTTATTATCTTTTTATAGAACTTTTGAGATATATACCAGTGTCCCTTCATTTCAGTGCGCACTCATTTTGTGGGATTTTTACTAATTTTTTGATCACCCTTGGTTGTTGACTTGTTGTACTATGCTGAATGAGTTGGCCTTCATCTAATAGGACTATAATTAGCATATGGTATAGTATTAGATTTGTACTTTGTTATGGATGTGTATGATGGTATTGTTATCCTCAATCACAAGCTATTCTGTAGCATAATTGAACATATCATAGGTAATAGGTTCTGTTTTGTTTCTATCAAAGGAATCACAGGATATTAAGGAAAAATTTACCATTATATTGCAATTCCTACTCTTCTGGTAGGCATTTATCCACCTCGCTTAAAATGTTTGGATCAATTTTCTTTTCTCATAATCAATTTTGACATCCAAAAGCTACTCAGGGCAGCTTCTCTCTAGAATTTATTTTAATTTTAGAATCAATTATAGAAGAATTTTCAAAACATGCACTAAAACAAAGAACAACATGTGTTTCGTTTTCAAAAAAAAAAAACATGTGTTTTGTGTAAGATTTTCTCTTTTCTTCTTTTGGTCTTTTGAAGCTAGTTTCTGGTTGCTAGAGGGAAAAATCAAACTTGTCTCTCATCATCGTGGTTTTCTCAAACTTGTCTCCCATCATCGTGGAGTCTCAGGCTATCGCAGAGCTTGAGGAGCACACATGAGTGAGTTATTGAAGTGCAGAGAATGTGGCAGCGCCATGTTTACCTCTTCCTTTGTGTCTGTATGAAAACAAATAATCATCTGATACACGATTTTTTTGTTCACTATGTTGCATGTTGGTTGTTGGAAAAAGTACTAGATGCTAAACGTATTTCACAATCACAGACACCAATCAAATAGAATATTGTTAATTAAGAGAAACGTAACGCCATTGTACAACTAAATCAATCTGAGTAGTTTCATCTTAATATTTAATGTTAACTTTCATTGATTTTTTCTTCTCTTGACATCTTCATTGAATTATATATTTATGGATAAATGATTATTTGAGGGTGACCAGAAAGTTCAATTTAATTCCGTGAATATAGAGAAAATAAAGGAAATGAGAAGTGTGTGAATTTAGCACCCAAGAATAGCAGCACTACCATGATCATATATAAATAATAAATGGATGTTTGAGCAACTAATGTTACCTGTACATCAATATGCAGAATCAGTGAACCAACAAAATTGAAGTGCAACTTGTAAGAGTTTAGCACAAAAAAACAGAAAGCATGCTTGTCTACAACTAGCCGTACCTGTCTTTTGGAGACTGTAAATGGTTCCCCTTTTTTCTTTTTTCTTTTCTTTCTCTTTAACTCAAAAATAGAAAGAAAAAGGTAAAGGTTGTGGTCTGGATTGAATGATTTTCTGACATGCTTACACACCAGCTTGTCTGACACGGTCAAGACATGGAAGGAAAAGTAAATAAGGCAAGATTCCAAAAGGATTGTTCACTGGATGTGCATATGGTTATTCCAATGTGTCCCCCGGCACACAATCAGAAGAGTAAAATTTTTTTTTTTGATACTAGAAGAGTAAAATTTTACCTTGGGTAGATCAACTAATTCAATATTATTCTAGTTTAAGCATAGAGATTTCATTTAGAATATCTATAATGCATTTGTGTTAAATAGTTAGCTGAGAGCTTTAACTTAGTATAGAATACATGTTTAAAAAAATTGACACGTTAGAATCGAACTTGTATCGTCTGAGTTTTAGATAAATCTAAACATATATATACTACATATTTTATATACAACTTATATTATTTTTCTAAATCAACTAATAAAAGTACTTTAAATAAAATTTAGTAAAATAGAAGTTGCAATGGAGTTAATTAAGGATGACTATTTACACTTTTTCACATACAATAATAATAAGCGAAATAATGTAATACATATTAAAACATATTGAGGTTTGTGATCCCACAAAAGAATTTGAGACCATTTTAAGAAGTATTTTTCTATTGTTATTTATCTTCACCGTTTTAATAAACTCTTCAATTTTTTACCACAAAAACTCTTCAATTTATCAATTTTACATTGATGCCATACAATTATTTAATAATTTTCTTACAAAGTAATATTAGTTATTTGATTTTTTTTTACAAGTCATATCTATGTGTAGAAGTTGTGGGATCGGATAATGGCATATAGTGCCCAATGTATAACATTTTTCTTTCACTCACGTGCTACATGTTTTATTCCTTTTAAGTAAAATCTCTCATTCGAGTCTTGTGGATTAAATAAACTTTCGTTGGAGAAGTTAATCTTACTACGATATGAATGTTTCCGACTCGAACAAGGTTACCTTTGGTAGTGCTAACCTGTAAGAAAAAAAGTTTTTTACTAACTATTTTCAATAATCATAAATTAAAGCCACGTTATTTTCTTTTTCTTTTCATATAATTAATTATACACAACTTGTACTAATACTACAATAAAAGTAAAAAATAATAATTATTTACCGTATAAATATTTTAAAATGAAAGTGATGTTTTTAGAATTATTAATAAAAGTAAAAACTATCAAACCAAATAGATATAAATCCGAAAAACTATTACTAATTTATAGAAAAATGTTTGGTGGTTTGGTAGTAGTTTGAAACCGCCGGTACTGTTCCGGGATCGAAAAAACATTTTCCAGTGATTGGTGAAAATTAAAATAGTACTAGGATAAGGAGTTGACGAGGGTGTGTGTGGTGGCGTCGGCGAGGAGACAACAGCAAAAAAGAAGCATATTTGTTTATTAAATTAATTAATATTATTTGATGTTATGGGCACTGAAGAGAGAGAGAGAGAGAAAGGATAAAATATTGGATCCATATATATTGTAGTAATGTTGTACTAGTACCTTACCTAAGCTTAGATCTTAGCAGCAGTCTGAGAATTGTTGGGATTTCAACACGTTAATTAGTCAGACATAGAGAAAGAAAGAGAAAGCAATAGAATAATAGTCGCCTATTCTTATTGGCTAGTTGTACTTGAGAGAGAGTTGCTATGCTACCAGTACTATCTCTCTCTATCTCTCTCTCACTCTCACGTCACAGAGAGAGACATACTTTCCTTGTCATTCCCCAAAGCATCAAACACAGACCTAACTCATGAATGATACTCCTTTTCAGTCATCTGCTACAACTTTGTCGTTTTCCTCCTCTTCTCACCCACCTTTCTCTTTTCCTCTTTCTCATGTCAATTTTTCAACCCTTTTTTGCTCGGAACTCATCATTTTTCAATCTCTCACTACTTTGAGAATATTAAATTAAATGTTGTTAAAAATTGTCCCCGAGGGTTAATTCAAGTGGTAAGAGTTATGGGACATAAGGGTTGGGGAGGGGAAGGTCCAGGGTTCGAATCCTAGGAAGGAAATTTGAAGAAATTTTCTAATTTACTAACAACTAATCACTAACATTTGCCTATAAAAAAAATGTTGTTAAGAATTAAATTTCATCTATATATGCATATTGTTTTTTTTTTATAGAAAATGTTATTTGGACATATTTTATTAGTGCGGCATGTGTCTTGTATGTCCACCAAAAAGTGTACGTACACATATAAAGAATATTTATAGATCATCAATTAACACAACATTTATATTGGTAATCAAAATTTAACTTTTTAATAGATAATTATTAATTTTTACCAATTGAGTCAATGTGTGTTGGTCCAATTCATATTTTTAAACTTCATTGTCAAACTTAATTATATTAAACATAATTTTGTCAAGCAAAGCAAACTCTAATACATTGTATTGTGTGTTCATAATACAATTGACTTAAAGTCTTTTACGATAAATAACACATTGATCTCAATTTTTTTTGAGTTCTTCATAGATGAATAATGGTATGAAATACTATTAAATAAATAATTTTTATTGCATCTTTTTGTTGTGTTTATTTTATGCCATGTTTTTTTTTTAAAAAGTCTCTTTTAATTTATTGATATCACGCTCAATGTTGTTTTTCTAGTACATATCTTATTTCTCTTAAATAAGATTTTAAGTTTATGTATTTGCAAATGGAAAAAAAGATGTCATCGCAAGAGTTAACTTTTCAGGTGTATGTTCTTAACTCGAGCATGATTGATTATCTGCCATGAATAAAACATGTGTGAAAAAAAAATCAATATTGTTTTATTAGGATCTAAACAGAGATTTTTCTGCCTTTCAAACATACAATACCTAGAGCATAAACTGATTAATGTGAACAACTGAACATTATAACCACATATGTAGCTAAATTGAATTTCTACTATTAAATAATAATTTAAAGGCTTAATTGCACTTTTGCTCCCTGATCTTTCACCTTTGTGCGATTTACCTCTCTCATCTTTAAAATGAGCGAATTCCCTCCCTCTTCTATTAATATGTGTGATTTAGGCCCTTCCGTTAGTTAGCCGTCCAATTGCTAACGGTGGTTGCTATTTTCACCCCCCTTTTACTAACCACACCCCCTTATCAGAAATAAAAATAAAAAAATAAATTAAATAAATTAAATAAAATTAATAGAAAATAAAAAAAAACTATAAATTAAAAAAAACTGAAAAAATATTTTTATAAAAATCAAAGAAAAAATAATAAAATAAATGAAATAAGTTAAATACAATTAATAGAAAATGAAAAAATATTTTTATAAAATCAAAGAAAAAACTGAATTTTTTTTTATAAAAATCAAAGAAAAAAATGTTTTTATAAAGTCAAAGAAAATAACATATTTTTTTAATTGAAGATAGAAATTTAAAAATAAAATAAAAGAAGAATTTGTTTCTATTTGCACCACCTACACTAAATTAAAAATAATATTCTTTTATTTTATTTTTAAATTTCTATCTTCAATTAAAAAAAATAATTTATTTTCTTTGAATTTATAAAAACATTTTTTCTTTGATTTTTATAAAAATATTTTTTTCAGCTTTTTTTTTATTTTATATAAATGTTTTTTCATTTTCTATTATTTGTATTTAACTTATTTCATTTATTTTATTATTTTTTCTTTGATTTTTATAAAAATATTTTTTTCCAGTTTTTTTTTATTTTCTATTAATTGTATTTAATTTATTTAATTTATTTCATTTATTTTTTTATTTTTTAGCTTAATTGCACTTTTGCCCCCTGATCTTTCACCTTTGTGCAATTTACCTCCTTTTTTTATTTTTATTTTTATTTTTATTTCTGATATGGGGGTGTGGTTAGTAAAAGGGAGGGTGAAAATAGCAACCGCCGTTAGTAATTGGACGGCTAACTAACGGAAGGGCCTAAATCGCACATATTAATAGAAGAGGGAGGAAATTCGCTCATTTTAAAGATGAGGGAGGTAAATCGCACAAAGGTGAAAGATCAGGGAGCAAAAGTGCAATTAAGCCTAATTTAAATTAAATCTCAATGGGGTAGTGCTTTTTTTAGTAGATGGGCCAAGCCCGAAAACAACAAGAAGCGAACTAGCTACTGATCTCGGAAAAGACACTCCCATAAAATCCTGAAACAAAAGACTCCTACAACTACCAGGGGGCTATTGACCCAAAAAAAAAAACAATACCAGGAGGCTCATGGATAACATGCAATCCCAAAGACATCGGTGATGTATTGGGTTAAGTACTTTGATATATAAGGATTTTTCATCTGCATGACCTGATTATATGGTGATGCATTGAGTAGTTATTGTTATAGTAGTATTGGATATTGAATAAGTTTAGCACAGCATTGGATGTAATTTGATAAGTTAATGGTCTGGAAATGAATAAATCTAAAAAGAACCGATGGAGTAGTATCCAATATAATTTTTTTTTTCTATTGGACGCTGCTGGTTTGCATTGTAGTAATGATTGAATCTCTGTAAATAATTTCTCAAAAAATAATGGTATTATTCTAAAATTGGACTGATTTATCTCAAGTGCAACTGCTATCTTCTCTCTGCAAGTTATGAACACTACAATCCTCAAGAAATACACTAGATCTAGTACCATACACTGTACTATAGCATTCTACATCACATCCTTGTTCCTGTGCCAAGCTTTGAAATTTTTCTAAAAACATGTAAATTTCTTTCATTAGCAACTCAGAAGTATCTCCAGCTCCAAATCTGAAGATTTTCCTATCTATCTCAATTGTGCTGTACCCAGGTACCTTCTTCAGGCCCATTCCTTCCATCCTTGATCTCACTTTTCTGGATTCATACCAGTTCCCTCCTTCTGCATATATGTTAGATAACAAAGTATAGTACCCCGTATCATCTGTACTTATTTCTCTAAGTTCTTTATCGATGTTTTCAATCATGTCCATCCTGCCATGTATTTTACATCCATTCAGCAGAGCTCCCCATATGCTAGCATCTATAGGCCGGAACATCGATTTAGTTATTTCATATGCTCCATTGATATCACCGGCGCGGCTTAGAAGGTCAACTATGGAGGAAAAATGTTCAGCATTGGGCACTATGCCATAATCCTTCATTGAGTTGAAATATAATTTCCCTTCCTCCACTGATCCAGCATGCCTGCAGGCAGATAAGATGTTCATGAAGGTTACTTCATTTGGTTTAATTCCTGACTCAACCATTTTAGTGAAGAGTGAGATGGCAGCATTTATTCGACCATGGATGCCATAAGCGGCAATCATGGTGCTCCATGACACCACACTTTTCTCTGACATGCTATTAAAAACTCTTTGGGCTGTTTGAAGGTCTCCACACTTCGCGTACATGTCTACCAGGGCTGTGTCAATGTAAAGATCCTTCCGTACACCGGAAACAATGATCTTGTGGTGAATCCATTTTCCCTTCTCAAGATAACCCAAATTGGTGGAAGCTTGGATTGCACTTAACAAGGTTACTTCATTAATTTCCAGACTATTGAAGTACATCTCATCAAATAGGTTGAGAGCTTCTACTGAAATGCCATTCTGTGAAAACCCACAAATCATACAGTTCCATGTCACAATACTTTTCTGCGTAATCTTGTCAAAAATCGAGTATGCCAGGTCCACAAAGCCACATTTTGAATACATATCCATCAAGGAGTTCTGAACAAATTCGTCCATGAAGCCTCTTTTCATGACATTGCCGTGTATCTGCTGTCCAAATTGTATTGAACCAGCACTTGCAGTTGCTGAAATAGAACTTGCTAAACTAAATGAATCAGGCATTAGCCCCTTTGCAAACATAAGTGCAAAGAGTGTCATTGCCTCTTGGTTTAAACCCTCCCGAGCATAGAAAGATATAAGTGTATTCCATGATACAATATTATTGTTTCCCATTAAATGAAGAAGCTTTTCACAACTGCTTATTTTCCAACATGCAGCATAGAAATCTATCAGTGCAGGCCCTAGATCAAGATCAGCAGCATCCATTGCTTTCCTCAAAATAAAGCAATGAGCTGACTTCCCCTCCTTTAACCGGCCTAATCTAGCACAGAAATGCAGAACATTAATCATGGTCACTTCATTGGGTTCTACTTCTAACTCCTGCATCTGAATGAAAGTATCAATTGCTTCTTCAAAGCACCCGTTTTGATTATAGGATGAAATCATAGAAGTCCAACAAGCAGTACTTGGATCATGGAGGTACTCAAAAAGCCCTTTCGCTCTACACACGTGTCCACACTGGCTATACATAACAATGAGAGAGTTATTCAATCTGGCATCATCAACCATTTCTTTTCTTATCACATATCCATGAACAGATTTAGCTAGCCTCAAACAACTAACTTTGGCACAGGCCTCAGCTATGCTAAGCAACGTAACCGAGTCAGGTTTAATTCCCTCGGAGACCATCGAACGAAACATCTCAAGTCCTTCTCTCGGCTGCCCATTCTCAATATAACATGAAACAATGGAGCTCCAGGAAACCAAATCCCTGTCACACATTTCATCAAACACCTTCCGAGCATCATTTAAGCAGCAAAACTCCCCATACAATCCCAGCAGCGAGGTTCCAATGACATGATCAGTGCTAAACCCGGATTTAACTATCCTCCCATGCATTTTTCTGCCTGAAACCAAGTCACCAGCACCAGAAGCAGCCCTCAGAACAGAAGGGTACAGGAAGCTGCAGTTCTGTATCAGCTGAGAACCCTTGTGGATTTGGTGATGATAAAGCGAAAGCACTTGGTTAAACAGGTGGTTCCAGAGGTAACACTTGATGAGAACTCCAAACATGAAGGAATCAGGAGATGGGTATGCGTAGAAAACGAGTCTTGATGATTGGAGACAACCCATTTGAGCGTAGGACTCGAGAAGCTTGGTAGAGGCAAGTTGGTCACGGTGGAGGCCAGTGACGACGAGGTGTGCGTGGAGCTGGGTGAGTGGTCTTAGGCTAGAACATGACCTGAACAATGGCATGTACAGTGTCATGTTTTTGTTTCTTTTTCTTGTCTGGGGATCCTCAAAACTGAAACAAGTGGTGTTTGTCTGGTTTTTAGGTAGCTAATGGTTGAAGATGAATCATTAAACTCGCGGGAACAGAAAGAAAAAGAAATGGAGTCATTTGAGTTTGAGTTGCAGCAAATTGACTTCTTAGCAGTTATCACTATTTATTTAGATCAAGTAATAAAGGGTTAAATTTCATTTCAAAGAAAAAAAATAAAGCAGTCACATTTCTCTAACGTTTTGTTTTATTTACTCTATTTTGCTTTTTTATCTCTCATACACTTCTATCACACCACTCATTTCTTTATCTTTTATTTTTGTATCTCTCTAAAGTATGAGGGGAAGAAGTGTGAAGACAACATATTTTATAAAATAAGTCATAAGTGACAACTTACGGTTGAAATTTGTGATCACGTATTTACAACAGTTGTGAAATATAAACAAATGAGAAAGAGTCCTTTCGAAATTAACTTAATTAGAGTTTATTGAAGCTTATTAACTACTCCTAACAAATACACTACATAAACTACACAAGTGTTCTTTAACTTGCATTAGGTAGATAGTCCAACACAAAAATGTAATTTACCACCAAGCTTTGGAGATGAAGGTGGAGGAGACATTTGACAAAGTTGATTTTTTTTGGAAAATAACAAAATTAAAGGTGTTAACATAAACACCCTTCTAATAGACATAGATGAGAGGGCTAATTTGAAAATTATGGGTATATTTGCTTTTTATTTCATCTAATGTTTCCCATTTTCATTATAAAATGACATTGTTTTCATTTTATTTAAGTTTTAAAAAAATTGCACCGTAGATAGTGAAAACAATAAACTGTTTTTACTATTTTCCTCTACAAAACTTTGAAAATAGAAAACAGAATGTATTTTGGGATCATCAATGCAGCAAAATCAGGATTTTAAAATTTAAAAACTTGCCAAAAACCCTCTAATGATCCCTGCAATAGCCATGGATCATAGATAAGATTATATCTCTTGATCAGAGGCAAGTGTCTGAAGTATGTTAAAATTTAATTTTAATTTGTAAGTGCAATCATAAAAAGCAAGCTCTGCTGCTTTTACTCCTGCAGATGGTATTTACTATTTAGATGATCATCACAATGCGATATTTGGATGTGTTCAACACACACTCCAAAGCACCTTAGCGGAAAATCTTCATGTTGTCATTTATGGATTAACAAGATTTTGAGGTCTAATGCTAATTCCAAATGTGCAACCAAACATGCACAAGTTGTACATGGGAATCGTAGAAAAACATGCTCAATTATAAACACAAGCTCTCCCATTTCAGGATGGAAATAGAAGTTTACTTTTTCCAGGAACTCTTATGTACATATGGGAGTGACCACTAGGAAAGGCAGTGATCATTGTACAAGCAACACTAGGAATTCTTTCATGTCATTTAGTTTCCAGCATGGCCGATCCACTGATTCATGCAATAAATTGTCACAAAAGTTTCAACCTCTCAATCCCTATACGCCATAATCTCTCGATTCCTATAAGCCATATGACTAGTGCATGAAGTCTCACATCAGTAATGTAAGCTTTTGCTCAACTTTCATCGTTTGGTGGGTCAGTGGGTAATTCATGACGTGGTTTATTGTACTTCTCCCGCAGTTGCTTAATTGGGATGAAATCTCCAGCAGAATCCACTCCATAGAATAGAAAAGAGATGTAGGGATGATCAAACCTTCCCTGGACATCGTTAAAAGCACCAATTAAATGACAGAAATAATAGTATAATGCATGGTATAGACCTACTCACCATGTCTGGTTTGTCAGGGGTTAGAAGATTCTCCTCTGCAACTGCAAATTATGAGAAAAAATCAATGTATAAGTCATTTGTCTTCAGCAAGAAGCCATGGATATCAAAGAACTTAAAATAAGTGGTCCACTGGTAAGTGAAATGTAGTAATGTACAGATAAGCAATAATAGATAAATAACAAAATGTTTGTCAACAAGAAAGAATAGGTAATAAACATCACTACACCTAATGTAAACAAACACATAAACCTAGGGAATTAAGTAAAACAGCTTTACCATATGCCACCAGTAGATTTGGTTCAGCACGTACATCAACAAGAATCTAGACATTAGAAAAAGGGAAACGGATTAAAGACGTTGCATTACTTAATCAAAGCCTATTCAGCTATTAACAAAATAAGATACACCAATCAGGCAATAGATCAACAAACAGCAAATATATTTCCAATCACACTGTCTTGCCTGCTAGGCTGCTATGCAAGTAATCATCAAAACAATGTTCTATCCAAAATGTTTGCTGAGTAAGAAAAGAGACAATTTAAAGAGTGATGGTCCTGCCACCACCTTTAATGCAGTCATTCAAATGATAGCAGAAATTCAGAAACCATCAAAGACAAATTTTTTAATAACAAACATGCAACAATTGGGGATGAAATCACTTGCAGTAACATCTTTCACAATATGCTATTGCAGTATGCTTAACTATGATTTGCTAAAAACTAAATTTGACCTCATAGAAAAAGAATAATTCATGCAGATGCAATTTATATGCTGAAGTTAATCAAACCTGATAAAAAGGTTGAGTGGAACCACGAGACAACTTCTTAATCTCTGCATTTTCCATCCATGAACTTGATTCAGAGCACACTGGATCCATTCCACAGATCACAGCTGTATAGCCTGTTATGTAGATTGAGTAATCAGAATACAGGTAGGGGGAAGGAAACAATATCCTCCATATTAATGAGGTAATCGATTATCATTATGTGTGCATCCACATCAAAGACTCCAATTTAAAAGGTGTCCAATCAGGTTCTTTTTGCTTGCATTATAGTGATTTGAAATTCCACAAAGCAGCACTGTTAGGCAATTATATCTCCATAATCATGACTTTTTCCATGAAAAGCTTCAGAGTACAACCAAGAAGCGCCATTGTTATTGTTATATCTCATTGAAATGCAATTAATAGTGATTTGTCATATCCAACAGAAGGCATTTCAACTACTTACCAAATATTTTATGCCTTACTTTCTGCCCCAAGCGGAAGGCGTATTGTGCATTTTCATGTGCCAAAGCTTTGGCTGATGCAGCTAGAGACTCTGCTTCAAGTTTGGAAATTTTATCCCGTAATTCTGCAGCCAAGGCATAATCCTCTTTCTCAATAGCACTCTGAAGGTCTGAACTGCAAGGAAAACAAATTATGAAAACTCATGGAAGATGAATAATACTTAGAGTTGACCAGTACATTCCATAGAGGAAATAAGTATAAGAAAAGAAAGCCTATTTATCATTGAGAACAAGTAAGCTTGGTTTGAAGGATGAAGAAAACTCACCGAAGACGGATAATACTTAAACCTTTATCTTGGGCTTCACCTTTTGAAGACAATCCCCTTTTTGACTGTTGTTGCTTGATTATATCTTCTTCAACCTTCGATAACAATATTTTTCAACCAAGCAACAAATCATTCAATGCTCCAGTTCAAAAAAAAATTAGATAACTTGATGACATATAAATGGAAATAGAGATTCACACTAATACAAATGCTATTTTTTAGACTCATACACACAAACACAAAATTCAAGGGTATCATTTAGTGAAAGAAAATAAAATCACTCACAGAAACCAAAAAGTATAAATTCCTAGTAACCCTAGTAAACACGATTAATGGCTGACTTATCTAACCTCAGATAGTTTATTTCTCAGCTGCTGTGCAATGTCATACTGCTCCATGTTCAAAGCATACTGACATTCAGACGTTCAAGACAAATGAAGCATTATGAGTTCTTCCATAAACATGAGAGATACACAACACCACTTAACTGCTTAAACAAGAGTTAAGAGCTGCCAGACCTGTACTCTTGTGGCCAAGTCTAACTGAAAAAAGAACATCAAGATATCCTCATTAGCGCTTTCACTGTGCTCTACACTTGCATCCAACTCCTGCTCTCCTCCCCCTCTAAACATCCATGCTGCTTCAGCCTTAAAGTCGCCGCGCCTTGACACATAAGGGTACCCCATTAAGAACAAGCTCTGCACACACTGGTTCCAAACCAAGTGCTTCCCAGTGGTGGAAGTGATATGGGATCTCTTAAATGGCTCAAAGGGTGTCATCCAATTTAAGGAAGATCCACAGGGCCTGCTCTTTCCACATGTTACCATAGTGCTCAATGACATTCCTTGCACCATTTTGTTGGAAACTCTCACCAAAACACAAGCAAAACTTCACTTTTTGTGTTGTGCTCTGCATCAATAACAAGAAATTAATGGAAATTATGAAGCTTGAAAACAATAATCTGCAAATTCAAAACTTCCCCCAAAAAAATCCCTTTGCCCCTCAAGCTCAAAGTTAACAACTTTCTGCTCAATTAGGCTTCAACTAAACCATTTCTAATCTGGGTATGTTCAGAAAATTGATTATTACAAATGGAAGCAGGAAATAACATGTGGGTATCAGTTAAACACGCCATTTGATTTTCAGAATCAAAGATAGGCTTCGAATGCAACAACTATGAAGAAAATATGCAGTGAAAGTTTCTTGGCAACGAATTAGATTTTCTAGGGAAACAAACAGAAGAATAGTTACCAGAGGTCAGCCAGAAAAAGCAAGTAGAAGCAGAGGATTTCAAGCAGCGTCCATGGCCTCACAGTCACAGAAGCAAGCAACAAAAGCAAATAAGAAAAAGAAGAAAACTGTTTTTTTTTTCTATCTCATTTTCTTGGTCTCAATAAAATTGTGATAATTAAAATCAAAATATACATCTCCTTTATTATTTTGGTAATTTTTTTGGCACCTATGATTATAATTGATTTTATTCAATTGAATTTAATTCCTCAAATATATTTTTCATTTTTATTTTATTTATTAGTCCATTAAAAGATTTGCACATTACAAATGAGAAATAATATTCTTATTTCTTTTTAAATTTTCTATTTTACTAGTGTTTCTCACTTTCGGAAGGCTGGTGAGTGGTGTAAGTTTCTCATTCGAGCCTTTTGTGCCATATAATTGAAGTGTATTTTGAGTTGTCGTGAATACAGTTGCGTTAAATACTTTGTAGTAGAGTTTAGTCGTCCATAGAAGTTCTACCTGACTTGAGCATGATTGTCTCAGTGGATGATACATGTGGTTCAAACTAAAAAAAATGTATTTTGAGTTCGGGTTGGATAGTAGTTGGATTCATACTTTAACATTTTGTAATTTTGACATTTAGAACTCCAAATGAGAATCTGAAAATTTTAAGAATTAATTTGTGTTATCTATGTGCTCCTTTGTGGTTTTTTTCTTCCTTTCTTTACTAGTGCATGTGCTTTCAGTGCTTCTCAAAACACAAGTTTCCACGATGTTGTGCGAGGATGTAATTAAAATGAGATTATAGAACACATATAGGTGTTATAATTCACAGAAACTTCATATATATTGATCACATTCTTCACATCACACACCAGTACAAAGACAAGCATTACATATAACATACACCAAAACACACCCATATAAACTTAGATTCTAGACATGGTTCTTGATGGAGGAACTGTATCCACTCTGAATATCATAGTACCTAGACCACAGCATAACACCACCATATTTAGAAGATCCCTGAATTGCTGGAAGCACTTTGGAAGTAAGATCAGTAACTGGAATGAATCCACTCCCTGCAGCTTCAGGGGAAGCTGGCAATCCCAAGAAAACCTTTTTGTCTGGAATATCCAATGTCCACTGCTTCCAAGCATTTTCAAGATTGCTAATATCACTCTCACTGTACTGGCAAGGAGGGTTGTTGTAGAATTGGACCCAAACATAGTCGAATAAACCGGTCTTGAGCCCATTTCCAATCCAAGCATCAGGAAATGGGCACTGAGGAGCTGCTGTCAGGTACAGATTTTTGTTGTATCCCTTCAGAGACCTAGCAAGATCGCCCCAGTATAGGTTCGTGCCTCCTTCGATGTCAAAATCAATGCCATCAAGAACGGCTGGCCCGAGAGGGCGGGAGGAAGAGCTTCCTCCTAAGAAGTTGTTCCAGAGGTAAGTAGCTACTTGGCTCGCATCCTTAGAGGAAGCGAGCGAGTAGCTACCAGCCCCTCCTCCAATAGACAGCAAGACCTTAACGCCTTTGGCCTGGCAGGACTTGATATCAGAGGTTAGCCCTGTGCACGCGTTGCTGTAAGGATCGCAATGGCCGGCGAAGTTTACCATTGGGGTCTGGCCATTGCCAAATGTTGGAAGGAAGGCTAAGATGACAAAATTGTAGTTCCCTGTGGCACATGCTTCAGCAAGGCTGCCTTCATTG
Organism: Lotus japonicus; assembly: GCF_012489685.1. NCBI lineage: Eukaryota > Viridiplantae > Streptophyta > Magnoliopsida > Fabales > Fabaceae > Lotus > Lotus japonicus. The sequence continues at coordinate 77,251,604 of NC_080042.1, read as the reverse complement.
CCATTTTGCCCCCAGTAGACTGCAATGCCTCCACCAGCATTAGAACTATGTGCTAGTGCCAATAGGATCAAGGAGAAGAATGAAATTGAAGCAGCCATCTTTGCCATTCCCAATTGCATGCAAAATCTGTATATCTATGTACTTAAACTTTGAGATATTTTTTTGTAGAACTATGCTGCTAGAGAAGGGCTTTTTATAGGGGTAACATAACACTACTCTAATTGTAAACATTCTGTTTGCTTTTGCACTAAATAGAGTGGATTGGCAGTCACACTGTATCAATAGTCCAAAATTCTGATCATTGATGTTGACTTTTAACTCTTCAAGGAAGCAGCACGTAAATTGGCCAGCATCTACTTGTTCTTTTATGCTGCTGGATTTCTTCCACTCCACTTTTGCAAATATAATCCATAAATCTATGAATTTCCTTTATTGCTTAGATAGCTATCAGTATTTTCATTTCCCCTGTGGAAACTGATGTGCAAATTCAGGCTAAATGTTTTATTGTTTATACTAATTTTAACAAAAAAGAGAAGGTTTCAACTAAAAACACATTTTAACAATTTTTCCATACTTTAATTTTTTAAATGATATTCTAGTAGTTTTATAAAGTTGAATAAGAAACTATTTTAAAAAATGCCATATCATGTTCTTATCAAGACATGTTAACACCATTTAAATTCTGATATATGAACATTTCTATCATGACCCTTGTTAAAAACTTGTCCCACCTTGAGTTTTTTGGTTTGAGACAGGTGTCCTTCTTCAGAGGCAATCATATTCAAGTCGGTAACATCCATATCATGTCCAACCTTGAGTTTAAATTTACAACTCAGTACATATCGTTTGCAATATATCCTTATGCGGTAAAACTAATTTGCACCGAAGCTCTTTTAACTTGTGAACCATATTTTTCTCAGTCCAGAGTATTGACACACATCCTAAACTAATGATGCCTGCAATAGTTGGACTCCCTAAACGTTTAGTCTATGATTCGATCCCCGGGTAAATTCACTCACTTCACGTGATCTCCAAACCTTAGGGATTAGTATGATGATTTTCATCACATGTGGGATACCACCTTTGGGAAACTAAAACTTGATGTGTGCGACATGCTGAGTTCTAAATTCGGAATCTTCGAATGATAATTTGGATAGATATATCGTTTTCTTCCTTGGTCCACAATAGTCCAATTTAATTGCCGTGTATATTATAGATTTGAAGGAATAAAAAAATAACGACGTAGAGTGAAGAAAATATGTAGCTGATAAATTATTCTTCCTGAAAATGTAAATAACATCTTAACAATCAACCCATTGGAGATAAAGCTTTCACTCAGATTTAGCTTTGACTCAATAACGTCAAGATTAGTTTCAAGATAATCTTTTGCAGGACCCTCTTACATTTAAGTTATCAATAAGGCACGATATGATAATGAATACATTATAAAAAAACTTCAAAGCCTGAAATATACAAGACACTTGCACAAAGCCCAGCTTCAACAAAGATCAAAACCACCTTGAATTTTATTCAGAACTCAGGAGATTACAAAGAAGGAAAATAATATAATACCATTTTACTTACAGAGAAACTTGCGAATGATTCAAAAATTGTAAAAAGTAAAAAAATGAAATTCATCCTTACACAAACGCATACAAATAATAAAGAAACTACAGCAAGTGATGCACTTTCATCAGCTGATGTAGAACTGCACATGACACTCTCATGGTCTGTGGTAAACGTATTTTGTTCTGGGATCAACAATAAGACCCTTTCCTCCATTCACTTCTAAGTCATGCCTATCAGAATAAAAGAAGAAAAATCATAACATAGAATCTAAAATACATTCAGAAATCGAATGAAATGTTTTATGGAATAACATTAGGAAAAACAAATGATGACAACACATGAAAACTTAAAGACTCAACTGGAATACAAAATCTGGGATGGTCAACTGCTCACGAGGTACGTATCTGAAGAGCTGCAGTAATCTATCAACATAAACCACTTTCTTCCAAACCTAAAAGATAATCGTCAATGACAATAACAAATACAGGATGTGCTTAAATAGGTTTAAGTCAGGTAATAAAATTTTAAAAACTAACTTGATATTCACATACCGCATTGTCCACAAGCAACTGAAGCGCAAATACTGCCATTTTTAGTCCAATAGTTGGGTGGAGGACATATATTGCCTGTGCATATCAGACCAAGAAATCAGAGAAAATAATATAAATGTGTAACAGCAATACATCAGGAAAACAGAAATAGTTCACACATGCAGGTTGCGTTGGTGCTTCCGTCCAAGTATTTGTTGCAATCTTTTCATCCAACCTAGGTCTGGTTGCCTATTTATACAAAATGGTGGACAAAGGTTAAAAGCAATAGTTAAGAAACCATACTACTATGCATTGCAGAGAAATCTAGAGCAACCAAAGATAGGAGTTACTTATAAATAATCACAGTTTGAAGCAACCTGCTCAACTAAAATATTCTTAACCAATGTTCAAGGAACAGTTTATTCCTATGTTTTCCTTTAATTCAAGTGTGCTTTCATCTAAAAAAGCATGAACATGACAAGGGACTCGGATATAATATGACACGGATATGGGGATACACAAATTGTTAAAATATAGGACATGACATGGCTATAACACAACACATACTGTAAAAAACATTTTAAAAATTTTAGAAGTTAACATGAGTTATATTAGACAGTAAAATGTTGACGTTCACTATTTATTTTCATCAGTTTCACAAACCTCTATCAGTTAGACAGGCAAATCTGCCATCAGCATATAGCTAAGCCACAATGCATCAAACCAAAGGATTGCTTGATTTAAATATGGAGATATGTAATGCAGAATCAACCTCAACAGAGTTAGATGAAATACATATAGTTAAGTAACTTCAAGATTCCAAGCTAATACATGACTAAGCCAACTACTGCCAAGCAAATGTTTCCAGCAACTACTAAAAGAACTACTGATACAATGTGAGATGTTTGGCAATTAAATAAAACACTATGCAAGACAGCCATATTTTCCATAGGCTGATTGTTAAAAACAACTAGTTCACCAATTAATAGCCTAGAGTTAGCACATTCTCCTCTTACACATTCAAATATTTTTCTAAGACAACCCATAGCATATTTCATACCTTTATAGCATAAAAGAATAAACTAATCTGTAAATCCTGGAACTCCATTATTTAAAACTTACATCTGCAGAGATGCAGCAGAGTGGAAGTAGACAATAGTATAAGGCTTTTGTATTATAGGCTCGAATTCCTGAAATTTGACACAAAGATAGTTTTCAGATATTTGAGAAGTGAACAGGGTAAGGGAGAAAAAAAATTAAAGATACGTAGATGATGAAAATTTACTTTAGCCATACTTAAGTTGTCAACACTAAAATATGTCAAGGTGAAGAGTATAACTGACTCACCTTCACTACATGAAGCACAAATCTTTCCAGATCAAGACATCTAAGCAAGAAGTGAGCCCCCACAACAACCATGACAGGACGACCCTCACTATCTACCCCTCCACGATAGCTGAAAAACATAAATAAATTTATATTAGTGTCAAACTGAATGCATATCTGAAACTTTCAATTTTGATAGGATAAGAAATGCATGAATATAAGAAAATTTTAAAGAACATAAAACTTCAGTGTAACTAAATAGATGGACACTTACACAATTTTCATCTCTGCAATTTCAGAAAGATTTAAGGAATTTGCTTTAGAAAGATATCTAGAGTGCAGAGAATACTCTTCGGCAGCAGATAATGCAGGTGCACCTAGGTCACCAAATCCAAGCAATTTAGCAAAGTTCCAGCCTCTTTGTGCTTGGACAGTTTTCTCCCACTGCTCCAGACGTCTTTCATCAGGGTCTTTAATCAAGGACATGAAGGCAGGATCCAGAAATGAATCTAAATATGATGAAGTCCTATAAAAGCCACATCAATCAGGAAATTTCCACATGTACAAATTGTAAAAATGATGAAAAATCTTCCAAGAGAATAAAACTAATGATAATTAATACAGTTGCATCCAAATATAAAACTACAAGGAGAGCATCAGGAAATGTTTGGGCAAACAGATAAATGAGGCCTTGTTTGACTATTGAAAACAAAAGAACAGAAAGACATGTTTAATTAATGTTTTTAGCTTATCTGTTTTGAGAATTGTTCCCAAAACTCCATTTCTGAAAACAAGAAAACAGAAACAGCTCATACATGTTTTCGTTCTTTTGTTTTTGTGTCTGATGGCATTCTTGTTAGAAATAAAGCACCTTTTTTATCTCATATGGCGTGCAGCTTGTTACAATGTCGACATCTCATGTATAATTCTTTTAAAACTGTTTTAGAAACTTATTTTTATCCAAACAAATTTTACTTTTGTTTTGTTTTCTAAAATTCTACTCAAAGTAAATTCTTAATACTTCATTGAAAAAAAGTTTTGAAAATAAAAAACAGATAATAATTTCAAACAAGCCCTGAACATTTTGCTGACAAGATGAAGCAGAGTAGAAGTGTAAAGTTGTAACAGAAACCATATTCTGGTCTGACCTTTGTTTAAATTCTCACTTTAGTCCTTGACATTTTATTTTTCACTATAGTTACCGACATTTATGAACTCACTTTAATGTAGCCCCACTATCTACCTGTTATCTAATAAACAAGAAAGGCTGATTTACCACTTTTAGAGATGTTGTGGCATCAATATCTGCAAACATGACAGTTTGATTGGAGATGACTGGACAAATAAATCAAACAAGACAATTTCATTTTTCACTTGCCATTTTGAAAAGAAAAAGAGCAATAATAAAAGAACCCATCCTGTGTTTCAAATGGCATGTGAAGATGAAATAATGAGGTTTTGAATGGCTTATCCCAATATATTTTGTCAAACTGTCAAGTCAATTAGTAACATCTTTTCCAAGCGAGTCTCAGATAACTATTATATTGATGCATGGACTAAGTTAAAGTGAATTCATAAATATCATGGACTAAAGTAAGAAAATGAAATCTGAAGGACTGAAGTAATTATAAATGAAAATTTCAAGGACACAGATTTTAGTCTACAGTAAATTATCAGATCTTGTGAAGTCCACTATTTGTGTATGGTGAGATTGGTAATACCTATTCAAGTATCTGGACAAAGTGGAACACACCATGCAATCTAGAAGAAAATATTAATACCTACCAATATCATCCTAAATAAAATTGACTGACCTGCGAACCATGCCAACATCACTAACAGGAAGATCAACTGGATCTTTAGGAGGTTTTGGAACATTTTTTTTAGGCAAAGGCTTGATTCTGATTTTACGCTCATCTATGGTGGTCTCACCATTCTCATCCCCAACATCTGCAGGAAGCTTTGACAAAGCCACTGCCTCTTCATGTTTATCCCGAGGAAAGTAAAGTGGTAGCAACCTACATGGAAACAATATAAAAGGTAAGGATGAATAAGTAAAACAAATTTCAATATTGATAAGCAAACAAAACAAACTAGCATAATTTTTTAGAAGTTCATTTCGTTTAAAACATTGCAGTTAACAACAACAGAGAAAGAATTTACCTTTTATATATCTCAGTATCAGCTGTGCTGGTAGTGCAAAAGACAACAGCTGTTATATTGTCTTTCTGCTTCTCAAGAAACCGTCGGACAGTTCCTGAATAAGACATAAGAAGAAACCATAAAACGTTACAAGGTGAAGAAGCGTAATAATAATATATTTATCCATTAGGCATGAGAAAACAGTTCTTGACGACATAGATAACCATACACCATATAATAGATGTATTAAGCATGTGCATGACTAATACCTTGAGTAAGTCTAGGCTTGGATATCTAACGATGAGTGAATTGGAATTCGATGGGATGGGATGGGTCGAATAGAATGGAATAAAGGTTTTGGAAACTGCACAAAATGGTAGAATTATACCCAAAAGATGCAACTAAACATGCATCTATTTACCTACTTATGCTGACCTGTCGTCTCTTCCATCTTTAATCTAAACACCAGTTAGTAAGATGTAAAATTAAGCAAATCACAACAGATTGACCATTTGAAGAAGTGAGAACATGATTTGTCATTCTATCTTCTCTCTTCCCGCTTCCCCCAATTAGATTTCCCTTCCTTCCATTTAAGATGAAGTCAGTATATTATTTTTCTGGTTTTCGGCAATCATGACTGCTAGTTATCATTATCATATAGATAAAACAGAAGTAATATATACCAAAAGTTGGGCAGTTTAATTTCTACAAGATATATAAAGCTAACCTATTAAATTTATCAGGTTCGAATCAATGCAGAAAATGAAAAAATATGAAGACAAAATATCTCACTTATAGCTACATGTGCAGCTGGTTCACGGGGATAGTTCTTCGCTTCAGTATAAATACAGCCCATAGCAATGCTGCATCAATACATTTTTAAAAAGCACGTTTTAGATATTTGAGGCGACATAGGAGATGCCCTAACAAACAGCTTGAAGAAAATAATGATGTAACATTTGAAACAAAAACCTTCGAAGCCCATTTTCAACTAGAAGCTCCAGGCAAGATCGATAGCAATGACTTAAAGCATTCTCTGCAGCAGTGTGGTACTTCACCGCATACTTTGGGCCAACAGTATGGATAACTTTCCTGGCGGAAATTTAATAAAGGCAAAAACAAAAATCAAATTCTAGCAATCTAACTTCTAGTCAAGAGAGTTGCATGCAAATAAGGAAGAAGAAATATGGGTCAAAACATAACATGATTGGAACAGCACCACACATGAATAACTGATTTCAGAGCAAAACACGGGAAAAGAGTAAACAACCTGTAAGCTGTTTAACATTTATACACATGCATCCACAATTGCACATGTAATAATCTACAAATCCATGTCAACGCAACCACGATTCAGAAGAGATTAAAGACAACATGACAATGCACCTTTGCATCAATGCAACAAGCACTAGCTTAAAGATACTCTTCGCAGTGACTTTTCTCACAGACAGAAGGCAGAAAAAGTAAACGCACGATCTCTTCCTATACAGTAAATAGAGACAACTACTTTTTTACTTCAGAAAAATAGGAAGGGGAGGGGGATATACGAACCTTGCAGGAAGATCATATGCATTGGTAGCTTTTGCCATCCCTGTTCGACACCCACCCTGTCAAGAATAAGATAGTGATGTCAATAATATTACCATATTCATACATCATTTCCAGAAAGCTGCTTCCCTGGCATGGTAGTATCTTAGCTCAATTACCAAATATACAAGCTCAAATATTATCAACATCAAGCACATAACAATACATTTTGCTTAAGCAATTAATCTATACCAAAGTGGCACATTCTTCTGCAAGACCAGGTCCAGCAGCAGCATGCAAACCAGGGCTGCTGTGTGCTTCATCCAAGACCTGTTGACAGGAAATGAAAAACTCATAAGAAATATGATTTATTAGTGCCATTAATTTACTAGAGGTACAGGTCAGAGGTGGAAGATAAATGTTGAGAACCAAGAGAATGTAACTCAGTTTTAAAGGTCACAAATAGACACGCAGAAAAGCAATTAGTGTGGATTAGGGGATTTGGAAGGGAATTAATTGGGATTTCTGTCATCATAGGGAAGAGAAATATCTAATTGTGAATTCTTTGGATAATTGGATTCTTTACTGCATTGATTGGGTTATCTAGGAACTAATACTAGTAGTTCAATTAATAGGCTCACTTGACTAAGGGATTAGTGGGTGGATAGCTATAATTGGCACCTTGGGTGAATTGAATTATTTTTTATATAGATGGACTGGGTAAGAACATGTGATTAGGTTAACGAAATCATCTCCCTGGTACGTCTTTCTTTTGTTTGACACAGTCATCTTCTAATTGCTATTTGTCATTTACTGCTAAAGACAAAATACCAACAATTCAAGCATTTGATCCGTTCATTCAATGCTAAAATAATTAAATTGGTATCTAACATCCAATCTCTGAGGATGGTAATCTTTGATTACTACATAACGAATTAACGATTAGGTACACTTGCCTACGAGTAATCATTGCAAAGTTGCAACCATGTGATTACATAATTGACTGGTCAATCTCCAACTAACCCAACTAACTAACAACAATCTATCGAAGTCTAATTGTTCATACAGTAATGCCTATAATCACACCCCCGTCAAGCTCATGGAGGGATCACATAGAAATCTAGGATTAGTTGTGGGATTGACAGCATAATGATGAAGGTGGTGTGCCTTTACCACAGGTTCTATTTGTTTCTTCTATAGGAGGAAAAAATTAGCAAAGCTTATGGATCAATATCTCATAAAAGAAAGAACAATGAAGAATACAAGAAATACTAAAGCAATCTGAATTCTGAAGAGGAGAAAATAACCCATAACAGTGCAACACAATGGAGGTTAAGCTTTAACTTCAAAACACTGGGAAAAAGTTCTAATTTGTTAAATTCGTTCATTTTCAATTGTCTTCAAGTATAGAACCATATAATCAAGTAAGCATAAGTTCTTTCACAAGGCCCTAGCGTCCTGTTATGCTTGCACAACGCATTGTAGTGAAAAGACAGAAAGCCACAAAACGCATACATAACTAAATGTGAGTGCATCATTCACCTCATTTGTAGAATTTACCACAGCATCCACCTCAAGGTTCCACGGAGTCCCCCTCCACAAGTATATCCTCGAATTAACTTCATGGTCAACAGGAAACCTCGACACCGAACCACTGCCGCCGCTCTCCGATCCCGATTGGAACGTCAAAGGATCGGGAAAATACGAGCTAGGATACGACGAATCCCCATTATCATACCCCAACGAATGCTCAGCGTCAATCCACCGCGGCACTTGATCTAGAGTCACAACAGAGTCCACACTGTCATTCGGCAATCCACCCCGCGGCGTGGCTGAAGCTGCAGCCACAGGCCTATACATTTCAGGAGGGACTCCAATCAACACCACCAGCCAGCCACCTTGTTAAGGTTCCAAATTACCGCTCCAAGTCCAAAATCACTCTAACATCACATCAACAACCCAAAATTCACACCTTAGCTATGCAATCACCACAATTCTAAAACAAATTTTGAGGGCAACCCATTTCTTCAATTATCATTTTATAGCAGCCACAGGGAGAAAAAATCAAAAATCAAAAATCAAAAATATAAAACCAAATATTTAAACTTTTTAAGCTATGTGAAAATGGGTAAACCTTATTTTTCAATTTTCTCTTTGAAAAGTATAGGAAAATTAAATTTCTACATGTATGAAAAGGGGGAAAATCTTAATTTTGATTTGAAAAGCAGAAAATACCTGGAATTGAAATCTGGGTATGGAAGAAGAACACTAATCATTCGCTTGTTTCCACGAAAGTTTGCTTTTTTGGAATCAAATCAAATGATAAGAAAATACAACTATTGTTGTCGCTGGTTCCACGGGACGATGAGCTTGCGAGGTTTTTTTTCTTAGCAAATGAAAAGGGGAAAAAATAATAATTCAATTTTGTTTTGTATTTTTCCGGGTCAATCGTTTTTTGAGTTAGATGCTGAAGATACCAATGATTAATGTAAGACTTTAAGTTTCAGATAATTATGCTCTGAAAATACCAATAATTCAATTTAAATTTACGTTTTTAAATTTATATTTATTTTATATATTATGTTTTTTTTAAAGATATTTGATATATTATGTTATCTTTTAATTTTACCAATTGGTTAATATACGAGTCATTTCATAGCCTTATCTCATAAACCTTTTCTAGTTGTTTTTTATTGTTGGCAATTTGGCATGCCCTGCCTGGTCTATAAAGCACTTTTCATTTTTACTTAAAGCAATTTGTAAACTTCTGCTTGCTTTTATTTCACATTTTACTTCCAACAATGATGTTTTTGAATAATTTATTCCGATTCAACATTTTCATAGTTCTTTACAAAGTCTTTTTTTAAAGTTAATTTAACTGGTATACGTTTTCAGCTTAAGTAGTTTATATAGAGTTATGATATATACACATCTTCCCATTTCTTTTCCACATTCATTTTCTATATATTTCACTTTTACTATCAATCAAATCATCTATCACATTTTTACTTTCTCTCCCTTTTCTTCTTATTTCTCTTTCTCCACCTCACCACACCTAAAAAATTAGGTGTGGAGATATTATTATTCGTTTATATACATGTCTATTGATTAAAAAAAAGTTTATACACATTTCTAATCATATCTCATCATTAAACATTCAATGTATAGCAACTATTTCTACCAATAAGGTATTGGTATAATAAGGCAAACTAGGTTCCAGTAATGTTGAAGATGAACTCTGCCTTCAAAAAAAATAATGATGAAGATGAACTCTAAGATAGTCATCTCTTGGTATAATAAGGCAAGCTAGGTTCTCAATTTAGTTAGAAGACAAAAAAAACGACGTGGTCAAGAGGAAAATGGGTTCGACTCCTCTAAAATGAGAGACTCGCTTATAAGGTAAAATAAGTCATCACATTCATTAATTGAGCTACTTAATTGACTTTTGAAAATATATAATCACTATTAATAGTTGTGAAGTGAAATCACTTTAGAGGACCCAAATCCTAGGATAAATTCTGCAGATTCTCATTTACATTTTGCTATTAGTCTATTATATTTCACTTCACTTCAGGTGAACCTATAAGGATAGAATCATAGAAACAAATGAAGGGCAAAGCTTAACTATCAACAATCTAAACTAAGAAAAAAGGCTAAATGTATGAGATTTTTCTTTCACAATTATACATTAAACATAAAAACAGTCCATGTATAAATGGTACTTCAAAAACAATATTTTGAAACTCTGCAAGAGGCCTAATTGTTTCTTCACCTAGAGACATCCTACATGCCAAAGTTACAAGAAACCTTTAAATTCATTCTCTATGCATCAGTATCATGTTAATTACTTTCTTCAACCCTCTGCTTCAACATTGCTATGAATTTCTCCCTCTCATCTGGAGTCATTCCCTCTGCTGAACAATCCCCAACTCCCCACTCTGCTCCACGTAAGCAATACTTGTTCTCAATTTCTTTACGGTTCCTGAAAAACAAGACAAGGATCATTGTAGCTTTCTGATAAATAACAGAAGCTGAACTTTTTCTTTTGTTTGAAATAAACGTCATCACATTACAAGATATAATTATGATAATTAATTCTAGAATTACTTCTCTTTTTTGGACTCAGATTGCTCGAGCAGTTTCTTCAGCAGGGGAGAAGATTTAAATCTTGCATCATTCTCAGCATACATCTTCTGGTTTTCTTCTGTAAAATAAAAAACAAACCCAATGTTAATTAGTTTCATCAAATTGAGGTTTCCGAAAAAAATCACTAAGCATGTTCAAATAGTTCAAAAGTTAAAACCATTTCTGCGGCTGAGAAAGTCAATCTGAGGAAGCTGAGGACCAGGAACAGACTCTAATCCAGAGATTCCTGACATGAACCCAGCATGTGCTGCAAAAATAAGAAAATGCTCAAGCTTTTTAGTGCATAAGTGTGTATATATACAATGGAAGTTCAGCTAAGTGGATATTAATATTTAATACCTACCAGGGCTTGACCAGAGAAGAATTGCAATTGAAGCAGCCAAAGGAAGTGATTTGTGAAGAACTTTGCAGGAAGGAGGTGAAGAAAAAGACCAAGAAAACTGTGTGTCTCTTGTTGGTATTCCAATTTGAAACTTCTTTTGATGGGTGCTGAGTTTTTCATGTGAAGATGGCATCACCTGAATGAAAGATGGTAGTGAAGAGGCACCCATGATTGGCTTTGGCTTTGGCTTCTCCCCTCCTCTGTGGAACACTCAGAAGAAGAAGGAAGCGTGAGGGAGATAAGGGAGAGCAGAAACACAAGGCTGATATTGCTTCTTTGATTATATTCTCTCCATTTTCAATTAAACAACTTTGGCTCCCCTTACTATTTTACCCTTCACTAGGAAAAGTGAGGGTGAAGTGTACAAAGGACGGGTTGGGACGGGTTTTGGTTAACCCTAACCCGGCCCTAAATATTGATCGGGTCAATTCATAGACCCTAACCCGTCCCTAGACCCGAAGCAACCCGACATTATGCGGGTCCAATTTAGGACGGGTCTATGTAGGACGGGACCGGGTTGGCTCGAGGGACAATAAGTTTAAGACTATTTGATACTAATTGTAAGATTTAAAGATAATAACATACCAAAAGAGTTATAAGTTGGAACTATTTTTTAGAAGAAATAACTTGAAAGGATCCAATTCTTTCATAATCTATTGCACTTGAGAGGTTTACATTTTGTTTGATCATTTCTTCACTTGTCTCATATATGCATAATACACACACGTGATTTTCTCTTGTTAGAGCATGAAAGTGTCCATAGTTTGACAAACGTTTATTTAATTCATAAGATAAATGTTAAACATTTTAATTTCATCTATATGGTAAGATAAATTTGAGCATCATGTATCACATTTTAATCATTATAACAAATTAAAATTTTATAAAATATATATGTGGGACGGGTCGGGTGACCCGAGTGTCAACCCGACCCCGACCCTACCCGAAGTTGGATAACTCAAAGATCAACCCGAACCCGGTCTCTTTTAATGATTGGACCGGGTTGAACCCGGCCCTAAAGGCTTGGACCGGGACGGGTTGGCGGGTAGGGCCGGTTCTTGTACACCCCTAGTGAATAGTTATGTTAGTTTCCCCTCGACCTTGTAAGGAAAAGTCATATGAGGGTGGGACAACGATGAAGAGTTTTATATACCCCTCACTTTCTAAGCTTTAATATATTTTATTTTTAAATATTACAAATAAAATAACTAAATATATTTATTTTTTCTAACAAACATTCAATCATTAATATGTCCCAAAATGATAGCTTAAGTGGTAAGAGCTGAGAGATATGAGTTGGGGAGGGAAAAGTCCCGAGATCAATCCTTAGAGGATGTAATTTATTTTTCTGATGTACTAAAAATGAGTTATTTTTTTACCTATAGCTAGAGAAAGATGAAGAAAAAGGGTTTGGATTCTTGAAGAAGAATGAATGGTTGAAGAAGAAGAAGAAAGATAGAGGGTTAAAGATAAACATAAAGATGAAAAAGGGTTTGGCGGCAGTGTGGTACGGTGTGTTTTTTATTTTTATTTTTTTGAATTTTTAGGGTTAGATTTTTTGTTTTCCATTATTTCATTTTCAAATTATTTGTATTTTATCTTTGAATTTAACTATTGATGTGTCTGGGTGAGAATAGAAGAAAAGTTGTGCAAATAATAGAAAGAAGTGAGGGTGGTGTGAATAAAAGTGCTATGTGGACATAAGCGTTAGATTTTGAACGGAAATGTGACGGAAGGACAAAAGTTGAACAATTGCATTACCAGTGAGTTCGAAATAGCTCGTTTAAAATAAAAGGGACCACAATCACATTATTGTATCATTTCAGGGATCAAAATTGCAATTAAGCCTTTATTTTAGAATTTTCTGATAATTAATCAACATGACACATCTTATTTATAACTGATTAACTACTCACGTTCAGTTCTAAAACATAATAGAAAAGTTACATAATCAGAAATAACTGATTCAACCATTAAATAACTGATTTTACATAACAAACTCATACTAGAAACCGACTAAATTATTCCTTGACATGTAAAAAATTATTTTTTCTTAGGCAACTTCAACATGTTTTTTTACTATTCAAATATTGAAATTAGGTGTTAAGCCTTCTCACGTCCGAGCCTTAGATGAGTGTTGGATAGACAGCCTCGAACTAGTGCTTAGAGGGGGTGAGGAGGTCAACGATGGTGATGATATGTCATCCAAATATTTTTAGGAAAAAAAAATACATGTGAAAATATTGAAACTTACTTTGCCAAATTAGTTTTACTCAAAATGACGACTAAATTCGCTCGTTTTAAAGAAAATGGACCGAAATCGCATAATTGCAATGGATACGAGACCATAAGTATAATTAAGTCATTCTTTTTAATATAAAAAAGAAAAGTTTTTTAACATTTTTAACTTACTAGTCCTTTTTTCAATAACCTGTGTTTTCTCACTAGATCCTTGCAGATGAAGCATGCCTACCTGCTCTTCTTTTATATCCCCCTTTCGTTCGAGACTTCGAGTGATGTTTTGTGTTCATACTGTGATTAGCTGATAAGTTTATGTTAATCAAAGAGTCTAGTCTTCTTATTTGTTTTGAAACTGCCAAACAAGGAACATACTAATAATTCATCAATCACCCTTTCAACATGGTATGCACCTTTCATTGCATAAAAGCATAGCACATGACCTGACAAGTCACATGTTCTGATTACCTACATAAAAATTAAAAACAAGCAAAATCTCACTTCAACAAATAAAAAAATGCAACATGCCAAGCTTCTTTCTATTATCAGGATTGAGGGGAAAATCAGGGGAAGGATTGAGGGTAAAATAAGAAGACATTTATATGCAGAGACAAGTGTTCAGCTAAACCAACCTTAATTTACTGTACTGTGCTATTCAAAATCATTGCTTCCTATTAGATTCAACTCCAACAATAGATGAAAGCACCAAATCATTGATTCTCAAATGTTCTTAACAATCTTCTTCCACTCTTCCCTTAGATTCTGAAGAGCAATCTCACATCCCCCACCAACACTGATGGCCTTCCTTGCATCCTCTTTGACTTGCACTGCTCTGATCTTAAGAGATTCATTATTCATCATCTCTTTTACAGCCTCTCCAATCTCCTCACCTTTCACCACACGTTCTCCTTCCCAACCCCAATCTTTCTTCCACACACCCCACCCGCTCTTTGACACTACTTCTGCATTTATCTTCTGATCTCCAATCTGAGGCCACCCCAAAATTGGAACACCACACCATGCTGCTTCAATCACTGAGTTCCACCCACAATGACTCACAAACCCTCTCACAGCCTTGTGGCCAAGAATCTCACTTTGGTCCACCCACTCTTTCACAACCAACCCCTTCTCTTTTATCCTCTCCACAAGCTCTTCCCCCAGCAACCCATCCAACCCTTCTTCATCTTCCTTGTCAACTTTCTTGTCCTTCACCACCCACAAAAATCTGCATCCACTTCTAACCAACCCATCTCCTAACTCTCTTATTTGGTCCCTCCCCAGGGCAGTTCTACTGCCAAAGCAAACATACACCACAGACCCATCAGGTTGATCATCAAGCCATGTCAATGGTGCTCCCTTCTGGTCAACCTTTTCAAACTCACAAGGCACAAAAGGACCAACTGGATAAACTGGGGGCAATTCTTTGACCACTTTTCCACAGTTAAGAGCCTCCAGGGACACTGCTTCTAGTCCTTCAAATGTATTGATGAAAACCCCATGTAGTTTTGTTAGCTTAGGAGAGTCCTCCTTGAAAAGGTTACCAAATATACTGTTGGGGATCATAAGTGGTGGAGGGATTGACGATTTAGGTATGGCTAAAACTCCTGGAATCTCAACAACATCAGGAAAGGATTGAGGTGCAGGTAAACTGGGGAAGTAGGAATAGAAGGAGAACATGGTAGCTGAAGAAGTGAACAAGATGTAGTAAGGGACACCCAGGGTGTTAGCAATGGGAAGAACAGGGGAAATCAGGGTCATGTCATAGACAAAAGCAGACAAAGGTGGTGAAAGTGAAGCAAGTATAGGGGAGAGAAGGTGGGAAGATCTACGAATGGCTGCAAATTGGAGGAAAAAAGGGTCAGCAGCAGAGGGAACATCTTCATCAGGAGGAACAACATGAAACTGGACTTGGTTGACATCAGGGAAAGAAGATTGGAACCGAGTGAGAAGGTGTTGTTCTGCCTTTGAGACAGTGGGTTGAGGGGTGATGAGAGTTACATGGCAGTGGTGGCGAACAAGCAGAGCAGCTAGCCTCAGAAATGGAGTGAGATGGCCCATGCCAGCACTTGGCAATAGAGCAACATGAACAACAGAAGCAGGAGACATGTTTTAGCAACTCACTGATGATTTCTGCTCTGCTTTCTGTGTATTGGAAATTGGTAGGGAGAGAAATGTTGCATAGATAGAAGTCCTGATATGTCTGGACCACCATTCATTTTAAAATTTGAAGGCTTGGATTAAATCAAAGAGAAATATTATTTAATTATTTTACCATTCTCTCTTAGGCGGCGGGTGAAGCAGCCTGAGAGGATTCAAAATCCAAATCCTGCTTAATTCAACGAACTTACATCATGACATGACTCATATTCCAAATTCATTATTGACCAAAAAAAAATTCCTAATTCATTTCATTGGCTAGTCAAAGTTAGTTGAGAGTTGAAACTCATGCCTAATTTATTGAACCTCATTCCATGATGTTATTGTGTGTATCTTTTATGCATATTTCTCTTCTTTTTTTGGTACAACGGAAAATTAAAAGACAAAAAACAAAAAACTAAAGAGCTAGCTCATCCCTAAGAAGAAGCGGTTGGACTTCAAAACAAGGTTCATGCCAAATCTGAAGTCCTGGCGGACCTGCACTCGCTCCTAGCTTCGCGAACCGGTCTGCTGGCCCATTACTCTCCCTTGGAATTCAACTTATGCATATTTCTCTATCATCATGTATTGATATACAAAAAATAGATACAAAAGTATCACATAATAAGAATTTGTGAAATTTTGATAAATGGATTCTTTCCCTTCAATTTTATATGTTTTCACTCGAAGAAAAGGGAATAATCATGTAGAAATATTTAAGTCACAATAATAAATATTCTAAAAAGTTATTCAAATCTTCAGTGTGAAGCTACCATGTAAGAATTGACAAAAGAAAAGTTTCTAACATTTTTTAACTTACCAGCCTAATCTCAACAACCTATCTTCAACAACAGCAGAAGCTGCTAAACTTCAAAAAAAAATCTCAACAACCTAGGTTTTCTCACCAGATCCTTGGAGATGAAGCATGCCTGCTCTTTTTTATCCACTTCCATTTTCCCCTTGCGTTAATTTTTAATAATTCTGTGCTTTATGATAAGTTTACCGTTTCTTCCTGATCCAAACCTTTCCTTTTAGTGGTGTTTTGTGTTAATACTGTGATTATCTAATAAATTTATGTTGGATCATAGAGTTTGATATTGTCTATGATTTGAGTTCTGCATGCCTATCACACTTCTACTGAAAAGTTCTAATCTTCCATCTCTAATTTGTTTTTAAACTGCCAACATAACATACCAATAATGCATAAATAACCCCTTTCAACATACTATGTACCTTTCATTACATAGAGCATATTGCATGATCTAACAAGTCGTAAGCTCTGATTGTATACATAAACACCAAAAACAAGTAAAATCTCACTTTAAAAACAGCTTCTATGATCAGGGCAAAGTACGGAGGACCACTTTTTTTCAACAAAAGCAACCTTAATTTGCTGTATTGTGCTCTCTTTGCATCAATGACAATTTTCTAATTTCTTCTTGTTGTATTACTCAAGCATGGCCTTGGCAGCATCGATTAATATTGCTCTAAACTCATCTGTAGCTCGACCGAGCACTGTGTACCCTTCCTTGTCCTCCACATCCACATCTGCTCCATGTCTTATAAGAAGAAGGGCGATCTGCGAAACCAGACATAGAGATTTATGAACATGAATAAATGTGTGTTGTTCCAGAATTATGAGACTCTAATAACATAACTACTCATCATAGACACCAATCTACTCTATGTATATATTGATTACAAAATTACTAATGAAGTCAACTCTAAAACTAACTTACCATTGATACTTAATCCTGTAAGTGATAATATGTACCGAACATATTTGATAAAAAAAATTAAAGAAAAAGTGTTCTGAGGTACATATCAACTACCAATAAGTATCTTGAAGTTTTCCATATGCCTCCAACCAATTTTTCCACATTTGATAACAATAACATCCTACTAGTCTACTACTAACCGATATTTCCTTTTAAACCGAAATAGTTGTAAGCAGTACGATAAAGTCATGACTAGCAAATATTTGGGTGTCAATCCTTATTCTTTGCTGTTTAATCTTACCTAAAACGTCTAATCTATTTATTAATATAAAAGGCATACATAGTTGTAGAGAAAAATTGCTGAAAGATGAGTGAAAATTTTGGATATATCCCTCTAAGATAGTTTTTGTCCCAGAGGGGGAAGAAGGAAGATACACAAGGAGGAATGTAAATGTTCTTTCAATAGTAGAAAGGAAAATTATTTTAACGTCTTTAAATATCATGCTAGGAATATCAATTGTTCTTTTAGTGTAAAAAAAGATTGATACTATTGCTAGGGCACTTATCATCAATTAAATATAACATGAGTGATGAAAGTGTTAATCAGTGACAGGAAATGAGTCAACCTATGGTTCTTAATAAGGTAACCATAAGAGCAAGCAAGCACACAAATAGAATAAGTAATAGTATACCTCTTTGTTACGGTCAATTACAGCACTCATTAAAGGAGTTTGACCAGCTCTATCTACAGCATCAACCTCTGCCCCTTCTTCAATCAGAAGTTCACACAACTCAGAGTTCCCAGTGCTCGCTGCCCGATGCAATGGGGTGCAACCAACCTGATTATAGTACAAGACATACACTAAATTATTATATATGTCATCTTAACAATGTGGTTATGAAAAATGGAGGACATGAAGACGACAATGCCACACATATATCAAATGTGTCCATGCTACAACCTTGTCCTTTATATTAATCTTGGCATCATGTGAGATGAGTATTTCAGCAATCTTCACCCGACCTTTACTGGCGGCATAGTGTAAAGCTGTTCGGCCCCCGCCATTTTTTAGATTAACATCAGCTCCTAACAAAAATGGAGAACATTCAAGATAGTTGATAAATTTTATACATTGTAAATGAAATATAAACATGGACGTATTGGTCAATGCAATGGTACTGCATTATTCTATGACTAGATTTGTGAACTTTTTAAGAGCTATTCCATAATTTTAAACGTATAGACAGCACTCGATAATATATTCAATTAACAACTATGAAATGAAAATTAACCAAAAAAAGCATTTAACACCCTAAAAAACACAGATACAACATTAGACCCAAATGCAATACAAAGCGAACACAGGAATCAATTTCTAAAAATCACGGGACACAACATTTCACTACAATCTATCACATATGTTAGTATATACTTAACTCAAAACATCAATTTTAAATCAAAAGAGAGACTGAATGTTTGACAGGTTAGTATGAAATTCTAAAATGCAACTAGGAGCATCCAAAGAGATACTGAAATTCAACACAACATGGGTACAGCTTTCTTGTTGACAGCGCTCAACTAACTGTGTAACCAGTACCACTTTTTCAATAGCATGCTCTACCTAAATTCAGAAGCTTCTTAATGCTAGGCCATTATCTGAATAGGGCTAAAAGATGGCTTTAAGTGGGGGAAGGGGCATAAACATCATCAAGCTGGAGAAGATACATTTCAACTCTATTCAAATGTAATATTCAATTGAAATCACCATATCCCCTTGGAAAACATCACTAACAAAAAAAGTCTATCTAAATCTAAAAAATTAAGTTCAACTGAATAAAATTTGTCAAGGAATACACAATAATCAGAAAAATGCAGCCTGCTTCATCAGGAAATCTCTTAAACTTTAAAGGTAATAAAGCAGTCACCTTTGCTCAACAAAGCCTCCACTATCTCCAAATTCCCAATGCTGGCCGCAGAATGAAGCGGCGCCCACCCTTCATCATCAGCACTATTTACCACACTAGCTGATGCATCAGCAGACAACAATATCTTCACCACCTGATACATTCCCATCAACAAACATGACAAATTAACATTTCCCCCAAAATTTAAGCTTGAATTCACTATTTACGAACCCTAATTTCGGTTCTGGTCCAAACGCAAAAAGAACATGTTTTTACAGCAATTGAAAGGGAAAATAAGAGACCCTTTTGAGGAGGGTTAAAAGGGTACCTGGGAGTGGCCGGAAGAAGCGGCAACATGGAGAAGGGAGCGAGCGTCTTCGTTCCTTAGAGAGAGGGATTCGGAGAGTGTTTCAGGGGACGATGCTTGGAAGGTTGAGGTGTCACCTTCTTCAGCAGCTTTGAAGAGATCCTTCTCTTTCACCATCACTGTGTCTTGCTGGTTCTTCTCACTGTCTACTTCCATCTCCATTGATATATTACCAAGCTTTCTGAATTAGGGTAGTCTCATCACCTGTGACTGTCTTTCTCAATAAAGAACTAAAAAAAAGGTTTGCTTAAAATTATTATTTTTAATTATTAATATGTCTAACATTTTATTTTTAATAAATACTTGTTATTTATCAATTTTATTATAATAAGGTTAGGTTGTTGTTAATGAATATTGATGGAGGCTTTTTAAAAAAAAAATATTTTTCATCAAAATAAAATATTGAATATGAAAATATATTAGATGAAATGAAATACTATATTCGATGTCAACTTAATGCATATAATTTATTTTAATTTTAAATAATTTCAAGTTTTAGTTTATCTTGTTGGAACTAAACAATATTCACACCCCAAAATAAAATATTGAATATGAAAATAGCAAAAATACTAATCAACATTCAAATTAACGGATATCCCTTAGATTTTATTTTTTTGTTATATTTGGAAAATATATCCCTCAGAATTTAACGGCTCTTATATTATTTCAAATCATGATATGAAATTAGATTAGATATAGATATTATCACTTTCAAAAAAAAAAGATATAGATATTATCTCGAACAAAAGAAAATTTGTTGGGATTTTGTTAGGATTTAAGAAGAAAAATCAACAATGTAAAAAAAAAAAACGAATCTTTGCTAGGCAACGTCTAAGCTGGCTCTATAAATAAGCGGAGGGACGCATCAATCTTGATTCATACGGCATCACGCACAAGCAGATTACTCCAAATTTAGTTGAAACTTTGAAAGGCATATTAGGCTTAGCGATTCATGGCATCTACAAGAATGATCACCCTAAAGAGTTCTGACGGTGAGGCGTTCGAGGTCGAGGAGGCTGTGGCGCTTCAGTTGGGGTGCATAGAGCACATGATTAAGGCTGATTGCGCCGATAACAGCAATATTGATCTTCCAAGTGTCACCGGCAGGATATTCGCCAAGGTTATTGAATACTGCAAAAAACACGTTGACGCTTCCCGTTCAGGCATCGAGGATCTCAAGCAATGGGATGCTGATTTCGTCAAGGTTGATGTGCCCACGCTCAAGGATCTCGTCAAGGTATGCATCTCTTCTCAATATTTTCTATGATTGGCAGATTTCGTGTTTTCATATTTAGTTTTTTTTTAATACTATTATGTGATGTGGTAATCGTTTATTATGAAATTTGGGATTAAGGTATTTGTTTGATTTTTATGTCATTACTAATACTATGATATCGCAGCCCTTCCTTACATAAGAGGATGGGACACTTATCTGATAGGATTTTGCATACTTTAAGCAAATCTATCCCTTTTTCTATTCCTGCACATTTTACTTCTCATGATTATGCAATTTGTTCGAATTCTGTATGCATTTTTTATGCCCAACTACGCAGTAATGGATTACATATATGGCTTTGGTCTTGGTGGCCTCGGCCAGCTTTTGCACTTTTAATGTTTGTTTGCAATTTGCGTTATCTATCATGAAATTGCTATTGACATTTTCCTGTATCAAATTTATAATGTTTTAATTCCATGTTCCATTGCTCTTCCTTTCAGGCTGCAAATGCTTTGGACATAAAGAACCTTTTGAATCTCACTTGCGAGACTGTGGAACTCATGATCAGAAATAAGACTCCTGATCAAATTAGGAAAATCTTTCTTCTTTAGTTTATTATACTGCTGAACTTCTGTTCCTGATCTTTTGTTGCATGTGGCTTAATGTCTCTTACATTAGCTACGTTTGGTTCATTTGAATATTTGTTTTCTTGACACATTGCCCCAGATTCTCTCATTTTATTGGACAATTATATGTTTGCGCACTCCACATGAGCATTTGAATATTTTGCTTTTGGTCCTTTTAAGTGCGAATACTGGGAGCTCGAGATTAAGGGTATATTTGATTATGTTTTTTTTTTTTTTATGCTTAAATGTACTTTTAATCCTCATTTAACGTGAATATGCAATTGGAGTTTATAAATTTCAAAAATAGCATTCTTGATCTCAAACCTTATATTCTGTCAAAGGTTTTGATTCCCCTTCACTTTTCCGTTAATTTTCTAAATGTTTTTGTTCTATGTGACAATTTTTAAGTGATGTGAAACCCTATTAGGGGATTGGACCTTAAATTCACCAATATAAGCTGCCCGCACATTCTTTATTCTTCATCTTAATTCATCTTATCTTTTTTATTCCAGAACCTTTCCTCAACCTCAACTATAGGGTTTTATATTTTGCTTGTATGGAGATGAAATTTCTGGATTAGTAGAGATTGGAGAAAAATGGGTGTGGTCACGATCTCAATATCACCACTAGATCCATAATCAATCCAGCAAGCCACCATGTCTTCCTCCGCGTCACAGCCCCCACATCGCAGCCCAACAGACCACCACCGGGCTTCGTTGTTGTCGCGGCTCCAACCGCCACTTTTACTCGCTGCATACATTAGATTTGTTTAGGTTTTTGTTTTTCCAATCATATATTAGATTTTAGATTTTATCAAATAAAGTAATAAACAAAACAATAATTTTGATATATTTTTTAATTTTAATATATTTTATGATTTAATTTTATTTTTCAGTGACGAGGTCTTCTCAACTACTAAGGCTCTCTTCACTTGAAATTTTTCTGACATGAGTGTGATGTTTGAGACCCAAATTACTATTTTTGAAGTTTAAAAACTTCAGTTGTACACTCACAGTAAGTGGTATGCCAAAAGTCATTCACTTTTGTAATTTAAACTAATGGCTTAATTTTACTTTTCGTTCCTCATCAATCACAAGTGTACGATTTAGATCTCTTATTTTATAAGAGGCAATCTGTATTTCATATGATTTTGCCGTCAACACTTTTATTCATTCCGTTAATGTTCTGTCTAAATTGCATAATGAAGATTTCATTAATTGACATAACACCCAAAACATAGATAATTATTATCCAAATAATTTATGTATTAATCATTAACCTCTTCTTCTTCCTCCCTTGTCAACCCACCATCTTCTTCTTCCCTCTCACCACCACCCATCCCTTCTCATAAGCTCATTCAACAACGCAACAACACAATTAATTCATAAGTTTAATTTTTAACAAAAACATAACAAGAAGAGTGTGAAATTGAGTTGGTTTTTGAGTTACTTTGCCACCCAACAACACAATCAGTTTGGTTCTTGAGTTACTATGTTTGCTGTTCTGTTTCTTCCTGACTTCAAACCCAGAAATGCAAACCCCATAGCCAAAAGCTTAAACCCAGAAATGCAAAACACACAATAACTCTGCTTGTTTTCTGTTTCTTCCCCTCTCTTGGGTCAGTTGGGTGGCGTTGATGACTCAGATGCATCTCCATGATCTGCAAATGGTCCCATCTTCAAAACAACGTTAGGTCCACCATCCATCACACTCTCTTCCCAAATCTGCAACCAATCTCCAATCGAGCAATTGCCAAGCAAGTCTCAGTACCAATCTCAAGTGCCCAGTTCAAAAACCCAGCACAGGTGGTGAATAATGGCTACAGGTGGTGGGGGCTGGAGGTTGAAGATGATAGGAATCAGGGTGGGTAGAATTTGGGTTAAATAACCCATGGTCTAGGTGGACCAATCACATTTAAGATAAATTGGTTGAATTTTGTATATTTTATTTATTAATTTATAGCATTAAATATGTTTTTGGTCCCTAACTTATACAAATGAATCTAAAATGGTACCTAAAAAAAGTGCAAAGGTTTTAATCCTTGAAATTATTTTTCACATCTATTTTGGTCCCTCAAAAATTTCTTCCATTAAACTTAGTCCTTCTCCCCACATAATTATTTCAAAACCTAAAAATTCACCATGAAATCATTGTCCAGCTTATGCAACCATTGGGGTTATCAAAGAACGCAGCCATGGGTAACTATATCTTATGCAACCCTTTGTGAATGCACCTTTTTATGTTTCATAAATTAATGTTTTCTTCTGTAGATCTATATATCTATATGAAACCCACGTCGTCTTGTCTTTGCTAAGTACAAATGATGAGGAACAAACTATGGCAAGGTGAAAAATTTTAATCGACGGGGTATTGTGTTTGCTAAATACAAACCATGGCAATAAACTATGGCAAATACAAACCGTGAGAAATTTTTGAGGGACTGAAATATATGTGAAAAATAATTTCAAGGACTAAAACTTTTGTGTATTTTTTAGTACCATTTTATATTTATGTATATAAGTCAGGGACCTAAATCATATTTAACCCTAGATAAATTAATAAATAAAATATAAAAAAATCAACTAATTTATCTTAAATGTGATTGGTCCACCTAGATCTTGGGTTATTTAACCCAAATTTTAAGATGGGTCATTTAGACAACCCTTTATTTGGGGTATAATGTATTATTTGTAAAATAAAAATGATGTGTAAATTATTTATTTGTAATTCTTTTCTGGGTGCCAGCTAATTTAGCTAATTACCTGTGACTGAGTGACTGTCTTTCTCAATAAGGAACTAAAAAGACCTTAAAAACCTTAAAAAAAAAATAAAATTTTTTTATTAAAATTATATTTTTTAAATTATTAATATGTTTTCTAACATTTTATTTTTAATGATTACTTGTTATTTATCAATTTCATAATAAGGTAAGGTTGTTAATGAAAAACTAATGATGATTAATATTAATGTGTGGTTGTTAATGAAAAACTAATGATGATTAATTTCATTTCCAAAAAGTGTTCCATCTTTTGGTTGTTTCATCTGCTGTCCTTTTTAATTAATTTATTACATTTTTACCGATAATAATTTTTTTCAAAGATTAAATATATATTAAAATAGTTAATTTCTAAATATATTACTTTAAATATTAAAAAATGAAATATTGAACATTGAAATCATCTAATCACAATTTTTTTTTTCAAGGTATCCCCACAGCCAACAGCCACGAAACTAATCCTTCGAGACTCTGAGATCACATTAAGTGGGTAGGCCTCTCCCAACAAATGATTCACCATACGCACCGCCCAGGAATCGAACTCTGGACTAGATGGTTAAAGAGTCCAACTACCTACCAGTTGTGCTATACTTTGTTGGTTTTAATCACAATTCTATTTATTGATAAGTTTTCTATAAAAATATATTACTAATATGTATTTTTTTTAAATATGAACTTAAAGTATATCTAGACACTTCTAGATTCTTTTCATTCTAGGAACAAAAAATGGATGTTTATATAACCACGCATAATACATGCTTACAAAAAAAACCACATATAATACATGTTTAATATATATATATATATATATATATATATATATAAATAAATATGAGATTTGCTATGATACTCTCACTATTTTTTTGTGAATGAGTATCATATTAAAAAAAAAAACTCAAATTTTACTTTTTAAAAATGGTTCAGTTATGGGTTTATTGTAATTTTGCTTATCTATTTTAAAAAAAAATTAAAACCTAAGATGTCCTCTCTCCACCCCACCTTTCTTACCATTTCATTTATGCTTGAAAAAAATATGATTTTCCTTAAAAAAAAAAAACAGCGCAACGCGTGAAGGAAAAACAAAAGCGAGATTAAGAATAAAATGAATTAATAGTAGCTCTCACGGTATCTGGCTGGAGATTTTACAGAAGGAATAAGGTGATGATGGGTCCAATACAAACTTGATTAAGAGATGATTAAGTTATGCGGATTCGACTCACTGTTCCATCAGTCACCAAATCTAAGACAATTTAATTCCGAAGTAGTTCATACTTCTCAGCACTCACTTTCGGACCCACAACAAATTCCACTGTTAGAGCACTTTTCTTCTGCCAGGTAAATCTCTCCATCTTTCTAACGAGTTGTTCATCAGTTATACAATACTTCGTTCTCATGAATGGGCGTTTATTCACCAGAAGCGGTCGAAGAATGAACATAATTGCTGGATTTTGTTGAGCCATAGACATGGTTGTGGGTGGCCCTTTTGATCTGCTTTGATGTGAAAATTCAGGTGCAGCTTGGCTTTTACCCATGAAAGGAAATTTGAATTGAAGCTTTGTTGATAAAAATGAAAATTTTAACATGAAAGGAAATTTGAAAATCAACCTTAGTTAGAAACTCTCACCTCACCCCTGAAAATGTAAATGTTGTAGAGGAGCACAAAGTGTTGTCAATGAATCAAATGCCCGGAGAAGATAAGTAAAGTGTAATGGCTCCCTCAAGGTTATGTCTCTGTTGAATCCACACTCTAAAATAGAACTCTCTCTTAATCACACTTTTGGTACGGTTGACAACCGGTCGGTTTATGACATGCAACCGGTTATGCTGACATAATTTTATTTTTGTGTAACATTGTACATTGGATGGGTTTAAACCTTACCCAGTTATTCTTATTTTTTCTAAATAAAACAAAATTTCATTTTCCTAATATTTAATTTTTCTATTTCAATAATATCTATTTTTTTCCAAAATCCAACCCCATAAATCAACCTGCGATCTCGTCCCTTTCTTTCTCTCGGGGCTCTCTTTCTCTCACCAAGAACGCTGTTGCAGTAACCGCTCTGGTCCGATCCATTTCCGCCTCGACCCGATTCATTTGTGGCTCCTCCGAGCTTCTCAACGTAATGGAGAACAGGTCGTCCTCAGATCTGATCTCCTATAAGCTCATCGTCGAGGATCTGGCCGAGAGAGGCCCATCATGTTGTCCGGAAGCCGATAATTGACCTTCGATTGGGCCTTAGGGTGGTGGGAATATGACTCGTCGACGAAGGGAGCGGTGGAGGAAGGCATCACCGACGTCGCATTGGGATGAGGAATTATTATGGATTAGGTATTTTGGTTCTGAAGATGAAGAAGAAAATGGTGGGAAGGAGGGGTTTGGGTTTCTGGGTTTGTTGTTGAGTTGGGTTGTCCATATATGGTTCCCAAACAGTGCAAGATAGAGGTTTTCAGATCTGGGTTTGAGTTCCTTGGACATGGGTTTTCATGCGTTCAAGACATGAAACACAGGTAAAAAAAATTTGGGTTGTTGGAGGATGAAGGTGATGAAAGAATGTTAAAGAAGGTGAATAATTTTTTTCCTTTTCAGGGTTTTTGGAGTTAAAGGATGAAAGTGATAATGAATAAATAAAATGTGGTTTTTATTTACTTAATTTATTAATATCTTTTTTTTAATAAAATAAAATTAACCTCATGAACCTAGTATAACTGGTCAAAAGGAACTTGTGTTGAGTTACACTAGTTAACTTTTAAAAAAATTATTATTAAAATATTAAATACATCAGAATATTAATTTCTTTTTAAATACTCATACCCACGTGGATAGAAACTTGAATATTCGTCCTCATATCCTCTACATACGTATATGTCTATACTCATACTCATTATGCGGAATTTAGTTAACTAAAATCTAATTTCCACAATTTGCATTTTTCAATAGAAAACTAAAATATAGTTACTATTAAAAAATAATAAGCATTAATTAAGAATATAAAAGATCATTCAAATATTTAACAAATAAAATCATTCGACTAAGTATAATTTTCTCGTATGTTTGCATGAGACATCGTGTGATCATTTTTCCTTTGGTGAAGTGAAGGGCTTGCACGTACGTGCCTGGTGCGTTGACTATGTTGTTACTATTTTTGTTGTGTTTGGCTCCATTGCTGGAATTCTACAATTCTCTCTTCCATGGGTCAGAATATGGTGGAATCGAAGATCATACTTGACGGCGATGAGAGCGTGCAGGGTCTAAATGTGGGAGCACTAGTGGAGGACCCTAACTTAATTAGAGGTTGATGTTTGCCTTGTGGGCAGAGTGCTTGCTCACCACTCTGCTAGCTCAAATGTCTTCAAGACTGTGATGTTTGATTTGTGGCAGTCTCGAGACTACGTGGAAACTCGTCATGTTGGAATGGATATATTCACGTTCAAATTCTCACTGACTCGAGACAGGGACCTTGTCCTTCACTCGGTGCCTTAGTTCTTTGATAGGTGTAGCATATGCTGGCCCTGAATTTGTACGATGCTTGTAGTGACCCGGCTCAGGTGCCTTTGACAAAGGTCCCCTTCTGGATCCAGTTGCACAAATTGTCGAAGACGGGTTGCACGAAAGCCATTACGAAGTCCCTTGATGAGTCCTATGCGAATTTTCTTGGTTGGGCTAGATACAAGACTAGCAGGTAGGTATGGTCGCTTCTTCGGCATCAAAGCTCACTACAACAAAACAAGGTCTTCACGGCGTTTGTATGTAGAATTGACCGCAGTTCAAACCGCTGCTATAGGGGAGTGCTTGCGGTTGGCCAACCACCGAGAAACTGACCTCGCCAATAGATTTAACAATGGTTGGGAGAACCGCAACACAAACCGACTCCCAATATTTAACAGTTGTTCTAACCGTTGCCAAAGACACCACCCCAACACATTCATTCTTATATTTTCACAGCGGTACAAACCGCCGCTAAATCATAAACAACCGCCGCCATATCTCTAGGAAAAAAAAAGGAAAATTTTCACCCTGCTTCCTAATTTTACATACATAAGAAATTAATCCAAACTGGAAAAAAATAATTTGTACAAAAAAACATTCATTCAATGTTTCTAAAACCAATGAGGCGTCGTTTAATACACCCTCTAGAAATTTGAATAATACATCCTAAGTCCTAACACAGCTAAAAACAATCAAATGCTTCACAAAGATTAAATATCTACAACCAATGAGGCAAGACACCAAAATACCCAAGTTCACCCTATCAAAAATCAATTAAAAATTCCAATTCAAATTAAAAGGTAATTAAGGTCAACTTGTAACTGGAAATACCTGCTTTTTAGTAGCTTCTACATTTTGCTATTGACTAGATGGTTGATACATAAAAGTATAAATAACAAGGAACTCGGAGCAGGGATACCAATACAAGATTATTTGTGCTCTCTTTAGAAAAAAAGAGAATGATAAGGCACAAAAACTTTTTCATGAAATGATTGCTAGAGGTATGCTTGAGAGTAGAGCCATGTGAGGTGCTTTCAAGCTAAACTTCGTTATTTTAAATTTTCATGATGAAAATCCAGTCTTTTTCAATTATAGGCTCCTGGAATTGTAAAGGGAATCAATTCCAGGGCCTGAAAAATTTTCGCATCAAATTGGGTCTCTAAATTTTTTTTTTTAATTCAATTAAGGACAAAGTGGTCCAGCAGATGATGTGGCTCGAACTTTAGCCTACTCAGCTTTTCCACGTGGCATTTCTATTTTTTTTAATTGAAAATTTTGAAAACTTAAATTTTTTATTCCAAATCATAAATTAACAAAAAAAAACCCAACCCCCACCCCACCAGGAAACTCAACCCGACACCACCCTCAACCCTAACCCTCCAACCCGCAGCTTCAACCCAACCACCACCCCAACCAAGAGAAAATTTTGTACAATCGATGGGTTAAAACACAGAGACATTCAGGAGAAGGTTTCTGATTTCTTCTTCCCTTTCTTCTCTTCGTCTTCTTCCCTTTCTCCTCCGCGATGATAAACCCGCATCTGATTCACACCTTTCTTCCTGGTCTCTCGATCTGGGTTGGGGTGGCTCGATCTAGATGTGGTTGGGGGTTGCTGTAGGGTGGGGGTGGGGTTGTGGTGTGTGGCTCGTGAGTGGATTGGTAGCCAGGAGAGGTTGTGTGTCATGTGGTGCTGGGGGTGGGGATGGGGTTTCGGTTGCAGGTGGAGTTGGAGTTGGGGGTTGGGTGGAGTTTTGGTTTGGCCGTTTGGGGGTGGGGGGTGGAGGTTGAGGTTGAGGTTTGGGGATGGTGTTGGAGGTGGATGTTGAGGTTGCAGGTGGGGTGGATGTTACTGGGTTTAGAAGATGAAGGTGTTGGGTGTTGAAGATGAGAAGGATGAAGATGATGGTGTTGAAGATTAGATTTTTAAATTAGGTTTATTAGATTATTAGGTTGTTTAGTTTAGGAATATTAGATTAGGTTTTTATTAAGTTTTTTAAATTTTTTTTCTGATTATTTTGTTGACTTGGAATTAAAAATTATTTTTTTAATATTTTTTAATTAAAAAAAATTATAAAAGCCAGGTGTCACTGATGACTAGGACAAAATTGAGATTTGGCCTTAATTGAATTAAAAAAATTTCTTAGGGACCCAATTTGATGCGAAAATTTTACAGGCCCTGGAACTGATTCCCTTTACAATTTCAGGGGCCTTCTTATGTATTAAGCCTCAATTATATTTTGAATTTTTATTTTTTATAATTTGTTAGATGTATGATTTGTTGATTAGTTGTTGTGGTTATTTCTGTTTAGTCTTAAGTTATACTTTCTGTTATGCTTAATTGGCATATGCTGTTAAGATAGTAGCTAGGCTGTTATCTTTCTGTTATAATGAGCTAGCACATGTTATTCAGTTATGCTTTGCTCAATAGTTAGTTATTCTAGTAGCTTCCTGCTTAAGCTAATCAATCTATAAATGTTACCAATGATAGTAGGCTTTTGGCCTTTGTTGCCAATACTGCTGATGCTCCTTCAACTAAACAGAGCTAGTAAGCTGACTCAGGGGCTAGTTAGCATGTTACCAATGACCCTCAGCAGCTCATGGAGTCTATTATTATGGCTGGTCAGGAGCAAGTTTATGTGGGCAGTGGACAAGGTCTGCCAATTCTTTCTAGAGGCTTTACTTCATTTTCTTCTTCTCTTCTTTCTAATACTAAAATATCCCTCAATGATTTTCTTCATGTCTCTACTATTTTTAGGTTTTCTAGAGATAATTTATCTGTGATCCTAAATCAGCTGAAGCTGAAGCTTTTAATCAACTGTGTCACAACTCCAATGGTAGTTCTATCAGTTCTTCCCACAGTCTGATAAGTATAGACCCTTAGTCAAGAAGGTCTATGTTAGGAGAAAGAGGGGAGTAGCAGGGGATAATAACCCTGTAACTGACTCTAACTGACTCCATGGGGGGTTAGGATTCTGTTATTCTGTTAGTCCCTTGTAACTGACAACTACCTACTATAAAGGGTAGTTAGCAGGGTAGTTAGAATGACTTCTGAGTTGTTAGGAAGAGTGGAGAGTCTGGTCTCTCGAATAACCAGTGGGTTCTTCTGTAGTTTGTGAGTTTCCTCTGAATCTTCTTGGATTCAGTGTGAGTTTCAATACAATTCTTCTCAGTTTTCTTCAGAGTTTATCATTGGTATCAGAGCTCCATCCAGGAGCTGTGGTATCGAATTTCTATGGTCAAGAGCAGAATGGAGGCAAGAATCGAGAGTGTGGAGCGCAACATGGAGCGGATCTTGGAGGTTCTGGATCGTTTGGATCAGGATCGTGAGGAAGATCGAAGGAACCGTGATGCAAATCGAGCAGGAAATGAGGAGCGACTGAGGCAAATGGAAGTGCGATTGGAAGGATTGTCGCACAACCGTGAGGAGGTGGAGATGACGCGCACGACTCCAGAGGCGGCTACGGTGCCGGCGCCGGATGCGGAGACGGCGACGCAAGGTGCGAATCGCTGGCGTAAAATGGAGATTCCAGTCTATGATGGAAGCGAAGACGCGTTTGGATGGGTCAACAAACTGGAAAGGTACTTTCGTATCAAGGGAGCGATGGAGGAAGAGAAGCTACAAGCGGTGGTTGTAGCTTTGGATGGAAGAGCGTTAAGCTGGTATCAATGGTGGGAACCTTGTCACCTGCATGCGTCTTGGGAGCAGTTCAAGCGTGCGATCTTGGAGAGGTTTCAGTCCTCTGTTTCGCAGAGTCCATTTGCAGCGTTGCTAGCGCTGAAACAGAGTGGCAGCGTCGCGGAATTCGTGGAGCAATTCGAGAGATTTGCTGGAATGATGAAAGGTGTGGAAGAAGATCACCTGAGAGAGGTTTTTCTAAACGGATTGAAGGAGGAATTAGCGGCAGAAGTGAAGCTTTATGAACCAAAGAATCTGACAGAGTTGGTCAAAAAAGCGTTAATGGTGGAGCAGAAGAACAGTGCGGTTCAGAGGGCAGGAACTGGTGGTTGGGGGGAAAGAACGGGCTCTAATTTTCGGAGCCTTCCTCCGTCTAGATCAGTGGTGATGGACACGGGGCAGAGGAATCCGTTGCGACCTGCGAATTCAACAGCTGCAGTGAGCAATCCAGCGCCTGCAGTTGGGACTGGTTCAGGGGACAGAGGTTTACCAAGGGTGAGACCTACTGGTTTTCGTAGGTTATCTGAGGCAGAGATGCAAGAGAAGATTAGGAAAGGGGAGTGTTTCAGGTGTGAGGAAAAGTTTGGCCCAAACCATGTTTGCAAGAACAAGCAACTACGAGTGATGTTGTTGGGTGAAGGGGAGGTTGAGGATCCAGAACAGGAGGAAAATCTTGAAGCCGACACAGACCAAGTTGAGCCACAACTGTTCCAGTTATCTCTCAAGAGCATAGCTGGTTTTACTTCTAGAAGGTCTTTGAAGGTGTGGGGAGAGTTGGGGCAGCATAAGGTCATTGTTTTGGTGGATTGTGGTGCCACACACAATTTCATTTCACAGGATCTGGTGAATTCTTTGAAATTACCAGTGGCAGAAACTCCTTCCTATACTTAGTTATTCACTGCCATACAGGACTTACCCCCTAGTAGAGTGCAAGATCATGCCATTCACCTGCAAGAGGGAGCTACCATACCAAATATTCGACCATACAGGTATCCCCACTACCAAAAATCTGAAATAGAGAAATTGGTCAAGGAGATGTTAGTTGCTGGAATTATCAGGCCTAGTATTAGTCCATTTTCTAGTCCAGTTATTTTAGTAAAGAAAAAAGATGGTAGCTGGCGATTTTGCATTGATTACAGGGCTTTGAATAAGATTACCATTCCCAATAAATTTCCCATCCCCATTATTGATGAGTTACTTGATGAATTGGGAGAGGCTAAGGTTTTTTCTAAGCTAGACCTTAAATCGGGGTACCATCAAATTAGAATGAGAGCTGGTGATATAGAGAAGACAGCTTTCCGGACCCATGAGGGCCACTATGAGTTTTTAGTGATGCCTTTTGGGCTCACTAATGCTCCATCCACTTTCCAAGCCTTGATGAATGAGGTTTTGAAGCCTTTACTAAGGAAATTTGTTTTGGTCTTTTTTGATGATATTTTGGTCTATAACTTGTCTATGGAAGACCACATAATTCAATTGGGACAAGTCTTTGAGTTGCTGTTCCAGAATGGGTTGAAACTGAATCAGAAAAAGTGTTTGTTTGGCCAAGAGAAATTAGAATACCTGGGCCATATTATATCTCATGGAGTAGTGGCGGCTGACCCTAAGAAGCTTGAGGCTATGTGGTGTTGGCCTGTACCAAAAGATGTCAAGGGGTTGAGGGGGTTTTTGGGTCTCACCGGTTACTATAGAAGATTTGTGCGAGGCTATGGGAAAATTGCTAGGCCACTGACTTTGCTGCTCAAGAAGAATGGTTTTGTGTGGAGTAAGGAGGCACAACTTGCTTTTGATCAGCTCAAAGATGCCATGACTGATCTTCCAGCCTTGGCAGTCCCTGATTTTTCCAAGACCTTTGTTATCGAGACTGATGCTTCCGGTACAGGTCTGGGGGCAGTCCTTTTACAAGAGGGCAGGCCTTTGGCTTTTTGGAGCTCCACTTTGTTAGACCAAGGACAGAGAAAATCTGTTTATGAGCGGGAATTGATGGCTGTGGTGAGGGCTGTTCAGAGGTGGAGGCACTACCTTTTAGGCAGTCACTTCATCATAAGGGCAGACCAAAAGAGTCTTAAATTCCTCACTGACCAATGGTTATGGGCTGAGGAGCAGTTCAAATGGGTGTCCAAATTATTTGGCTATGATTTTGAGGTCCAATATAGGTCTGGCAAGGATAATTCAGCTGCTGATGCTTTGTCTAGGAGGGCCTCTTATTCAGCTATTTCAGTGGTGCATATCCAGGACCTAGAGGAGTGGCAAGAGGAAGTGCAAGGAGATCCTAGGTTGCTGTCCATTATACAGGACTTGTTGGTGGACTCTACTTCTCATAAGGGGTATCAGCTTCTTAACCAGAAGTTGTATTACAAACAGAAGTTGGTGCTACCTAAGCTATCTGCCAGGATACCAATTTTACTTAGGGAATTTCATTCTTCCTTGGTGGGAGGCCATTCCGAGCTCTTTAGAACTTATAAGAGACTGGCAGCTGTGGTTTATTGGGAAGGAATGAGACAAGACATCAGGAATTTTGTGGCTGCTTGTGAGGTCTGCCAGCGGAACAAGTATGACACTTTATCCCCATCTGGATTACTGCAACCTCTACCTGTCTCTACTCAAGTTTGGGCTGACATTTCAATGGATTTTTTGGGGGGGCTGCCTAAATCTAAGGGGAAGGATACCATCTTTGTGGTGGTTGATCGCTTGACCAAGTATGCACACTTCATTCCCTTGAGTCACCCATATTCTGCCAGTGATGTAGCTGCTGTCTTTCTGCAAGAGATAGTCCGGTTGCATGGTTTCCCTAGTTCCATAGTCTCGGATAGGGACTCTGTTTTCCTTAGTAACTTCTGGAAGGCTTTGTTCAGAGCTGCGGGGACTCAGTTGAAGTATAGCTCTGCCTACCATCCTCAATCTGATGGGCAAACTGAAGTTGTAAATCGGTGTCTCCAGGCTTATTTGAGGTGTTTGACAGGGTCCAGGCCTAAGCAATGGGTCTCTTGTTTGCCCTGGGCTGAATATTGGTTCAATACCAATTACAATGTCTCTAGTAAGATGACCCCATACAAGGCTTTAAATAGGCAAGACCCACCTTCTCTTTTGCAGGGTTCTTCCATACCTTCTAATTTGGAGGAGGTCCACAAACTTACCCTTGCCAGGGATGAATTATTGGCTGATCTGCGGGCTAATTTGTTGAAATCCCAGGATCTCATGAGCCAAGCAGCTAACAAGCATCGTAGAGAGGTGGTTTTTGAGGTGGGGGATCAGGTGTTCTTGAAGTTGCAGCCCTATAGGAGAAAATCTTTGGCTCGCCGGGTGAATGAGAAGCTCAGTCCTCGCTTTTATGGACCTTATCAGATCCTGGAGAAAATTGGGCAGGTGGCTTACAAGTTGGATTTGCCACAACATAGTAGGATCCACCCTGTTTTTCATTCTTCTTTGCTCAAGAAAGCTGTCGGCCAAGGGTTTGTGCCTCAACCACTTCCTGAGACACTATCTGAGGAACAACAACTCCTAGCTGTCCCTGAGGCTGTGCTGGACATGCGGGAGGATGCTGCTGGTCAAGTAGAAGTGTTGATTCAATGGGAAAACTTACCTGCTTGTGAAACCAGTTGGGAATTGGCTGCCAAGATTCAGGAAGTCTTTCCTGATTTCCACCTTGAGGACAAGATGAAATTCATAGGGGGGGTATTGATAAGTATAGACCCTTAGTCAAGAAGGTCTATGTTAGGAGAAAGAGGGGAGTAGCAGGGGATAATAACCCTGTAACTGACTCTAACTGACTCCATGGGGGGTTAGGATTCTGTTATTCTGTTAGTCCCTTGTAACTGACAACTACCTACTATAAAGGGTAGTTAGCAGGGTAGTTAGAATGACTTCTGAGTTGTTAGGAAGAGTGGAGAGTCTGGTCTCTCGAATAACCAGTGGGTTCTTCTGTAGTTTGTGAGTTTCCTCTGAATCTTCTTGGATTCAGTGTGAGTTTCAATACAATTCTTCTCAGTTTTCTTCAGAGTTTATCACAGTCCTGGTAATTATTCATTCAATAACTTATTTTTCTTTTTTCTTTTTCACTTTGATATGGCTATGGCTTTGTTAATTATTGGGAAGCATTGAATTTACGATGTGTCATATTAAATTTTGCATTTATTTATAATGTGGGTCTTTTGCATATTCAAATGAAAGAAGTTTCAAAATGAAGAAAGGCAAGGGACAGATGAAACATGCATAGCATATATGTTGTCTCTTACAAGGGGCAGATATGTTAAAAACTCCAGTTGCTGTTTAGAGGCCTTCTAATTTGGTTTTCTTGAGGTTAGCACTAATATCCTTCCATATCATGTTTCCACTGCATGTAATTATCTCTGTAAGACTCACAGTTGATGCTTAATTGCTTATGGCTTCAAAATCCACTGCATGTTCCCATCTTTGTCCCTTTTTTTGCAGTTGTTACATAACTCATTCACGCGAGATTTATTTTTGTGAGTAATTTTGCCATTTTGTATCTTAAATTCCAAAACTGCATGGATGTTATTATCCATAATCACATCACAATTGCATTGTAAAACCATAGTTCAACAGGTTAGCTCAAAGGAGTGACGTGAGAACACAAAATAAATTACAAACATAAGAAGGACCTTTGCAGGACACTGCCAAAACTCATACAACCGGTAAACAATCCAAACAGACACAACACACGAAAACAAAGATCCAAAGAATGCGTCGTCCACCTACAAGTCAAAGCTTATGCAACCACCGGAGAAATTGCACAAACAGTCAATCCACAAGTTTCTAAGAGAGATTTGCACTGTGCTCAATAACCACAGACACACACAGATTCACAATGTGAATTATGTAAAATTGGTTTAATTTGTAGTTCTTTGCACTTGATCACAGTTGGAATCTAGTTTAAGGTTAGAGGACCCTTTTATTAGTATCATTTGTTTAAGTTCCATGAAATGGAGCTCTGCAAGAGCATCAATTCTGATGAACCTATTGCATGTGTTACAACATTTTTCATCCCTTGCAGTTGTTACAGATCGCCTTGATGTATAATATTGCTAGCAAGTTAAAACTAAAATCTACATTTGGTTCTTAATTTTCTAGCAAATTAGGCTATCCTCCTTTGGAATTTAAGATTGCTGCTAACTTGATTAACTGCCACTGAACTGGATAAAATATGCGACGTCTAGTTTCTTCAACAATTTGGTTCAGAGAGTAAAAGTACAAATTCAAACATGAGGCTATTGGAGACTTGAAAAAAATTGAAAATATTATTAACATGAAGCAAAAGTGCAGTATCTTCCAATTTTGCATTCCTTCGTGATTCCCTTTAGAAGTTGATCTCCTTGTAAGATTCATTTCTGCTGTGTGGAGCTGTTAAATTTGTGGTAAGGAAAAATATACTTCCACATATTTGTCGTACCTAAAGTGAAAAGAGAGTGAAATTCAGAAATATGATAAATGATGTGATAAAAAAATAAAGAGATAGAGACAAAAGTGAGGTTTTAATGTAAAATGATCTGTGGCAAGAATCAAAATTGTAGTGTTAACGACTGCTACAACCGTCTATACTTATGCAATCATGTTATTCTTGTATTTTTTATTTTTCACACTTCTACTCCACACCTCCCTTTTATTTAAAAAAGAAAGAGGAATTTATTTCCCTTTTCATTTTCCTACAAAAGGAAGGTATGAAGTAAGAGTATAGAAAATAAAGTGTAGGAACAACACCATTGATATTCCAAGACCTTCCACAAGCTTGGCAAGCATGGTTTGGTATGAAAATTCTGCTTCAGAAGGAGCACAGAGCAACCTGCAACATGTTTTGAAATCTGAAAACATAACAACAGAAGAGGGTTCATTTTGGATATGTTATGTTAAATTGCAAGTTTGAATGTGCATTTACACATAATCTCCGTAACACCATTACAATTGCAAATGTAAAACCATAGTTCAACAGGTCAGCTCAAAGGGGTGACCTGAGAACACAAAATAAATTAGCAACATAAAGCCTATACCAGATATCAGTATGTGATATGGCAATTCAAACCAATTCAGCTTGTGTTCTCAGGCTCACTCCTTTGAGATAGACCATCTGTTAGTTTGGCCATGTATGAAACACTTTAATATATGAATGAATGGAAGAAAGCATTGGCTTTGTCGGTTCAGTTTGTTTCTTTTTATATGAATATCTGGTGGTGACATAAGACCTCATTTCCTGTCACGATTTCACCATGTTGTCATACATTATATTATGGGGAGTATTTTATATTGAATGTGTTAGAGTGATGTGAGTATGTGACAACTTCATATTCTATTACCGGCTCATTATGTTGTCATTCTATCGACACAGCTTAGAGATGTCCTCATATTTCTTTTGCGGTGGGGTGTAGCTTACCTTAAATATGAAAGTGCAACATTGAAGATGTTGCCATTCCTAGTGGCTAGTGGCAAGACACGTGAACTTTCAAGGCTCATTGCTTTCAATTTTAAAATCAAGCCCATTGCTGGATCATCTCTAAACAGGCTTTTTTTGTTTTACAGGCTTGTCCATGTCGAAACTATGTATCCACAAGATTTTACCGTAAAGCCCAACTCCTAAAATCAAAGGTCCCATTGAGCTCAAATATGAGTTGGTACAAGTTGTTAAAATTATTTGTTCCATTTTATAAATTTTCATACAGGAATAACACATGTTTTGGTACAAGTTGTTAAAATTATATTCTAATGATTATTGATTTACATACTAGTAACTTACTTATACTTTGTCTACTTTTATTCCCATTTGAAGAGGAAGAATTTACATTTTTATAGGAATGGAATAACTTGCCATTTCAACTTTATTCTACTATTCTTTTTAATGAAATATTTCTAAAATATTCCTGAAAAACATTAAATATTAATCTTAAAATTTGAGCTAGGTCTAATTTTAGGTCAAAAAGTAGTTAAGAGTGAGAATTATTTTACCATATACAAAAACTTATTTTATCATATTTCTATTAATCAAACATATTCGCAAATAATACTCATGAAAACGTTATTCCTAAGAATCTGATGCTATAACTTGAATGTTGTCCCCTTAGTGGAATAAGACTAACTGCAAAGTGCTCATTTTCTAATGGACACCAAATATGTAATTATCAATTTTTTTACATTTTATTTTTACTCAGTTTCTCTTTCTATTTTGAAATAAGACAATAAAGTGGTAGCTCCAATCTCATTTGTGAGATAGGAACATCTAAGGACAAATCACATCTTGATCCTGTGATTAAATGGGCTAAGATGGCAATTGAAAAACATATTTTTTATGCTAGTTTTAATATATCCGCGCCCAACATTTTTTATATCATTTTCACATATTTTTCTTAATACATCAATCAACATATCTCTCACTTCTTGCTTTTTATCAATTCTCACTTTTCCATTTCTTTCTCTCTATGTGTATGGTAAAATTGGGTGTGTGGATGATACATTAATTATTTTCCTTTTGATGCTGATGAAAGTGTATTCGAAAAGTGTTCAAAACAAAACAAAAAAAAACAGAGCAAACACATATGAGAGTAAAGTGATATATAATTGATAAAGAAAGGAAAAGAGTATGTTAACAACCCAATTTGACCCAAAGACATGAGGAGATCAGGGAGAAGGTAAATGAGTAATAATACATACACACTTCATTTTTTCTCTACTCTTATTTCTACATATCTTTTTTCTATATTTTTTTGCATTTTCTGTTACGTCACAAATCATATCACTTATTTCTCTCTTTTCTCTTCTCATTTATCTAAGTGGAGAT
The DNA here is from genome assembly GCF_012489685.1 of Lotus japonicus. Lineage (NCBI taxonomy): Eukaryota > Viridiplantae > Streptophyta > Magnoliopsida > Fabales > Fabaceae > Lotus > Lotus japonicus. Next base: position 77,212,054 of record NC_080042.1, on the reverse strand, counting down.
GAAGGTGGAAATACATCGAGAAATAAGAAGAAAAATGTGTGAATATGAGATAAAAGATAAAGTGAAGTGTGTATGTATCATTGCACAAGTTTGTTGACGGTTGTGTTTTTCCTCCACTTAGATAAACAGTAAGAGAAAAAAGAGATTAAATAATATGATATGTAATGTGATAAAGAAAAAAAAAAAAGTAGAAATTATAAAAAAAACTAGAAGTAGAAAAGAATGAGTGAAAATAAGTGTAGATCAACCGACACCAATAGCGTTGGTTGTTCAAGCTTAATCATGAGGGAAGTTTGATAATGCATCGACACGTGACAAAACACAGAGGAAGCAAGTGGTAGCTCGTTCATAGAGTTTGATTCCGGGTCAAAAGCTTCCTACATACAAGGACACACCCAAATTAAATATCCATTTTTACTTCAACCACAAAATTTTCATCATACATACATAGAAATCATAGATATTTTTTTAGCACACTTTCCCCTACAAATATCCAATCCCCTACACCGCTAACGAATTAAACAACACTCTGTTTTTTTTCTCTTCTCTTGCAAGAAATATCAACAACAATGGATTCTGAATACAACAACAACTCCTCTTCCTACGGCGGTCATGGTCAGCAGGGACACCAACAAAACCAACATCACTCAAACTCCGAGCTGCTCTCCTCTGCCAAGGTTCTGTCCGATGCCGTTCTCCACCGTGAACCTGGAGCCAACATGGACAGGGGCAAGGTTGCTGATGCCGCCGCCGATATTCTAGACGCTGCTGGTCAGTACGGGAAGCTAGACGAGTCCAAGGGCATCGGCAAGTATGCTGACATGGCAGCTGATTATCTCCACCAGTTTGAAAACTCCGCCGGAAACACTGGTCATTCCGGCGGTGGTTCACATGGGAATGACCACCGTCATTCTGATAATGAACATGGGGGTAGGCGTTCTGAGACCACCGGTCATGGACTCTCTGGCGGTGGTTATGATGATGATAACCGTTCTGGCGGCCGTACCGGCGGTGGTTACGGCGATGGAGGACATTCTGCTGGCGGCTATGGGGATCATGGGGGTCGATCTGGCGGTGGTGGTGGTGGGTATGGTGACGGAGGCCTTTCCAGCGGTAGTGGTGGCTATGGGGATGGAGGGCGTTCTGGTGTTGGGTACGGCGATGGAGGCCTTTCCGGCGGCCATGGAGGGCGTTCTGGTGGTGGTGGTTACGATGATGGAGGGCGTTCCGGTGGTGCTGGATACGGTGACGGAGGCCTTTCCGGCGGTGGTTATGGCGATGGAGGACGTTCTGGTGATGGTTACGGTGATGGTCGTTCTGGCGGTAGGCATGGTGGTGATGGAGGGCGTTCCGGTGGATATGGGGATCATGAACGTTCTGGTGGCGGAGGATATGGGAATGAGCGTGGTGAGGATCGTTCCGGTGGTCGCTCCGGTGGTGGATACGGTTATGGTGATTAGACTGAGGGATGGAGATCTTCTATGCCCAAATAATACACCACTGAGATGGCTCAATGGTTGTCCGGTGAAACCTTGTGTAGCATAATCTGAATAATATTTCACCAATTATATATATTGTATTTCAATGTTAGTGTATCTGTGTATGTATCATCACTATGTTCTACTTTTTATGTGTTTTTGAGTTTTGGTTGTAAAGACTCCTAATTTTGTTGTGTATGAGTTATATAGTTTTGTATTTTTGTTTGTAAAAGAGAGTTCTTCTACTGCTATAGTGCTATCCAGTTACTTCATATGTAGCAATGTATATTCTTCTACAATGACAGTACTTATATGTATTCTACCTTGGACTCAAATAAAACTACATGATAATCTTCTTATGGTTGTTTTAATTTTCGTTCCATTGTTCTTTTGTCATTTCTGGGTACGTGGTATTTCAGGGTGGTTTTGTTTTGTTTGTTTAGCCATAGGTGTTTAGAATACTCAAATTCATCAATCTGCAAAGGTCCAAGTATTTAGAAGGAAAAATGTTTGGATTGATTTGAATTGATTGAAAACAACATTAGTTTTTGTTTTGAGGTGGAAAACAGAGTTACGGTTAGATTGGATAATTTTGACCCAAGAACATTGTCAAGTCTGCAAATTAGGGTTGTATTGACCTCTGTTTGACCTTCTGATCGTCGAGACACGGGGCATTGGGTCAAGTTGGGTCCTACCTAGGGATGGAAATAGGTTGAGCTAGGTTAGAATTTGCTTAAATAGGCTTGACTTACTTAAAAAAGTTTAAGACATGAGTCTGGCATGTTATCTTTCATAGAATTTCTTTTAGGCCTGAGCCTATTGAAAGTCTCATCTGGCCTGATAACTATTTAAAAGTCTTTTTTGTATTCGAGTCACTGTGCCAAATCAGCCGTAGAACCGGCGCGCCTCCTTCTCATCATTGCAGGATCCTCTAGCTAGACCCACACCCGACCATCATCCCAAAAACCCAATTTGCACCACCACTTGGTGCACAAATCTAATACAACCACCATCATGGAGTATTTTTTTAGAAAGTTAATGCTTTTTTAGGGCATTTTTTGGATTGGATTCAACCTCTCATAACTTGGAGGGTGGGTTGAATTTGAAAACTCAAACGCATATTAACCATATTTAGCTTGAACGATTCTTGAATTGTTGGAGAATTCTAATTAACATTTCATGATTCATTATTTTGACCTTTTTTTTTATTTCGGAGATCGAATTGTAGTTTCATGCGGGTCGTATCCATAAACAAGCAAAATGGAGGAGACGTTGAGGACAAGGAATATCATATGACAAAATATATAGGAGTGTAAGGATGCTATCGCTATGACATTGGAGAAGGTGATGGCAACTTTTTGTAGTGTAAAGTGTTGCATATCATTTTGTGGAATGGGTACGGTTGTAGGGGAGGAGTGGTGGTGGTGGCCGGGTGAAGGTTGTCAGGGAGGTGCCGTGGCGACAACAACTGCCTCCAACTGCCTCCTCAATGTCATCTAGCTTCCTCATGCATCTAAGCTCTGCCATTGCGCTGTTAGGCTTCCTAAACATCTTGTCAGCACCACCCTTTTGTTTATTATTAGAAAACATGACATAAACCTAGATGACCCGTTACATATGTTTTTGAATTTTCGTTAGACTCAATGAACCGATCCACATTAAACGTGACGATATCTAAATTTCATTGAAACATTAAGATACAAGTCATTTACACCCTCCGGTCTCAGAAATTTTCTTGTCTTGAGTTAAAAAATAAAAATTACTTTTAAATGTAATATTAAAAAAAAAGTTTATTACAAATCCGCATAGAACGCAGAATTGACCGGTGTTGGTTTGTTTTATGTTGACAGTAGTTATGACCAAATAGGCCATGCCTGCCAGCCCCATCATTCCCAAAACCAAAACCTTCTCCGACGACGTCGTTCCCTCTCTTCTTCTTCTTCTCCTCATATATAACTCACCTCACCACCTTCTTCTTCTTCTTCTTCCTCTTGCAGAGAGAGAGAGAGAGAGAGAGAGAGAGAGAGAGTGACAGAGGGAGAGCGCGATCTTCTTCCATCGATCTCTACTCTTTCCTCTCACCTTTTTCCAGATTCCTCCAATTTTCCGATTCATCCCCGAGATGCCATTCGCTTCCCTCTCAAATCACCTGCTTCACTCTCACGGTAAGATTTTCCATTTCCACTTCGCGCGATTCCAGCACCAATACCTAGATTTTTCATTTTCCCAATTTCGTTAGTTTCTTTCAGCTCATGAACAAGAAGATAATGCGAATTAGGTTTTCAATTTTTGTCAAATTATAATTGCATTAATTCATCTCAGATTTAAATAAAAAATAGTTAATCAATCGTTATAATTTGGGATTCAAGTTTATGGACAGAAGCTTAATCAACTTATAGAATATTGTAGCCTTTCAATTTTGTGAAGAATCTTATGGTTATGTTATGTATTAGTTGTATTAGAACCAAGAGGTGCTGTTTATAATTTGATATGATATATACACTCATAGTACTTGGAAATTTGGTTAGCTTTTCTTTCTGCATTTAAATCTCAGATGTCATTGATTTTATTTATATAAATTGTAAAGCAGTCTAATGAAAATTAAGTTATTTATTTATTTATTTATTTATATAGATTTTGATTGAGGCGGCGGCTGCGGCTAATTAGGGAAAGAGTGACTGCTGGTTTCGCGGGAAAGTGGTTCTATTGCTGGATAATGGCTGTGACATTTCTGTGATTACTGATTGCTGCCTTTGCGTTCTAAATTTTTTCGTCTTTCACGATGTGGAGTTTCGCGTCGCGAGCCTTTACGAGCATTACAAAGAAAAGGCGCTCCGCGGAGCCGAGTCATACTTCTGCAGAATGCTCGGATGATGAGGTTTGCTCTAATGCCAGCAGAGATGAAGGGCTAGAGTGTCCAATATGCTGGGAATCTTTCAACATTGTTGAGAATGTGCCTTATGTGTTGTGGTGCGGCCACACCTTGTGTAAAAATTGTGTCCTTGGACTTCAGTGGGCTATGGTGAAATTTCCTACTCAGCAAGTCAGGGTTCCTCTCTTCATTTGTTGTCCATGGTGCCACCTGTTATCGTTCCGGCTCATTTACAAGGGGAATTTGAAATTTCCTCGTAAGAACTACTTCCTTCTTTGGATGGTTGAGAGTCGGAACGGTGATAGGCACAAGCATTCCTCTTGTGTGGATAGCCAACCAAATTGGTCTCCCAAATGCAACCTTCTGGGAAGTCAAGGTACTACTTGTAACCTTAGAAGGGCCTCCCCAATTATTCGTCGTTCTGGACAGTCGGGATCCAACAGTGAGGTTGGTATCAGTGATGGAGAGAGACACAATTTCTCCCTACATAAATCTCTGGATTTCTTCATTCATTTTACATCCAAGTTCCCACTAGTCATCATTTTCCTTTTGATTGCCTTTTTCATCATTCCCTGCAGTGCTGTCATTTTAGTCATTTACTTGCTACTCACTATTCTTTTTGCTATCCCATCATTCCTCGTATTGTACTTTGCATTCCCTACGATCCAGAGGCTGATAACCGAAATAACATCTTAAGATGCAGCCTCACTTCTACGGACAATGGCAGCGTGTGAGTTCAACTTCAACAAATTCCACTATATACGTTTGGGTTGATTGTTCTAACCTCTACCTTATGGTATTTTTTTTTTGTTATTTGTAGGTGGTCATGTTTTTATGGTTCTTCTTTCTTTTGTAGTTATGCCATTTTCACATCAAATTCAAGATAAAAATCTTGAATAGAACTTTGCTCTGGGCAGTTGTAATTTGCTTTTTAATTCCTTTTTTCTCTTGAAGTGGGTGATTAACTATTGTACAAAGGAACAAGGATTACAGGCTAAAATTTTATGTGCCAAATGGCTTTGGATATGTGATTACGTGTAGAATATGTTTCTTGCAATATTAATATTTGGAAGTGTAGGCTTGATAACCTGCGTTTCGTGTCATTTTGGCTTAATATTTTTTGCGTTTACTTGAATTGCCAGATTAAATTCACTTGAATATAGTAGCTTACCTATCCATGCTACTTGTTTGGGTTCTCTTAAATTCAAACCCTCTTTTCTATTATTTTCGATGTAGTGATCCTAAATACCCATGTAACTTCAGAATAGTTTTCTCTTGTGTGGCCTCCAAAGTTGGTGTAGGTGAAAATGAAGGGAAAGTAACAGTTTGGGTTACCTTGTTTAAATACTTAACCACTAAAGTTTCATAACATTTGTCATCTTACGGGTTAATTTGTCATTCCTGAAAGTTGACTATCAAACTGTGGAGGTGATTATTAGTACCTAAAGTAAAACCTAAAGCAAGTAAAACTGGAACTAGTTTCACACCAGAAGTAACTCATACATTTGCTCAACTTTACAGTTTTTCTTTTTTCAATTTTTATCATAACATGTCATGTTTCAATAGAAATGAAGACCAAGATAGAACTATGAAACAAATGTTTAGATCTTTTTTTGTTCCCAAAACCCATCGACGTTATGTAGTTGGTGATCTTAGAAACAGAAACAAATCCCTGGCAGCTTGCCTGTTGTTCGAATTGCATTTGCCTTCTCCTTTGTTTTTAGCTCTTCATTCTTTCGGTTTTCCACCGCCTTGGTTCTCGCCCCCTCTGCAATTTTATCTACATTCGTCATCTTATTTTGGAAACTCTGCAAAGCTTTGAACCTTCTCCGCTCAAGTTCACTCTGCAGTTGAGTTTGTGATTAGGCACTCTATAATAATTTTATGGCTTAATATTTTATTCTCCAAGAAACATTCTTTTTAAGACCACACAATAGCCAATAAGTCCATTCATCAAACAATTTGAAGCATGATGTACTCTTAAAATGTGCATGGTAGTGTTATAGAATTATCCAAAACTTGAAGTCTAATTTCAGTGTATAAAGAATGGCTGAGTGTTACCTCTTGCTTAACTAGCTTGTGTCTGGCTTTCATCTTCTTCTTGTTTTCCCATGAATCTATTGTCTCTTTCAATTTCTCGTACCTGTCATTTTTTATATTAGTATATAAACTGCATACAATGCATGATTCAAGGTAAGTGCTTAACTCAACTACTGATCGAGAACGGTTTCTTTGGTAGAAATTCAATGAACATAACTTCCAAATACCTTTGTCTGATCTTGTCAAGCTCGGTTCTCTCCCATTCATCTGCTTTTGTTTCTTGAGTGCTTGGTCTCAATGGAGTCTTAGTTACAGGGCCAGGCTTTGTTGAAGCCTGCCTAATTGGTGTTTCTTGAGTGCTTGGTCTCAATGGAGTCTTAGGTACAGGGCCAGGCTTTTTTGAAGCCTGCCTAATTGGTGGAGGTGGAGGCGGCGGCGGTGGTGGAGGAATTTTTGGTGCTGAGGTCTCAGGTCTTTTACCAGTTGAAGTCCTTTTCATTGATGGTGCAAGGGTAATGGCCTTTTCAGGCTTCTTTTCTTCTGTAGGTGAGGATATTGGCACCTTTTTACCTTGCTCATCCCTGGATCTAAATGAACCTAAAGATATGCACACAAGTTCATTATACTTGTGAATTTTTGCTTTTTGCTTTTCTCAAAATGGTGAATATTACCTGAGAATCGCTTGGATGAACTTCCAAGCAGGGAAATTGAAGATTTTCCCCTATCCTCCTTGCTTTTGGTCTTGGTCAATGAGGCCCTCGGGCTCTCACTCTTCTGTTTAGAGACCTCATATTCATGCTGATTAATTGCTAAGGCAGCAGCAGCTACAGCAGCAGCATGCTCCAGTTCTCTGGAGTCATCATCATCACCACGACTCGATTTCCTTACAAACTGTTTCTGCAACCAATTCTGGCCCTTTTTCCTCTCTGCTAAAAATGATCACCATGGTTTATTAACAAGTTACCTCATTGTTTTTTGTAGCAAAAAAATTATGAGAAAACATTAAAACCATACCTTTGAAAGATTGAGTTTTCTGTATTGGTATTTTCTGATCCCCAGTGCCATCAGCTTTGTCCTGCTCCACACTAGAAAATTGCACCCTAACAAAAGTGTTCATGTAGAAGGATGATAATTATGAGCGCCTTTAGTTCTGGTTTTATACAATATCTGTAAAAATATATTTGTTGAACAAAAAAGTACTTTATGTTGATCAGACACCTGATGGATTCTCTGATATTCAATTTATTGCAAACTAATTAACCATGATAACATAGCTTTTGTAACCTTGTTGCCATGTTACATGGTAAATATGGTACAAAAGGAAAGTCTGTTTCTTTTCAGCTCAGCTAAATCTATGGCTGGCATGAAATAGCAACATATGTTTATCTTCCAAGAAGTTTAGGGTGAAAAGCCAGAACGACTAACCTCATTTGATTTAACAAATTCTCCATTCTGCTGGACAAGTTCTGCTCTCAGGTTTCCCTTCTATGAGTAATATGCTTTGTCAACATTCCTTTGGCTACTAACATGTGCTTATTTGAAAGCTAAGAAACCTTGGAAAGAAATTTTTCTTTTGGTTAGTCATGGGTTGTTTATTAAGAAGAGAGGAAGCAAGGTTAAATATACTTTGCATGTGGTATCTGGTTTGGAATTCAAATGCCTTTTGGGGGAAGACATGGATTCTTTTCTTCTTTGTTGAGTTGGCTTTCATCATAGGATTTTATTTTGACCTTCTGGACCACATTTTCTTATCCATATTTCTCTGCTGAATGTTTGAAGATTCTCCTAAACAACCTTAATTAAGGATGGAATAGAACATCACTTTCTATCATGTCTTGAGCATCTATGGATACTTGATGGTAACAAAGGAAAAATGGATGAGAGAGCATACATTCACAGTGGTTTAAGTCTTAACCCTTATGAATTGAATGCAATGTAAACTTATTTTCAAGTCAATGCATTATTCATAATTATTTATAAGAAAAGTTTCACTCACTTTTATCTTGAGATGCACACGGCTTTCATTTGTATCGATGCAAACTCATAATAAAAAACACCTTAAGGATCATCCAATTTTTTCATTTAACAATATAGCCTAGTTATCTTGGACTGCCTAATCAAATTGATATACAAGAGACAAGAAAAATACTTCTTAGACACTCATCTAGAAACTAACTTATGAAGAACCAGCCATCATAATCACATTTGTCATGGAATGAGAAAAAAAAAACCAAGAAATACAAATAGAAAGTTAGTTGGATCTTTAGTTTTTAAATAGATTAGATTAAAACATTCGAAATACATTAATGATAAGTACACTTCATTTTTAATAATTTTACTTGATCTTCTCAACCCACAATCAATAAAATAATTAGAACACAAAAAATACTCATTTATTCAAATAATAAAATTAAAATGAATTGTATCAAAAAATACATATAAATTTCCTTTAAAAAAATAATATATATACATTAAGGGGTATTCATCGATTCGAACCGGCTAGCTGATAATTCAAACTAAAACAATTGAACTTGTTTGATACCAAATTAATTGAAATAAGCTGAAATAAGTTCGCCAAGTCCAAGTGATTGGTTTATCACATAAATAAAACACAAACAAGTTTTATAGGACTCTTTTTTTTTTATACATCGGAAAACAGTTTTATAGGACTCTTAATTAGATTTATTGAAACTTTTACCATCAGTATACTATAAACTAATTCGTTAAATGATGTTGTTACATGTGAAAATAAATGAGTCTGAATAAAATTGCAGGGTGGAAGCAATTGTTTCTGTGATCAGAAAACACAAATATAGATGAATGTGGCAATTTGAATGCTGCAATTCCTTTCATTCCCATGTCAAGTTGCAGCAAGAGATGCCTAACACTATTGGAGAAATGCAAGAACATGAAGCAACTCAAGCAAGCACATGCCCAAGTTTTCACCTCAGGCCTTGACAGCAATAGTTTTGCTCTGAGCAGAGTTTTGGCTTTCTGCTCACACCCTCATCAAGGAAGCCTCACCTATGCTTGTAGAGTTTTTCAACGCATTCAACACCCCACAGTCTGTATATGCAACACCATCATCAAAGCTTTTCTCATCAATGGTAACCTCAACAGCACCCTTCACGTTTTTACCAATATGCTGAGGAATGGTTTGAGCCCTGATAACTACACCATCCCTTATGTGTTGAAGGCTTGTGCCGCGCTTCGAGATCGTTCTTCGGGGGAAATGGTTCATGGGTATAGCTCAAAATTGGGTCTTTTGTTTGATATCTTTGTGGGTAATAGTTTGATTGCTTTGTACTGTGTGTCTGGTGATATGGTAGCTGCAAGGAAGGTGTTTGATGAAATTCCTAGCCTAAGTGCAGTATCATGGAGTCTGATGATTTCGGGGTATGCAAAGGTGGGTGATGTTGATTCGGCTAGATTGTTCTTTGATGAAACGCCGGAGAAGGATAAGGGGATATGGGGTGCCATGATTTCTGGGTATGTGCAAAATAATTGCTTCAAGGAAGGTCTTTATTTGTTTCGTTTGATGCAGCTGACTGATATAGGGCCTGATGAATCTATATTTGTGAGCATTCTTTCTGCTTGTGCTCATATGGGGGCTTTGGACACCGGCGTTTGGGTTCATAGATATTTGAATCGAGCAAGGCTACCGTTGAGCATTCGTTTGAGTACTAGTTTATTAGACATGTATGCTAAGTGTGGGAATTTGGACTTGGCTAAGAGATTATTCGATTCGATGCCGGACAGAGACATTGTGTGTTGGAATGCTATGATTTCTGGTTTGGCAATGCATGGAGATGGAATAGGAGCGCTCAAGCTGTTTTCAGAAATGGAAAAGCTTGGGATAAAACCTGATGATATAACATTCATAGCTGTTTTTACTGCTTGTAGCTATTCAGGAATGGCATCTGAAGGTCTGAAGTTGTTAGATAAGATGTTCAGTGTGTACAACATGGAGCCAAAAAGTGAACACTACGGTTGTCTAGTGGACTTACTAAGCCGAACTGGGTTCTTCGAGGAAGCTATGGTTATAATAAGAAGAATAACCAATTCAAACAATGGCTCTGAAGAAACATTGGCTTGGAGGGCATTTCTGAGTGCATGCTGCAATCATGGACAAGCTCAGCTAGCTACACTTGCAGCTGAAAGACTCGTACGGTTAGATAATCACAGTGGGCTGTATGTTTTAATTTCTAATTTGTATGCAGCGTCTGGCAGACATGCTGACGTAAGAAGGGTGAGGGATGTCATGAAAAACAAAAGGGTAGACAAGGCACCAGGTTGCAGCTCGGTTGAGATTGATGGGGTTGTCATGGAGTTCATTGCTGGTGAGAAAACACATCCACAAATGGACGAAATACACTCAATTTTGGAGAAAATGCATCTGCAATTAGACTAGAATCATTAGATAATCCAGGGCTCAAGTAGCTTCCCTTGGCTTGTTTATTAATTACAACATCCATTCTAGTGTCTGCCAACCATGCGGTTTCACGTGGAATGAATACATCATTTGCCAAGATTTAGTGCCTGCTTGGTTTCCCGCTTGCGTTGCAGGAAACTTAAACTAGATTGGCACTATGTTCACCAGAAATCCAACTATACACTAACCTTATTTCCGGTGTTGAATGGACGTCGGAATGCAACAAATCCCTTCTTTCTTAAGGGGAACTCTGATGGTGATTCTGCTGATGCGGACTTCTTTCGTGAATAAGGGGTGTTCTGATTGACTTGTTGTGTCTCATGTGTGTTGCCAAGCCTGAGATAATGCTTCACTCTCTAGTTTCTTGTCTTCTCACTCAAGCAGTTTGGTTTGCTAGTCCTTTGGGGTTGTGCATGGATGGTTGTCCTGCAGGTTCCTTCGCAGAGTTTCTAGCTGGTTTGCTAGTGGAAATAGAGGCCGACACTGTCAAGTGTTTCTTTGCTGTGGCTTTCTCGCTATGAGGGTGTCGAAGTAAGGTGGTCTTTGAGGGGGCTCGGCCAGAGGTTGCAGATGTCCTGTTGTGTGCTTCACGTATGTGTGCTGTTCTCATGTCACTCTTGCTTCCTCTACACGCATGTGTGGTTGCAGCCTATGGAAGGTGCTATCTAAATTAATTGATGCTTCTTTCAGTTCATCCTCACAAGCGGTACTTGCTTGGAATCGTGGCTCAAGACCTTTCACCTCAGGTCGCTGAGGCGCTAGCGCTTCAGTGGGCTCTTTCCCTTGCGTGTGATTATGTTTCTGGGATGTTCACATCAAGACAAGTTTGCTATAATTTGTTTGAGCTTTGGCAGAGGAAGAGCGATGTTGTTTCTATTTTGGCTATGTTGTTTGAGATTGTATTTCGCCATTACTTCTTTTTCTTCTAATATGGCCACAGACTTTGTGTCCCGTTTGGCTTACAATGATCATCTTTGCTGTCTAATTCTCAATATTAATGCATTTGTGATTTAGCGTAAAAAAATATTGTACTTTCTCTATTTTAAGTTGATATGAAGAGTCCAGAACTATTATTTGATGAACTTCTTTAAGACATGAAAAGCTCATAAATAGTAGAGTTAAAAAACACTATTATTTATTGATTCTTCTGACAAGACAGCCGTGACAAAAATTGAATTACCCATATAGCAATTTTCATTGAGAAAATCAGAGGAGCTATTGTTTCATTAATTATACACGTAAACTTCCTAAAAAACTAAATATGTTGAGTTTCATTAAACAAGGAAGTCTGAATCAGAAACTTCAAGCACTTTATGGAAACCAATGGGTTTAACACCAGGCCGGAATGCATTTCCCTCGATGTACCTGCAAAGAGCACATAGTTATTGAGTTTATTGAACAAGATGATGAGTACTTTAGTCAACTCTGTTGGAAACTCACATTTCTTTCAAAAATGAATGTTTGTAAAAGGGTTCGGGAATTCTCCCCGAAAACTGATTGTGATCCAAGTACCTGAAATAAAGATTAAAGATCTTCAAATTGCTAATACTCCACAAAGATGCCAAACATATTTCTTGCTAGTATCTTAGTCTTAGCACATATATGTCAGTCTAACTAGCAGATGGCAAGTAAATCCCCATTTCCACTCTCACATGATGACAGAAATCTGAGCCCCATGTAAATAAAACATGAGTTTCTAGTTCTTATTTTGCAATCAGAGAACTGAACGCTGAGAAGGGCAGACAAAACTTGCATCAACTTTCTATATGACCTCTACAAGCTGAATAGCTGATATGGCAAAAATGCCCATGCATTGAATTTTCAGTAATTATTTACATTTTACAGTAAGTTATCAAGGAACTTTTATGTTAGCCATAGAAGAAATGCATAAATATTAGGAAGCGAAGGTAAAGAAAATTATCGGACAGGTATACGTATACTACAACGAAACATAAAATTAACTGTTTCATGAAAAAAAAAAAAAAGGACTCCACATTTTATATATAATGCTTTTAATGTGTATTGATTCTACTTTAGTTTGAATGTATATGCTTCAACAACTAGTCCAACAAACTATCAAAGAATTAGGTTGAAATAAATACTTACAAGTATGTCAATTTAGGAATATGAGCAAGGCTAGATGGTATAACTCCTGACATTTTATTGTAGGACAGGTACCTGCCACCAACAAACAGTCAACATGTTATGGAATTCTAAGAAATAATAGACAAATTTTGAAACAGAAAATTTGTTATTTAGCAACAGTGTCCATCTATATGTATCTCTCACACACAGGAACAATAAGGGGTAAAGAGGGAAAGAACAAAAATGATACTCACAAGATCTCAAGACTGGATAAGTTGGCAAGTTGTGCAGGCATTCCTCCAGTAAAATAATTATTGTTTAGATATCTGTTTATCAAACCAAAACTTGTTAATATTTGGAGATCACTGCATTTATTTATTACAGATCAATTGCTAACATCAGGATGAAAATGATTCTCCACCAAGAACTTACAGATTGCGGAGTGCTGGAAAGCAACCTTCAATACGAATGAGTTCCCTTATGGTACCCACCAAATGATTGTTACCAGCATCCCTATAAACATGACAGTAAGTATCAAAATGAGGTAAATTGGTGTGAGTTATAAATAAACTACTCTGTAAAACGATATTTTTAAAAGGATTTGAATATTACAAGTGCCGAAGGTTTTGTAGAGTGCCCAACTCAGGTGGTATCCTACCAATTAAACGGTTTTCATGAAGATAAAGGTAGCGAAGGTCTGGAAGATTTGCTAGCTCTTTGGGAATTTCTCCCTTGAAACTATTGAAGCTTAGGTACCTGCATAAGGATATGACATTAATTGTAAATAAAACTAAAAAATGGGGAAAGAAAGACTAACAAGCCTCAAGTTAACAGGAAAGTAAAAGTTACGCACAGATGTGTTAAACTTTTAAGCTCGCCAATTTCTGGAGGAATTGCATCCTGTAGTTTGTTCCACCTCAAATTGCTGGAAGGAAATAAAGGCCAACAATAAACCACAAGTTTCAAATTACAGAACAAAAGTGAACAGAAGATCAACAATTGTTCACATATAAGAAGTGGAAAAAGTATAATCTTCACAAATCATTAACAAGCAAATTTTTCCTATGCCCTTGTATTACATCAAATCAAAATAGAAGTAAAATAAAAAATATAAAGACAAACAAACCAGAATCAAACAAGGATTAGAAAATTCATACAGTATTTTAAGACGCTTCAACCGTCCAATTTGAGGAGGAATAGGCCCTGTCAACTTGTTATTATGGAGATCCCTGCCAAAAGCACACAGTGCCTCTATTACTAAGAGTTTGGAAGGGAGAAGTAAAATGGAAGTACTTGATGTTACATGTATTCAGTATTGTAATTTAAAATGAACAAAAAGAAAATCAAAGATAGATTAACAGCAAACCAGCAGTGCATCATCATAACATTAACATGTATATCATAACCTTCTATTGCCACTTCTCTTGATTCCCACCCACCTACCTATCATATATCAATCTCTTGAAGCCCCCCCCCCCCCCCCACTTGGTAACTCATCCTGCTCATTGGTATTTGGTAGTCTAGATCTTAGCTTATCTTATATGCTCTAATCTAGTCATCTCTATGCTTCCTATCATTCACACCCATTTAACCCCACCCTCCTGTGTGCGCGTGGGTGTTAGATCAATTATGCACATAAAAAGTCATCAGAGTAAATAAAGTTATACATCATACCGCATAAACTAGTTTATAGGTCCATCACTATTTCAATATGCTGTTATACGACAGAAATCCAATTCCGCTACGAAAGCTAGAATTTGAAGACCAATTTAGATCCTTGCAATTCTGGATATCTACATTAAAAGCATCCACATATAACTCTCCATATTGTCCTCTCTGACATCAAACTTCAACAAACCATATGTACCAGGCAATAACACATACTTCTCAAGCTATTTACAGAATCAAAATCTAATGTAACATAAATTAAGGAAGACACTTACAGCCTTGTAAGATCCAACAAGCTGGTCACAGCAGTAGGGAAAGGTCCCACAATCGATACCGCATACACCTCACTGCAGCCAACAAGATAACAATCCCAGTAATACCAATGTCAGACCACAAATCTTAGACTTAAAAATCAAATTTCCAGACAAAATGTGATTGAAAATGAAAAGACAAATCAAATTGAAGAAGTTGGGGTATGAAGCTCACAGCTCAGTGACAACACGATAATCACCGACAGTGGAACAAGTAACACCAGACCAAGGAGGAAGATCTCCATCACCACAAGGATCATCACCAACCCACGCATACACCACTCTCCAACCAAGCGAAGCCTTGATCTCATTCAAAGCCTTAACTGCAAAACCAAATTCGACCCATCACGTGAAAATGCAAAACCGACAACCCCATTAAGCGAAATCAGATAAAGGGTGACAGAAAACGAAACGGGTTAAACCTTACCGTCACGCTTGAGGGTCTTGCAGTGCGCAAGGTTGAGAATTGATAGTGCGGAAATGAGGATGAGGGTGAGTGAAGTAATGGGTATCCGCGCCATTTTGAAGACGCTGCTACTGCTGCTGCTGATTCTTGTCACACACACTGGGAAATTCGATGATCTTGCGGTTTGTTGCTATTCTGAGATTGCGAAAAGGGACTCGTAGATCTGAAGTGGTGGTGATTGTTGAATGAGATTGAGATGTTTGTGATTCAGATTTTGCAGATTTGCGATTCGATGAGGAAAGTGGAGTGGGAAGTTTGGTGAATGATTAATGGAAGTAGAGACTCGCCGAACGCGGCATCAAGTTGGAAAATGGAAACAAAGATTTCACACACACTAGTCGGCACTGAAAACTCTTCTTTCTCCTCCTATTTTATTTGTGTTTTTTTACACTCTTGGTTCTGAATTTACCAGAAAAAGTAATTGCACTTGTCATAACTCATAACCATAAGGTGAAATGTAGTAATTAGTTCGTTTTATCCTTTAATCATGATGTCGAGGTTCCGTCATCATTCATAGAAATAGAGTATACTAGTGATTATACCCGTGCGATGCACGGGCTCTAAATCATTGATTTCGTTGAAAAAATTACTATTAATTTAATTCAACCATGATTCATTATTTTATTATTACTCGGATCCCACCATACAACATATATTTATATTATTTATTTTTTAAATTTAAAATTTAAAATTAAATCAATGCTCTAACTAAAAAATATTTAATTACAATATAATTTAAAATTAGATTTAATTGATATTTAAATTCGGGCAAAGATGTCCGAAGGAGACGCAAAACCAGCTTTACCTGGTCAAAACAGAGTACACAAACTGGAAATAAATTGCACGACTTCAGCATAGAACACTTGAGCACACCACAATTTAGGTTCGATGGAATTCAACTTTAAAGGTAGTGTTATCTGGCATTATAAAAAAGAGCAATTCATCCCCAGCGCAAAATCTCTGCGCCTTGCAGAATTTATACCAGCCTTCACCAAAAACACCCTGTCGAGGCCTGCCTGTGGCCCATTTGATTGTCCATTCCTCTGTGTTCCCATGAGGCAATATCATGTTTACTGATTGAGAACGGTGCCGGAGATGGTGAGTAACAACACCAGCAAGAATATGCTACAAAAAATTATAAAAAAATACTCAACTCGTGCATCGCGCGGAGGTTAAATCTTTCCATAAAAAAAATCGTATCAAATGTAGAACAAAAAATGATTAAATTTATGTATACACTTAAACAATAATATACATGTTAGTTGTAATACAATTAATCAATAATTTAATTTGTCGTTGTATTGTAAAGGGAAATTTATTGTTCATGAATCCATTATCGTGGGTCTAATAGGCAGTAATAGGATCTATAGAGATTAATAAGCTCACATTTACACGACAAAATGGCTAAATCACGAAAAGACAAGAAGTCAAGGCAAGTTTAGACCCCGTTTGGAAAAACAGTTTAATTAAGCGCTTATGAAGCGCTTATTCATAAGCTATTTTTAAAAATTTATTGAAATAAGTTGAAAATAAGCTGTACATAAGCATAAGCTGTTTCTCATAAGCTATCCTGAGTAGCTTATGAAAATAAGCTGAAAATAGCTTATCGCAGGTCATAAGTTGTTTGCATAAGCCCTCCCAAACACTGACATAAGAGCTTATGCTGTCTGATAAGCTTAAATAAGCTCTTCCAAACTGGACCTTAGTTAAGGGGTATCAATAGCATGTATATAGACTTGTCAAAAGAAGAGTCAAATTCAGACATTCATTGCTCATAAGTCTGTCACAATAATGTTCATATTAGTTGTGAGTAAAATTTCATGAAGCATACATTTTTATTTAAAATCAAGCAACCGTTTGTGGGAGCTGGAAAAAAAATGCTCCAAAGTACAGATAATGGGATTTTAATACAAAATAAAGGGAAAAATGATCAATTAATTGTGTTTTTTACATAAAGATAAATGAGTACAAATATATACTTGGCTCACATTTCTTCATTTTTTCCATTCTCTCTCAAACGAAAACTGCTCAATTACTTCTTGTGATGCTACTTCCATCTCCTTCAATTCCACATGCTACTTCTTGCTGATACTAATTTCTAATCCTCCTTCAATTCCTTCTTGTGATGCTAGTTCCATCTCCTTCAATTCAACATGCTACTTCTTGCTGATGCTAATTTCTTCTTCTCCTTCAATTCCTGCAAAAGATTTAATCACCAGATTTATTAGTCTCATAAAGAGAGAACCAGTATTTAAAATTTACAAACAACATTCTGATAAGCATAAAGCATATTTTTTGCACACCATAAACCATAAATAGATGGGTTCAACAAAAGTGGATTTTTGCACATCACAGTGTAGGTATATAGATTCTAATAAAAAAGAACAAAGGTAAATTAGCGGTCACTAAAACAAAGGGTGTTTTTGCATGACAATTATTAACACAAATGGATTCAGCACACAAAAAGTTCTAACAAACCAATACAGAAGAGGATAAAGATCAAGCAGAATTTGGTTTCATACATAATCCTAACATATTTTCTTTAAAAATCAAAGTTTTAAAACTTTAATTGTGGATAAGGGTGACAAATTTGAATTGTCCATAAGGGGGCGAGGTGTCCAGTGAAAATCTCACATAGAGGATCCATCCCCATCTCCATCTATAGAAGTCTTTTTAATATTAGAATCTAAATTGCCCCTTATTTGGGAAGAAAACTAATACAATTGCCTGGTGCTGAACTATAGAACTATGAACTATCATATGGAACATCTATACGTTTCTGTAGCCTCTGCAAGCTTTCCTCCTGAGGATTGGAAATTTCAATAAGGAAATTTGATGTTGCATAATTATAAAAATAGTGATTAATAGAAGGTGCTCCAGAATTTAATATGGAGCTCAAGTTTCTTGGCACCCAAAACATAATTACTTAATTAGACAACAATTGATTAGCTGTTAGGACAAAACCCCTGACTTAGTTTGGATAGGGGAGGACCATGTGCTGGGAAAACCGACCATTCAGAATGTTTATTCCACAGAAGTAACCACAAGGCCAATGGAATTGCAATGTAGGGCAGTTACTGTGTGAAGGAGAATTAAATAACAGAATCTATAGTCAGAAGGGAAGTTAGTTATGTTTCTATCTAAATTACAGTATATGATAGGAGAAGTTATGTTTTGAGTATTTTGTAAGTCTAGAAATATTATCTATAGAAGCCTTGGCTCTGGAATCTACTACTAAACAGTGTAATCAATGAAACTTCCCCTAGAATCAGAATTAGTGTTCTATCATTGGTCCAAATCAAAAGGAAGGAATTTGGAGCCTGATGTTAGTGTGGTTTAATCATGACTTCTGAGACAGGTTGCATGGATCTGTTTTGAAGAGTTAGAGGATAGATTTGAGGCAAGATTGCAGGCAAGTATAGAAGAGAAGTATTTGCTTAACCCGTGGATGCACGGAGGTTAAATCTTTCAATCATAAAAAATTTGTCACCCTTATGCACAATTAAAATTTGTCTTTCAAGCAGGCTAGTATCTTCTTAAAACTTTAAATGTCATCCTTATGCACAATTAGCCGCAGACTAAAAAAAAGTCTTCTCTTGCTTCATGTCGAATTTAAAGCTTCAAGCATTTTTCTCCAGAATCAGGTAGTTGGAGAAATAATAAAACCTGATATAAATCATTTTTGCTGGTAGAAAAGAACGCCAAGAGAGGAATAAAAAAACAGCAAGGAAAGGGACTACAACTATTTTAAAGAAACACCAAATATATATCATTAATAGATAAATATCCAACAGGTGCACAACACAACTCTAGGAAAAATATCTTATCATGATAGCTTAAACATGATAAGATACACTGAAATTTCCTTATTTTGAGCACTAAAAAGATCCCACAAAACTATATGTCCATAGCAGGTCTAAGGTCAGCATATTCCCTTTAAATGTCCAAGCATTTTGCTCTAACCAGAAACACCAGAACTGCTAATAAGTCACACATAATTTTTTTTTTTAGTAAATGCATGTAATTCTAAGGTGGTGAAAAAAATAGTGATGTTGCCAGCTCTATGCTCCATTCCGTCCTAGTCTAAAGTGTTTGCCATAAGCTACTATATTCATTTTGATATGCATACACTAACTACATTGTCAGTTATAGCAGGAGTTCCAAATCCTTTTACCTGCAAAAATCTCTCCAGAAAAAAAGTTTCAGTGTTATAAGGACACTCACCAGCATTCATGGTCCTAAGTTAGTTAGCTAACTGAAACAAAATCACCATCCTTGTTCAAAAAACCAGTCAACTATCTGAAAAAGAAGCACATGATAAAAACTTGAGGCAACATTCTTGATAGTGCAAAACACTTTTCAAGGAAACTGAGTGTATGGGCTAAACTCTTTAACACTTAATAAATAATCAAAGTTCATCAAGAAATAAATGATTCAAAACCCACCATTTAAAAAAATCAGGATATATCATATGGCAAAGTTTAGTCAAATACACATTAAAATGTCTTACACAGACAGCTCATTCAAGTGGTGTTGTGATTGGGAGCTCTCAAAACATAGATCTCAGTCAAGCATCCATTTCAAAATCCAGAGGGTAATTGGAGGATCCACAACAAATGTTTCATCTCCTCATAAAGTTGCATAGCTTATTGTACCTGCCAGAGAAGGTGACGAAAATTCAATACTGTTCGTATTTAAAATATTCATTTCATACAGCTATTCACTTTGGTATTGTAATGAGAATCGTGAAAGAGGAACTCTGGGTGATCCTTCAAGAACCTAAAAACATAGAGGCACCAAGAGCAAATTATGAGAATCAAAAGGACACATTGAAGGAGACTTTGAAAGCCACAATGCATAAGTATAAAAGTGGAAACAACACATCATATATTCCTAGTTCACCAAGACACATAAGTGTAGCAGTGTAGCTCATTGAATAAAGTTTCAAGGTGATCCTACAATGTTACAACATTCATCATTGCTGCAAAACTGAACAACAATGAATAACAACAGGGAAATATAGCATTGTACAAATCCTAACTTTGAACATCCACCGTTCATAAAATAATTGTCCAGGGAATCAAAAATGAGGACCACAGGCCCTCATAATTCATGGCTTGGCTAGTCAAACATAAACCAAAAGGTATATCAAAGAAAGTTCAAAGTAAAATCCAACATATTTAGATTCCAGAAACAATAGGATGAGTCTAGCATTTTATAAACAATATATGGGAAAGACACAAATGAAGAAGAATTAGCAGTAATAACTTGAATGATGTAAAATACTTATATACATAATAGAAACTTGATTAGAGATTTCAACTGGAGCATAGTCCGGTGATTACATGGATAGCCAAGCGATACATAAACGATGCAACAAAAATGATAAGGGTAAACTTAGAAAGCAAATGGAAGGTCTAGAACACGAAAATATGACAAAACACAAAGACATCCAATAGGACCACTACTAAATCTTTTAAGCTACATGACCAATAGCAACATCAACAACACTGAAATTAGCATCATCAAACTTAATCTTGAGAATTTCTCCAGCTTGAAGGCTATGCATGGCACAAAATCGTGAATTAGCAATTAATTTTGGGCATTAGCCTATGAATTGTAAAGTACCTATGTAAAGTTCCAACCAATTAAATTGAACAGAATGGTTTCTTCCAAACAATAATTCTGGTCCTAGCTGCTTGCCAAGTCTTGGAGGCATCTCTCCTGTGAGCATGTTGCTTTCCAACTACACCAAACTGGCATAAAATCATTCCTGTACATAGCAGGATCAGATCACAGTTTTCATCAAAGGATCAAATCATTGATTTTCTTTATTATAAAAATTCTTATAGGAATGCCTAGTTCAGTAAAAATATCACACCCAGAAAAAATTACTTATCTCATGCTCACCTTTTTTCATCTTATGCTTTATTTTCCTTTGATGAAGAATCAGCTACTATTTCTCTTTCTCCGGATTCAATTCTTATACACATAAGAAGCTCATATAAGCTTCTCCCCAAAATTGATTTCAGCGGTAGAATTGTAGAAGAGCTTCCAAATATAATATAGAACAGAAAAAACCATGAATTCCCATACCTTATAGCCACTAAACTCGGGTCAAGCTGGGTCTTAATCCTCACATTCTTGGACCCAGTGAGCTTCTGCACCTGCTTGGTGTTCGACGCGGACGGTTGGTTTGGAGAAATAGTCGAACACCTTAGGGGTCAGAAAAGAGGGTCTCGGCGGAGACGTTCATCCGGCGCCGAGTGACCGCTGCCGGAGCGACGGATCAGGAAGCGTAGTAGAATTATCCGATCCAAGTGTGCCAGGGTATGAAACTCGATCCAATTTTTATAGCAAACATCATCAACCAATCTCAGATATTCAAGCTCAAGGAGAGGGGCAAATGCGGTAGAGGGAAGATTGCAGAAGATTGCAATCTGCAGGAGGAGATTGGCCGTACCTGGCTACCTGCCCTACTTTGCAGCTGTATCGGGTTCTCCTGCATAGGTAATCGAAAAACCGCTCCAAGACCCGACCCTTGACCCGGCCCTTGCAGATTTCT
Organism: Lotus japonicus; assembly: GCF_012489685.1. Classification (NCBI taxonomy): domain Eukaryota; kingdom Viridiplantae; phylum Streptophyta; class Magnoliopsida; order Fabales; family Fabaceae; genus Lotus; species Lotus japonicus. Next base: position 77,190,137 of record NC_080042.1, on the reverse strand, counting down.
TTTGATGAACAGTGCTTAAAACCCTCTAGCTTTAGTTAGTTATAGATATTGCAGTCAGTCGTTTATCGTTTAGTACAAGCTTCCGCGACGACGAGATCCGTAATTGAAAAGTCTAGTAGTATACGTTAGATGAGACATTTCTCAAGTGCATAAAGTGTATCTAAATCTGTTTAACGCGATCTAACCCTAGCACTAGAAGACAACATATTGATAGTTGTGGCATAATCACTTTCTATCTTAATATCCATATCTTTGTAAATACCCAAAGACGAAAAAGATTAAACGGAACCCTCAATTTTAGCTCTGTAAAAACATAAGTGTACATTAAAAGTTCTCCATACACTTAAAACAAACTCTGACCCGAAACCACAAGGGTGTAATTAAACAATTTGCCTTAACACATCATAGACTCATGTTACACGCAAACCAAATTAAGGAGAAGAAGAACCTTGGATTAATTGTCTTTTCTTGCTAGCCCGAATTCACTATTGTTGTGAAATAGGCATACCCCTAAAATTCATATATACCCACATATTCTTGTGCTAAGGTTCCAACTATGACCTAATTGTGTAGAAATTCGTATCCACTTTTTTTTTTTTATCGAAATTCGGAAATGACTTGAATTACGCTAGAACCCATTACATTGACATTGGATACATTTCAATGATAAGTGATATAATAATGATATGTTCATATTTCATTTTTTATATACTTTATTTCCACACATTTTTATTTCTATCTCTTTCCTCATATCATACACCTGTAGTTAAAACCTTCCGTAAATTGTATACATACATACAAGTCACATCCATTTATCCAAATACCAACTAGCAATGAATATTTAGAATTGACAATAAAAGTTGAAAATTGTTGCTGAGCGACACATTACCATGATTCCATGAATGATTACATAATGACATCAGAACCGGACCAACACCCATAAATAGATGCGTCCTTGTCCTTGGTGGCTCCACATTAATGAAACTCATGGGGTCCTCCTGAGTCCTCCACCTCCAACCACATTCTCTCCAAAAAGGACCATTTCCATGCTTGTTTTCAGATTCACCTCCTCCTTTTCTACAACATTCTCACACAACTCTGTGGTTCTGATTTCAAGATAGAAAACCAAAAACAAGCATGGAAATGGGAAATTGTCCAAGGCTAAAGTCTAAAGGATAAAGTTTTTTTTTTTTAAAAAAAAAAGTTCAGTACAATACACAAATTTGGTCAACAACAAAAGATAGCTTATAGAGCATATAATCAGGGTTTTATATTGCAGTTGCGATTGTGGTTGCGGCTACGTTGCCAAACCGAGAACAAATACTCATTGATGTGGCTGCAATTGTGGTCATGATGCTGATCCAAAACTCATTTCGTTGCAGTCGCAATTGAGATTGCATACTGCAATCCAAAACCCTGCCTAGTACTTATGATAAATTAACATATACTAATCTGTTGTGAGGATTGAAAGCACTGAAAGCAGCCATTCCTTCCAAAAATTGTCTCTTTCTGCATGCTATAGTAGCTCTAGCCTTTGATATACAAACATTCATTCTTCTTGCCTTGTGGGTAATGTATGCAAGAACTTGGTGAAAATTAATCATGTAATTAGAGCCATAAAGCTTACTACTACTACTACCAAGAAAGCTGATAATTACAGACAGTGAAGAAACAAGCAAATGGTTTTTGCCTAATACAGAGAAAGGGTTTGATGAAATTGAATTATTGAAGCAAAACATGCAGATATATTGCAGAACAAGATATACCTAAGGATGTTAGCCCTGGTGAAATTGCTGGCTTTGGGAATCGGTACAATCAAATCAATTGTGAAGTGGGTTTGGTCCAGAGGGAACAATCCTCTTCTCTGCATCATATCTTGCATCAATCCCATTCTCCTTGGAGGGTGGAACTGGTTTATGGAATCTGTGGTGGATTCTTTGGAGTTCAGTACACAAGGAACGTGAGGTTCTCTTAGAAAAGGAGTCACAATGAATGGGTTTCTTGGTGTTTCTTGAGAAAGTTGAAGATGGAAGAGTCTGAGTGTGAAGTCTGCAATTGGCTGAAGAGAAAAAGAGGAGAAAGAGGAGGATGAAAAACAGAGTTCTCTTCATTTCTGAAACAGAGAGAAACAGGGGAGTGGGAGGAATGAAAAGTGATGTTTGAGCTGTTAGGAGTTAGAAAGTTAAGGGGGGAAAGAAAATAAAAGAAAGAGGAAATTAAGGTGAAGAGGATGATATGATGACTTTAAGGAAATGAGTGTATTAATGCAAAGCAAGAGACACATGAGGGTGTGTAATGGCCGAGAAAACAGAGGGGGGCTCACTCTATTAATTTTGGGTATTTAGTCACCAATCATATTCACATATCTCAATCTCATCAAATGAGTCATGGGGTTTATATGTAGGAGTTGGGGATGGGGCATCAAATGAGTCATGAGGTTTATATGTAGGACTTGGGGATGGGAGATTCCTGGATTGACATGGAAGTCAAAGATTAATTTGTGACTTCCAGTTCCAGGGTGTTAGCCAAACAAAAGAAAGTTGGTAAAAACAGGGAAATGGTGTTTTAGGTTTGATCCTTTTAAATTTTAATGAAAACTATTATTATGTATGTATGGTTGTGTTTGACTAGTTAGTGTTCATGAGACTACATTCCCTTATTTCTAACATGGTGATAATATAAAATTATGAATTAAATGTATGTGTACTATCCGTGTAAACACATTTATTCAATTGAGTTTCACCAAATCAGAAAATATATTTTTATTTAATTAAAATTTAAAATGAAAGTAACTATTTCTTCGACATGAGATACCATGATTGATTCTCAGTGTAAAATTATTTTACACTAACAATGTATATTCATTAAGCTCTAAAATCATTGAGAGTCATTTACTCAACAAGTTTTTCAGGTAATTGGTATTTGACACAAGTTGTGTCTTATTTTTTTTCTTAAATAAAATTTTAACATCTTAATTAAAAAACGTAATGTAAATTTTGTAAGTGTCTCACTCATATTTGTTTAATTGACATTTTAACTGGTAAGAAACTTGTGCTTTCATACGTTGGAAACCATAATGACAAGGTTGATGATATGATGGAAGTTTTGGTACCTAGAGCTGCTGTTAATGATAATGGAGATGGTGATATTCGTGGTGCTTCATCTGGAGGGAGGATGTGGAATCCACACATTGTCATAGTGTGTCAAGGTAGAAATTGTAGTGGTGCTTGTTGGACTCATGATGCCCCAGCAAAACTTGAATTATAGCATTGGATTAATCAAGCTCCAAGTGTACTATCCAGGAGCCTAAACACCAAGCTAATACATATATAATCCTCCAAAATATCACCAAGATAGGATGGTCACTTGGCTACTTGTATTGTTAAGAGCCATATTGCAGAATCAATGTTCCTGTGTATTGTATGTTAAATGGGTCATTGCAGAATCTATTAACATTTGGAGCAAAATGTTAGATGTCCATAAACGTCATGAAGCATGTTGTTTTTCACAATCCAATCTCGGTTGTAATTAACTTTTAGCTGTAGGCTCTAGGTTATGTACAACGGTTAATCACATCATGCTCCTTTTTAGCTCTTACAAATGCAGGACAAAAAAGAAGTAATTCTGATCCATATTATGTGACAAACCAAGGCAATTTAATGTTTCTATGTTTCCATATAAGACTCATTATCTTGTTTTCCTTCAAGACTGTAACTTGTAATTAAGCTCCATACTGCAAATATCATCATCTATGAAGCTAACCCTTTGTTGAAAACAAGTTTGACTTATATAGGATTAATTTCACCCTCCAACTCATTATGCTCCACTACATCTTAATTTAACATGTTCCCAATGTTTGCTCTTCTTAGAAAAAATGAGCTTTGTAATTTGATTTATATCCCCCAAAATCTTTTAAAATTTAATGTGACGTACGATTACCATGTTTGATAATGCACTACCAACTTTTTATAGAAATTCTTGCATATATTTAGTCAATATTAAATGTGTGGATTAAGTTACACATGACAATCATTTTACCTTAGCACCATATTTAATTTTTTTTTTCAAAATCTTTCACTATTAATTTTTTCTATTATAAGTTGTTTTGTTTGCATACAAAATAAATTAGTTCAAAAGCACAGTTAGTGATAACAGAATACAAATTACATAAGATATAGGGGGAAGTTGTTATATTTGTTCAAAACACTTTGCTTTTCAGCTCTTGTTCTAAAGAATAGCTAAGAAAAGAAAACGGAAATGCAAAATCAGAATACAGGAACGAAATCTATATAATTTGTCAAATGCTTTCAGCAAAAAAGGTTATATTGAAAATTTACAAACAAATGATGAATCACGATCAATAAGTGAAAACATCATAACCTCGACTGAAAAAGGGTGAGAACAACATAACAAGAATAGAAAATATGGCTATATGGGTCACACTATGTCATTGAGCTAAATCAATGTAATGTTTGATCAAATATTATAGAAGGATTTGAAGCCTATTATCTATCACTTCCCTACTAATTTGCGTGCACGCTGGTTTGCACCTTTAACTCGAGAGTTCAGCTCATCTACATCGTCACTAAGATGATCAAGAGCTTTATTTTGCCTGCAATTATAGTATGAAGAACATTAGAGAACCAAATAGATCTCTCATATAACACAATTATAGAGAAAGAAATTAAATATGTAACATTCACAAAAGATTATCAGTGTAACACAAATTTACTTTAATACTAAAGTATATTAACAAATGCTTACTTGTCAAGTTCTGATCCCATATCAATTGCCATACCCTTCAAATCGCCTAAGATATTACTCAAATCTGAGAGTCCATCGTCTTGTTTAGCTTTTTCATACTGTTTTAGTAACATCAATAGATTAGATAATGCAATGGAAATGGTTCTTCAAAGATAACAAAAAAAAACTTATGGACATAACAAAAAACACATACATCAATTTTCTGATAGGCATTGGCTGATTCAGGAACAGGTGTGGAAGGAGCAGAGTGTCCCTTAGGCAAAGGAGCTAAGCCCAATTTTTCCCTGTCTTCCTTGTTCTTCACATTCTTTTTGGATGGATTATCTGTTCACACACCAAATTCAGTTGAAATTTTGAAATAGTATAGTTTCCTTGTTATGGAAAATAACCAAAATGTTAAGCATAAAGGTGAGAAGAAAACCTGAGGTAATTACAGGGCCTTGGATTTCCCGGGTCTTCTTTGGCTTCCAGGGTTTTGAGAACATGCCCCCAAGATTGTTTAGGAGTTTTTCACCCTGATCATCAGAATGAAAATTTTAGGAATTAAAAATACCAGTAGAAATAAGGCCAATAAAATGAGCAATTAACACAAATGTTATAATCTTTGCATTCATTTGCATTTGTATATTTTGTAAATGCTTATATTCTTTCTTTAGAGGTTCTCATCCAGATAGTTGTCACATGAACATTTAGCAAGCATTATAAGTTGAAAATGATAAAGGACACTATGAGTTCAAGCTATGTTTATATATATAACTAGTAGAGTGAAATCAAATACAATAATAGGGAATTGAATAAGTTATCATCTGGTTGCTTGGATGAATAGGATAGAAAAAAAAAATACTAGTTTCATGCCATACCCCAAATTGGAAGGAAAGGAAAGAATGAGGTATTGGGTGAAATTGAATAAAATGAGTTGCATATGGAAAGAATGAGGGAATGAAATTTACTAGTTTCATTTCATATTGATATTATCATGCCACCCCATTCTTTATATCATTTTCTATGAATCCAAAATGCTACCTACCACAAATCAACATCCTTTCCCTAGATTTCATAACATCATTCAAAATCAACAACACTTTGACAAAAATTCCAAGGTAGAAAAGAAACCAATAGATACATACCCGACTCAAATCCTTCTCAGTATCAACAACCATATTATGAGTCCTTGTTATCTGGTCACCCTGCTGGTGCAACATGTCAAGGGTCCTTGCTGCATCCCCTCTAATGTCCTCAGCAATCCTCAGGCAATTGTTAACGCTCCTCGTCGTGTCCTCAGCCTTGTTCACTGCATAGTCCTCAAGCTCCTGAACACTCTTGCTCTCTAGGCCCCCGGAGGATTTAGTGGTGGAAGGCTTTCTCCCCCAATCATCGTCATCATCATCATCAAAATAGTTCCCTTTAGACTTTGGCATGGGGAGAACAGGCGCTGAAGTGGTTCGCCTATCTTGTGTCATGGTTGTGTTCTTTTCCGGTTCGGCGCCGGTAGTTGCAGGCTTTGGTGGTGCTTTTCTAAACCCAAACATTTTGAGTTTTAGATTGTACTGAAGATGGCTGAAAGAAAATGAACATTATTGATTAAAAACTTTGTCGACTTCTCTGCAAATTAATTTTAACACATAAGAAGTATATTGTAAATAACGTGTGTTAGTTGTAAAAACATGGCTCATGAGTGGACCGTTATAGAATTTCCATTGATTAAATTGTTCACTTTTTTTGAAACAACATGCTCTAGTTTCAAGAACTTGTTAGGCAGAGTGAGAACAGAGCAATTGTAACAAAATGCTCAGTTTCTAGAAATAGTCAGACAGAGTAAAAACAGAGCAATTGAAGGAACCCGTGATCCAAAATCATAGAAAAAATAAAGTCAACAACTATCAATCATCAAATCCTTAAAGTACAATGTAATCAACTCAAAGGGTTAGGTAAGACAATGAAATCAAAGGAAGAATGTGCAAGAAGAAGATGAAAAAGTACTAGAATGGTGTACCTTGCCTGAAAAATGGGGACAAGAAGGATATGAATGTAGTACACAAACCCAAATGTGATGATGGGTTTGCGTACAAGAGGGGAAGAAGCAAAGAGAAAGCAATAGGAAAATTGATTGAACAAAATACGAGAGAATGGGAATTGTCTGAGTTTCGCTGAAAAATAAGAAATGAATGATGCAATGTAAGGCCCTGCGAAAAAACAGAGACCTCTTCTCTGTTTCAACCATCCAAACAATTTTAGTTTTAGACCGTTGGCTTGGTAACCATTCTTGTCTTATATTTTTTTCATACTTAAAAAGGGGGACAAAAATCCTAGTTCTTTGGAAATGTAAAAAATACTTACACTGTTTGTTTCTAAGAAATTTGTATGGGAGGAAGTTATGAGGAAGGAAGTTGTATGTTTTAGTTTTTTTTTACATTGAAAAGATTACTCATACTCTCCGGGAATCGATCCATAGATTTTTCCCTAATCAATTCATGTCTTTCCGCTCTTACCTATTTTAGTTATAATATAAAGTATGTATATATTATTAATATAATTCAAAAGATAAATATATATTTTTTAAGGTAATTATAATAATTATTATAATATCTATGAAATTTAAATTAATTTTGAATTTTTTTTAATGTCACGCTAATCTTTTATAGATTTTTTTTAGAGTAATTTTTTTATATGTATTTTTTTATAGGTTATTATAATTTGTACTAATTTACTAACAATTGACATTTGCCTATCAATTTTTTTTATATATATTCAAAATAGTGATGTGAGTTATCTATGTAAAAGATTAATTAGTAATTATCTATCACACTCGTTTTCATTACTTTTAGTTTTTCTTTCATGCTCTCTTCTTTTTTCTCTCAACCCAAACTTTAAAATCACCTCATATTCCTCATATTTTTTTCCTTTCATATCATTTTCTTTTATATTCCTTTATCTCATTTTCCCATCTACATCCAAACAAAGTATAATGGTTATGTACAAGAAAAATACTAGCAACACTTTCAAAAAAAAATGCTAGCAACACTCATTTTAACACTGAAAGATTTAAAAATAAAGTGTTAAAATTAGTATTATTAGTGCTCCTCAAACTAAAATTTAATAAATTCACTTATGGAGTTAATATTAAATAAACGTGAAAAATTAATATGAAATAAAAAACAACTAGTAAATTAAGATGTGCGTTTTCTATATATATATATAAAAATATATATATCAATTAACATAATTAATAGCCTTAGACCAGCGGAGCGACCACCTCCAAATGTTGATCGCAGTAGGATGGTGTGGCTTCCACAGGGTTTTGGAATATAATATTAATGATTGTTTGAATTTAAGAAAATTTGTCGAGCAAGATCGTAGAGGCGAGTAGAGACCACGTGACAGACCAACTGAATCATCTTAGGCAGAGCATAGAGCAACTGAATATCAACTATATTAATGGCAGATTTTGTGGAGGAGGGTTGACAAGTTCATCGAGAAGACGCTACACTTGCCTCGTCAACTCAGTTCACGCTACTCTGTATGGCTTTGAGCATCCGCGCCTCGTATTTCTATATGCTGTCTTTAGTAAGCACAAGCTTGGCCATTTTGAGAGCAACGACTTTATTTTCTAAAGCTGAGAGCTAGAGACCTTCTCACTCAGAGCCAGCATGAGTGCACGACGTTTATCCCTGTCTTTTCAATGACGCCTACTTCCAATCGGGCGACCTTGGCTTTTAAGTCATTAATTCACTCTTGAATCTTGTGAAATATGCTAAAGTTTGTCTCCTTACCAAGCAGACGGCGAAATAGTTTCGCGAATGCTGAAGAAGACACACTTCTTCTTCATGCTTCATATATACTAGGATTCGAGTGCAGTTGTGGACTCAAATGAGGCCATCTTGTTTACTTTTCACCCCGCTCAAGGTCTATGAAGATTACATAAGTAAAGAAGGACCTCGGTGAACTCCTAATAAAGACGCACTTCATCTTGATGCTTCAGACTCTCGGTGTCTTGTAGACTCAAATGAGGCAATCTACTCCATTGACTGAGCCATTAGGTCAAGGCCCAATATAGGGGAAAGGTGGTGGCAATGGCGGACAATCAGGGGTGGGTGGTTCCGATGGACAAGAGGTGCCTAGCCAATAACAATAGGTGCATGGATGAGGTGAAGGTAGTGGCGCCGCAGGATAACTAATGGTGGGTAGTTCTGATGGACAAGAGGTGCTTGCCCCATAATGGGAGGCAGGATAAATGGAGGTTGAAGGAAAGGGCATAATATTATGAGTTATTTTCTTTATTATCTCTAACAGGGGCAGAGGTGGCAGCTGGTGATTGTTGTCCATTAGGCAAGGGTTCTTGTTCTTCAAGTGGAGAGATTCCGGATCTTGTTGCTCCGGGGGAAAAGGCCCTGGTTGTTGTTCCACCCTGGGATAAACGTTCTAGCAGTTCCATGGCGGTAGTGATTTCGACTAAATGAGATTTTCTATCCTCCTATCTACCGATCACTAGATGAGTAATTAACTACGATTGAGCCTTTGCTTTTAGTTTTGGAGTTCTATATCAACTTACTAAAATTTATCAGTGTCAAAAATCAACAACAAGAATTTGATGGTCTTAATGTTGTGTGGACTATCAAAATGTGCCCAACGACGGCAGCAAAATACACAAGCATAGTATCAGAGGCATGTCTTTCTTGCCTAAGTATTTTGACCCCAAATGATAAAAAAGAAAGAAAAAAACACAATGAACCCCTCTAAAAAAGAAATCTTGCTTAAGAATAAATAAAATTCTTCACCAACCCTGTGCATTAAAATTTAATGTAAATATATTGATGTGTTATGTAACTATAATTTGACGCTTAAGTTTATTATTGGTGTTGTTTAATGCTCTGTCAAACTAGATTATACAAGTTATTGTTTTCCGAAGAAGAAAAAAAAGATTATACAAGTTATTTCCACTTGTAACAAAAAACAAACAGAAAAATTAGACTATACAATGAGTTGCCAAAATCAAAATACTTGGGCTTTCCTTTGTTTGTTTTTTGCCAAGGAAAATAAAAATTACTATTTCAGATATATGTACATGAAGTTCAGGGCTGAAGAGCAGGGTGGATATGGATACAATTCAATGAAGCAGAACCATGTCATGGACTGTCAGAGCTACACACTACAAGGGCTCTAACCTTAGAAAGAACAGCATTAAATATTAGAAAGAATGAGCATATAGTAGCTCCCAAACTTAACCATTTAGTAGAAGTTATAAGTGTAAAAAATTGTAGCCAAAACCAGATAAGAGCAACATTAATCAAATTAGTGATCATGAAGCTAGTATTACATCACTAAAAAGTTGGAGTGGTAAATTTTTGATTCCATTATGTCATGAAGCAAGTTTAAAAGTTCTACTTGGGCTAAAAAGCAAGATGAATATGGATACAATACAATGAACCAGAACCATGTCCTTGGCTGTTACACATTACATTACACAGCCTTTCACATACAAAGCAAGAAAAACAAAAAGATGTATCTGGAAAACAGAGCAGTAACTAAAATTCATGAATTGAATGAATGTATCTACAAAAGAAAGAAAGAAAGAATTCATCAAACAAACTTGTGCTTTATTTCAACTTCACAGCAGTAGTAGCACACTTCTTCAACTTCAATGTCATATCTAGAGTAAACCAGCTGCACAGGATGATCACATATGTGGATTTTTCTGCAATGCATAAAACAAAAAGAAATTGATGATTAGTAATTCTTATACGAACATCGATCGATCTTGATTGATATACATAGATACATACATTTCAAAGTTTATATATGCAGATTGCAGACAATTATATGAATCAATTTCAAACAGAAATTAATCAAAGAAAATCATGTGGATTAAGGAAATTAAGAAAATGAACACAAAGAAACAGATCGATGATGGCACCTAATCGTTATATTATACCCCTCCAATTGAGAAGGTAGAGGACTGCTAAGCCGAGTGCCACAAGGAGGAAGCACCAGCAAAACCCATTTGCTTGGTGCTGCTCCGGACGAGGTGGATCTTGTGGTGGTAGACTGCGGACCCAAGCAGAAGGTGGGTAGTTTACTCTAACGGATTCCGCGAAGGCATCCCTGATCGAGGTGTTTAATGCTCTGATCGGTGGTTCGCGTCCTTCAGCCGTATCCGTCGGTTGACGGCGGACCGGCAACTGCTGTTGTACTTGTTGTGGCTGACGAGAGGCGGGCGCTGTTCGTCCCCAGCGAGGAAACTCCGACGACGGGACCAGTCTTGATTCTTGCAGCGTATGAGTGGCGGACGGGCCCGATGTTGAACTTGAACCTTGCAGCGGACGGAAGGCGGACGCTCGTCGTCCCGAGGGAAGATACACTGACAACGGGCCCGCTGTTGAACTTGAACCTTGCAGCAGATGAGAGGTGGACGCTCGTCGTCTCAGTCGTCGTTGTTGCTCCGGCGAACGAGACTCTGTTTCCTGATGCTCCAACTGAGAAGACTGCAGCGGTGGTTGTTGCGATGAACCAGAAGTCTCAGGCTGCGGCGAAAGAGGATCTTGCGATGATTGTTGCGACGCCTCTGGAGACTCTTGCAGTGATTGTTCCGACTGAAGAGAATCTTGCGGTGGTGGTTGCTGCGGCGGATCATCAGAAGTTTCAGACAGTGGTTGCTCCAGCGAAAGAGGATCTTGCGGTGGTTGTTGCGGCGGATGAGGAGACGCCGGCGCTGATTCTTCCGACGAAGGAGAAGAGGAAGGATCCATGGCGGTTACGCGCGCAATCACGTGTTTGGAACTTGGAGAGGGTGTTTGACGAAAACACCCCCTTCACGCTCTTCTAATCTCCGCCTTACCCTTAACACACGTTGAGCATGCTTATTATATAGAAACAGAAATTACTATTAGTTAGAGATTTAACCGCGCTTGGAAACTAACTAACTAACACTAACGGCCTTCTAGTTAGTTTTGTTCAGTTAAACTGACTACACTTCACTGAATTAACACAGTAAACTAACCATTGGCAAACTACAATGGTTATGTGAAATAACGACTAATTATTGTTTATTATTGTTTAGTTTAAAATTGACAAAAATAAATTTCAAAGTTTATACATATGGATAAATTTCAATCAGAAATTAATCAAAGAAAATCATGTGGGTGAAGGAAACCAATTTCAATCAGAAATTAATAAAGAAAAAAGAACACAAAGGAATTGAACGCAATGAATGAGATCGATGATGAAGAAATGGATAATTACCAATTTGAGTGCGAGGTAGAGTAGTTCGCCGATAACCTTAGCGGCCAAAACCACCAGCAGGAGGTGGTTCTCGTGGTGGTACACGGCAGACCGACCACTGCTGTTGTTCTTGTTGTGGACACACCCTAACCATAACAACGTTAGTTTTGTTTAGTTTTTTTTTTTTGATAAGCCAAAGAATATATTGAAATTAAGTACAAGGGTTACTTCAACCCAATATAAAGAAAAAAGAAAAGATAAGAACATTGACAACTCAAATTACAAATGAAAAACTCCTTGTAGGCAAGACTTCATAAACAAATGCCTCATTAAAACCTTACTAAAAAAACCCCTTGGGAAAAACCTAGTGAATGAAAAAAAGTACATAATTTATGAAGCCAAAACAATACCCCATGAGACCCAAACAAATACTCCCTAAACATAAACCAATTCTACTCCACCATATGGACTATTCCCATTTCATTACTTGATAGTGAGATGAGAGAGAAAGTAGTGAGAGAGGGTGTGAGCGTGACGGAGTCGAAAGGTGAGGAGGGAGACTGGAAGGTGGTGGGAGGTAGAAGGAGAGCTCAAAGGGACTCCATTGCAACCTTTTTCTTTACTCACTTTCCTGAGAACTTCGATGAGAGGAGTATGTGGGGAGTTTTCCAGCGATGGGGGAGAGTGGTGGACCTCTTCATTCCGAGGAGAAGGAATAAAGTGGGATGGAGATTTGGTTTTGTGAAAATGGCTGGGGTTCATGATCCTGAACACTTAGCTAGAAGGATAGATCAAATGTTTATTGGTAACATGAAGCTCCATGTAAATGTTCCGAGGTTTGGTAAGGAGGAGCCAAGAAATGAGAGAAGGAATGAGGTTCCTTACGTCCGGGTTCAGAAGGGTTTTCAGGGGAGTGTTAGACCAACGATTAAGCCCAAAGTAAAAGCAGAAAAATTAGATCATTGGGAGGCTCATTTGGATACTAATCTGAGGAAAGGTGCAACGTATAAACAAGCTTTAACTAATGATCAAGAAACACCCAAGGAAAGATAGGAAGAGGAAAAGGGTGGTAGTATGAGTGGGGCGTGGAAACCAGAAGAAATAAACTTAAAGGGAATTATCGATCCCTGGATGGAAAGGAGCATTGTGGGGAGACTTAGGTCCCCGAAACTGATTCAGTCTGCATATGATTGCATTGTTATGGCGGGTCTCCATTCTGTTAGAGTAAGATATATGGGGGGTTTATCGGTGCTCCTCTCGGGAGATGAAGGTGTGGATCTTATGGATGCTATAAAGGACTCTGGGGAGGGGTGGAAGGAGGTTTTTGATGATTTATCTCCCTGGACTCCCTCTTCTACAGCTGACTGCAGGATTCCTTGGATAAGGTGTGAAGGGCTGCCCTTGCAATTCTGGAATGAAAAGAATTTTGAGCAGGTGGTGAAGCCGGCGGGAAGCCTTATTGAGGTAGATGCGGAAACAAGCTCTTTATCCTGCATTCGTTTTGCTAGGATCAGAGTGAAAACTAGTTCTTTGGAGCCAATCTTCATCACTATGCATATCAAGATTGGTGACCAGGTGGTGGGGTTGAGACTGGTGGAGGAAATTGGTGTGTGGGAAGCTATGAAGATCAGAAATTGTGACCAGTGTATTGATTCTGAGGAAGATTTGTCAGATTGGAGCGTGAATAGTCAAGAGTTCAGATCGGAATCAGAAGGGGAAGACGGAGGAGGAGTTGAAAAGGCCGGCGGCGATGAGGTTGTTGGTGAGTCCTTGGGACAGCCGTTAGAAAATTTATTATTTCCATTGGGAAAGTCAGAGGACAGTTTCCATGAGGAGAATACCATAAAAGCTCATGATGAGGGTATAAAGATCAAGAATGATGGTGGGATTTCAAATTCAGAAGATCAGATTGATGGTGGAGGTGGGACCACCCATTTGGAAGCATGTTTAAATAAAATTGAGTTGGAAATAAGTCACGTGAGCAATTCGGTGGATGTTGGGCCACCTTCCTTGGCCCATGGTAATTCTGATCAGATTTTGGGCCTAGAGACAAAAACAAAAAATCAAGAAGATTTGGATAACTCAAGTGAGGTCCAATCTTTGAAGATTGGAGAGGTGGGGGTAGAGCTGTCTTTTGAGCAGTCGTTGTGTCATAAAAAAGAACGCACCTCTATTGGGAAAGGTGAGGATCTGTTATCTGGTGATGAAGAGAATACTACCATGGTGAATAGCAAAGGGATGGCGGTGGTTAAGAGGAAATTGCCAAATCAAATCTTGAAGGCCCACTCCGAAGAAGCTGATGGACACTCCATGTCCATGGGTTCGTTCCTTTCATGCCCTATCGTAAGGAAGCAGGTTAGGCAAAATTCGTATTCGATGTGCTCTTCTCTGTCAGATTCAGATATCCTAAACTGCAATCGTGGCTTCTGGATTAGAAACAAGGAAGATGAGGCCAGGAATATTTGGGATTTCGGCAAGATGCTGGGTGTATCCTTTTCTGGGGAAGATAGGGAGATGATTAGTAAAATCATGAATATGGAGCAAAGAGATGAAGCTGAAATGGCAGCGCTTGACAAGGAGAAGGCAGGGGGAGTGCAACAATGCTTGTAATGATTGTGCTGAGTTTGAATGCGAGGGGTTTGGGAAGTACCCTGAAACAGAAAGCTGTGAAGGGGCTTATTTCCCAATTTAATGTTGATTTAATTTGTCTGCAAGAGACTAAATTGCAGGAGGTGGATACTGTCTGTTGTAAAAGAATTTGGGGTAGTGTGGGGTTCGATTGGGACTTTATCCCAACAGTGAATAGAGGTGGAGGCTTGTTATGTATTTGGAGGTCAGGTTTTATGCAAGTCACTAGCTGTGTAAAGGGGAAGAATTTTATTTGTCTTTCTGGAAGGAAGGGAGATGATGGTTCCTTAGTTGTATTTGTGAATGTGTATGCACCATGTGATAGAGCTGGCAAGGTGGATCTATGGAATTCGTTGATTGGGTTGAAGAACAGTATAGGTATTGATGATTGGTGTGTTCTAGGTGATTTCAATGATGTGAGGTGCCTGGAAGAAAGGAAGGGGCAGGGGAATTCATCAAGCACCCAGAGATTGGAGTCTTCTGATTTTAATCAGTTCATTGAGGGAATGGAATTGTTGGATATCCCCTTGATTGGGAGGAGATTCACTTGGATGAAGCCTAATGGACTGCAAATGAGTAGGCTGGATAGAATTCTGGTTACTTCTAGCTGGATTGACAGTTGGCCTGGTTTTTCTCAGGAGGTATTGCCTAGAGACATATCAGACCATTGCCCTCTGCTCTTGAGGAATTCAAACCAGAATTGGGGTCCGAAACCGTTTAGGTTCCTCAATTGCTGGTTTGATGATCCGAGGTTTAAAGGTTTCGTGTTGGATACCTGGCGTGGGTTTCAGATTGACGGTTGGGGAGCTTATGTGCTTAAAGAGAAGTTGAAGACTTGTTTGAAAAAATGGAACATCGAGACATTTGGAGACTTAGACAGAAGAAAGAAAGAAATAGTAGAAAAAATTAATGAGCTGGAAAAGAAGGCAGAGTCGGGTGATCTTCTGGATGATGAACTGAAACAGAGAAAGGAGTGGGTTGTGGAGTTTTGGAGATGTTCAAAACAGATTGAATCTTTGGCTTCTCAAAAAGCTAAAGTAAAATGGGTTAAGGAGGGAGACGCAAATACTAAGTTCTTTCATACAATGGTGAATTACAAGAGAAAGAAGAACTCGTTACTTGGTCTTCATATTAATGGTGAGTGGTGTGAGGAGCCGCAGTTAGTAAAGGAGGAAGTGAGGAATTTTTTCTCTCAAAAATTCAGATCTGCCTCTCATCCATTACCTCTTCTTGATGGGGTTCCATTCAGTCCCTTGTCCGCTGATATGTCGTAGTCATTGGAGGTTCCCTTCTCTGCTGATGAGTTGCGGGATGCAGTATGGGATTGCGCAGGGGAGAAGAGCCCAGGTCCTGATGGTGTTAATTTTAAGTTCATAAAACATTTCTCGGATATTTTGAAAGATGATTTCAGTAGAATGGCGGAGGAGTTCCACCAGAATGGTGTGTGGCCGAGGGGTACAAATGCATCCTTCATATCCTTGATACCGAAGATAGATAATCCGCAAGGTTTGAATGATTTTAGGCCAATCTCCCTAGTAAATTGCATGTATAAAGTCCTTTCAAAGCTGCTTGCAAACCGTCTTAAAGGTGTTATGTCTTCTATTATTGATGAGTGCCAATTTGCTTTTGTTGGGGGAAAAAATATGTTGGATAGCGTTCTCATTGCTAATGAGGTTTTCCATGAAGCTAAGAGGAATAAGTTGCCCACTTTCTTGTTGAAAATTGATTATGAGAAGGCATACGATTCAGTCAATTGGGGGGTTTTTGATCTATATGCTTGGAAGACTGAATTTTGGAGAAAGGTGGATAAAGTGGATCAAAAATTGTTTGTCCTCATCATCTATTTCTGTCTTGGTTAATGGCAGCCCAACTGAGGAGTTTGCTATGGAGAGGGGTCTAAGGCAAGGTGATCCCTTAGCCCCTTTTCTATTTATAATTGTCGCAGAGGGATTAAGTGGTTTAATGAAGCAAGCTGTGGCGCATGGAAAATTTACTCCATTTAGATTTTGTGGAGATAACGGGCCTGAGGTGTCCATGTTACAATTTGCTGATGATACAATTATAATGGGGAAAGCTTCTGTTGAGAATTTGTTTGCTGTTAAAACTATATTGCGCTGTTTTGAATTATGTGCTGGACTGAAGGTCAATTTTTTCAAGAGCAAACTGTCAGGTGTGGGTGTGGATTCTAGATTTCTGAATAGCTCCTCTTCTATGCTCCATTGTCAACAGATGCAATTTCCGCTTACCTATTTGGGTTTGCCAGTGGGGGGCAACCCGAGGAGGCTTGTGTTCTGGGATCCCGTTCTGAATAAGCTCAGGAAAAGGCTTTCTAGTTGGAAGCAGAGACACTTATCTTTTGGAGGTAGGGTGTGTTTATTAAAAGCTGTTCTCTCATGTATTCCTCTCTATTACTTGTCATTCTACAAGATGCCTGTGGGTATTCTAACAGAATGTAACAAGATCATGAGGAGGTTTCTTTGGGGGGGATTGGAGGGGGGTGGGAAGATAGCTTGGGTGGAGTGGTCTAAAATTTGTAGGCCTAAGGCGGAAGAGGGGTTGGGTGTGAAGGATCTGCGCCTATTTAATTGGGCTTTACTCGGGAAGTGGCGTTGGCGCTTATTGAAGGAAAGGAGTAGCCTTTGGTGTCGGATTTTGATTTCAAAATATAATGATGCTGTTCATCCTAATGATTCTTACTGGTGGCGCGATCTGCACTCGGTGTGCTTTGGTGATGGGGATGGTAGGTGGTTCAATGATAGTATAAGTAGAAGGGTGGGGGATGGCAAGGGGGTTTCTTTTTGGCAAGAGGATTGGACTGGCGGAGGGTCTTTGTGCAATAGGTTTCCTAGGCTGTTTATTCTTTCCTCTCATAAAGAGGCCTCAATTCATGAAGTGGGACTGTGGGATAATGGCAGTTGGGGGTGGAGGTTTGAGTGGACTAGACCATTACTTGACAGGGAGAGCTCAAGAATTGCAGAGTTGCTACTTCAAATTGGTAGCTTCTCTCCAAAAGTGGGTGTTGGGGACTCGTGGTGTTGGGTAAAGGATGGGTCGGGAAGCTATAGTGTGAAATCTGCTTATGCAGAACTGTTAGGTGATTTTGGATTGGAGGAGAGGCGGGTTTTTAGGAGAATTTGGCACGCTAAGGCCCCTTCTGGTTTGCTTGCTCTAGCCTGGAGAATTATTATTGGAAGAGTTCAGACCAGATCTGATTTGGCAAGGCGAAATTCACTTCCTGCGAATGCATCTCTTGAGTGTGGGCTGTGTGGATCTGTAGAGGAATGCTGCCAGCACTTGTTCTTTGATTGTCAAGTGTCTTGGAGGGTTTGGATGAAGATATATAACTGGTTAGGGATTCAAACAGCCCTTCCAAATAATGCTGAGATTCATTTTAATCTTCATGAAAATCTGTTAATGGTGAGCAAGAAGTTCTGGATGAGTATGGATTTAATTTGGATTGCGGCTGTGAGTGCTATTTGGCAGTGTCGTAATGGTGCTGTTTTTCGTGGTGAGAGCGTCGAGGCTGACCGCATAGTGGAGCTTGTGCAATTCAAGGTCTGGCTTTGGTTGAGGTCAAATGAGAGTTCTTTTGTCTCATCTTGCTTTGAATGGACTATGAACCCTGTGGAGTGCTTGAGGATGCTGCATTAGTGGTCTTCTGTATTATTTGCTGTCAAGAGGAGGGAGCAAGTGAAGGTGCTGTTGGGTATCATCTAGTGTTGCTGCTGTTAGAATGATACCATGACCTACTTAGTGGTATAGATTGGGGTTATTTTTATGTATCTGAGGAGTGGTTCTTGGTTTTGGAGTTTCTTAGTTCTGGTTTTAACTCCCTTGTTTTCTTGTATTTTATTTCTCTATATGTATTGGGATTGGAGTACCCCTTGTACTTCCATCTAATATATTTTGGCTTATAAAAAAAAAATGGACTATTCCCATTACAACCAGACCTATTGCTGCCTTGGCATTGTCTAACCTAGTCACCACCGATAGTTAGTAGGAAGCTTCCAAGGCCCATGTGCACTTTGTGACTAACACAAGTAGCATGCACGTAGTCAGAGGCAAGAAAATTGTTTCAAGCCATAAGCCAGAATCCATGATAATAAGCCAGTAGAGAATAGAGAATACAACCCACATGATCCCGTGACCTTGAGAATATGTCAACTGTTGATGTCTTTCTTTTCAACAGCAAGCCCGTTATTCTTCAAAATTTCAGCAACAGTTACCACTGTGGCAATAGCCATTCTTTTGAGCCACTTCTCTTTGTTGCACAGCTTCCTGTGAAGTAACATAAAATTAAATGTAAAATTATTCTTCATCAAAGAATACAAAAAGAATGCAAATAACATATAGCAAACAATAGACAACATGATAATGTGAATGAGCTTTGTCCAACAACAACCCAATATCACACCCTTATATAGCAAAATTTTCAAGCCAAATTCAAACACAACACATTTTATGTCACTTTATCCCATTAAAAGTTTCCGGAAAAGCAAACTCTGTCATAAACTGATCCATTTACTTTACACTGCAAATTGAAGATGAAAAAGTAAAAACCTGAAAAAGTGCATGAAAAATGAATAAAACTCAAACATTCATGAAAAAGTTGATCAAAAAGTTGATTAAAATCTAATTAATTACTCCCTTATGGTACACCTTCATAGGAAAAGTTACATCAAAAGTAAATTGTGCTTTTCATGCAACTATAAAGTTCAAACCTGAAAAAGTACGTGAAAAAGGAATGCAACCCAAAAATTCATGAAAAAGTTTATTAAAAACTGAATAAAAACAAATTAATCACTCCCTTATGGTGCACCTTCATCACATGGGCAAAAAACCCTTATGTGAATAGTAGCCAAAATGCTTCCCCTTTGTAGTAGTTTAGACACACAAAGGGGAAATACATATTTTCTCTAACTAAAAAATATGTATCCTAGATCAAATGATTATTAATCTCAATACTTAATTTCATAATTTTTTATTTCTATTATTTAGACACACAATTATTAATTTTGTATCATATATCAAATTAATAATAATCTCAATACTTAATTTCATAATTTTTTATTTCTATTATTTAGGCCTACAATAATCTATACTATCAATATTTTTTTTTGAATACTCTATACTATCAATATTAATATCCACATAATAAATATTAACAAATATCATTTATTAAAAGAATTATTACATAGAGTTAAAAATAAACAATAGGAAATTATTTCCATCAAACTCAACCAAAGTAAATACAAACAAAAAATAACTTTTGAAGCATAACCTAATAATTTTAAAACTTCAATTTAAACCAAATAAAAAACCAAAAAGTAACAAAAAAGGTTCCTTATGGTGTACCTCAGCAACATTTATGAAAAACCCTAATGTGAATAGTGACAAAAATATTATCCCTTTGTAGTAGTTATAGATTCCTTCCCTTTTCTTTATGAGATTTTATTCATGCTTTCATCTCTTTACTATCATATTGATCATATTTATACCGTTGGATTTGATGTCCCTATCATATTGATCATATTTATTATATTTTTACTTTTAAGTCAAAATTATTTGATACGTCATTCATTTACGTCAAGATCAATGTTATATGAAATTAAAAATTATTTGATTATATTCTTATCATCTTTCAATTTTTACAATATTTCACACACCGAATAAACAATAAAGGTAGTTGTTATAAGTCAACAGTTAGATCTACAACTGTTGTAATAATTACTCAAGGAGTAATAATTACATAGTGTTCCAAAATGACAAGTGTGTTGATTTTGCATTGAATGGATTGGAATGAAGTCCCACATAGAAAGTGAAGCAACTTTCCAAAGCATTTATATATCATTAAATGCCAACCATTCAACAAAGAGACAAAGTGAGGATGTAGTGCTACATGTGCATGTTTTGGTGGTCCCAAGCTTTTATGTCACATGTTCCATTCACACCACCCCTCGCCGGTGTCGACACCGGCGTGGGCGTAGAGGCGCTAGTGGCGGCTTGTAGACGGCACGACACTTGAGGCACTTTAGCACGACGCATCGACGGCGACGGCGACTCGGTTGCCGTAACGTCTGTTTGTTTTGGAATTCGAATTTTGCACCTGTTCATGAAGGGTCGCAATTATTCACATATTTGTTGGTAACAGACATAATTCATGAAGGGTCGCAACCTTATGAATTTTTCTGTTTTTACCTATAAATAGAGTGCATGTTCAGAATTCAGAACACACAATCTTATCCTCTGTTTTTCAGAAAATACTTCGCTGCTTATCGAGTTTTCATTAGTCTTGTGCAAACTCGAATCAAGGCTGATTATCCTGGGTATTCCTGCATCCAAACTCTAAGACGAAATTCAAAGAGTGCTTGAAATACTTTAAGAAAAGTGATTTCTATCAAGATCAAGCCTATTTCTCTAACAACAACAGTATTTTTTTTTTCTAAAATTGTCTACAGTGTAAGTTGCTAGAGTGTTAAACTCTCACACCATTGCAAACCAGTCTCTCCCATTATACGGATAGATAGGTAGATATATTTTGACTTATTGGCATGCATCTATAGGAAGGAAGCCAGGAAACTGTAGCCACAATGATCGGCATGGGTTTGGGAATGCTTATTGCTCGCATTACCATTGGACGCCCGCTAGCCATTTGGTTTACTTTTTTATCTTTGACCCTTTTTCATATATATGGTATGTTTTTTAATAGTAATGTGTTTGATTTGATGCATATCCTTTGCATTGTAGAATTGTGAAGAAAAACCTGATGTTAGCCTATTAGGCATACCCATTTCTTGCATAATGCTTCTTTTGTACATGCTAAAAGAAGTAGAAATTGAAAACGTTTTGGTAGACCTTATTAAATAGTGAAAGAAGGTATAGATTGATGGTATTAGCATGCTGACTGTGATATGATTGGTCCATGTCCTTACTAGTGTTTGTTTTTGGACAAATAGGTAATCCATTTGTTCATGGATAGATTATAGACAATCTTTGTTTGTTTGTACCAACTACTGCTTTGATCTTGTGGAATATTTGTTGGTGGTTTATGATTGAATGAAGAAAAGGTTGAATTTCTGTTGTCTTACAAGCTTAAACACTGTCTGCTTCCCTTATATTAATATGATTTTCTTTGTGAAGTTAATTAGAGATCTCATAATTTCAATATTTGCTGAGTTTTTTCCCCATAAAATAAAGCTAAATCTTAGCACCAGCATCATATATGAAAACCTGATAAACGATGTCTTATTTTCATACAGCAAACTACCGAGCTGTTAGATGCCTGGCATTGACCTCGTTTAACCCGGAAAGAAGCTCTATTCTTTTGCAACATTTCATGGAGACTGGCCAAGGTATTGTCTTTTTTTTATTCTTAATTGCTTTCTTTTTATCTTGTATCAACAACACATCTTTGATGAAAGATGTTAGACAACCTGTTCTGCTGTTTTAATCCATCTTACTGTTGGGGAGAGTCACGGCGAGGACCCACGGGGCAAGGTCGAGGGGAAACACCAAGGAAATTTGGACACCACATCTTAACCCAAAACCTTAAGGCATTAGGTTTATGGGTCCACCTCCTTATAAACTCTCCCTCTTACCTTGACTTCTCTGATGTGGGACTTGACTCTAACAGTTGATTCCAACAATCTCCCCCTCAAGTGTGAGTCCCTCAACCACATCACTCATGGTCCTCCCGTCTGCGGAAGCTATCCACCTTGCACTGCCGTTCGCTGCCAACGGAACCCGCCGCCTAGCCACACTACTAGGAAGACTTTCGACACAAGGAGCCGTCATGGTCTCACGAACCATCGGCTCTGATACCACTTGTTGGGAGAGTCACGGCGAGGACCCATGGGGCAAGGTCGAGGGGAAACACATAGGAGATATTGGACACCACATCTTAACCCAAAACCTTAAGACATTAGGTTTATGGGTCCATCTCCTTATAAACTCTCCCTCTTACCTTGACTTCTCCGATGTGGGACTTGACTCTAACACTTGATTCCAACAATCTCCCCCTCAAGTGTGAGTCCCTCAACCACATCAGTATCACCCATGGTCCTCCCGTCTGCGGAAGCTATCCACCTTGCACCGCCGTTTGCTGCCAACGGAACCCGCCGCCTAGCTACACTGCTAGGAAGACTTTCAACACAAGGAGCCGTTAGCATGATCTCCCCCTCAAGTGTGAGTCCCTCAACCACATCAGTATCACCCATGGTCCTCCCGTCTGCGGAAGCTATCCACCTTGCACCGCCGTTTGCTGCCAACGGAACCCGCCGCCTAGCCACACTGCTAGGAAGACTTTCGACACAAGGAGCCGTTACCATGGTCCCACGAACCATCGGCTCTGATACCACTTGTTGGGGAGAGTTACGGCGAGGACCCACGGGGCAAGGTCGAGGGGAAACACCAAGGAGATCTTGGACACCACATCTTAACCCAAAACCTTAAGGCATTAGGTTTATGGGTCCACCTCCTTATAAACTCTCCCTCTTACCTTGACTTCTCTGATGTGGGACTTGACTCTAACAGTTGATTCCAACACTTACCACATGAAATTGGCTTCGTCATAGGTTTGTCCAATCAAGATCATTATGATCTAATTTCCTATTTTTTTGGATTGGAGGTCTCTGAATGGTGTATTTTTTACCTCTTTCCAGCCACCTCTCAAAAACAAGGTTGGTTTGGTAGGGTCAATTCCCTGTCCAAGAGAATGTGGTAGGTACTCAACAGAATGTTAGTTATTTAGTTAGTTAGATTGAAGAGTTGGTTAGAGAGAGATAGTATTATAACCAACAGAGTTAGATAGAATTATCATCTTTTAGAGTGATTGTGGGAATGTTAGGGAGAGTGCTGGTTCTCTCGAACAGCCAGTGACCATTGTAGTTCATTCATATTCTTGAATAGTAGCCAGTTTTGCTCTTGTTCATTGCTTATTCATCGTGCTTCTAAACTTTTTGCCAGTTCTCTCTCCTAAACAGGTCTCTTCACAGGAGCATGTTTTACCCATGCAGCTCACTCCATGGAGCACAAAGAAGGCTACTTCCTTGGATAAGAAAGTACGTTTAGGCATGAGGAATTCTTCATTTGATAACATGGAAATGTGAGTGGCTAAAATTTGGGCTGAGTCCCTATTTCTAGAAAATAAATTTGTTCTTAGTGCATCAACTATACTTTTTCAACTTTGTGGGGGGTTTTTGCCTGAACTTCTAGATTCACTGCATTCTTGGTCTTTTCCAGGACACAAAGGCCAAATGGTTTTCAAGTTAACAGGCCACCATGTTGTCTTCTAACTTCCAATAGCCCAAATCATAATATTGTACTGTTTTTTTGTGTCATCTATATTAGCAATCAAGGCCCAAAATACTTTTCAAAATTGAAAACATTAATTAACTCTTGCCCTGTCTATACTATATTATCAGCATTGGTGCAAAGCTTAAACTTCCCCTGATTATATCCTGATTTTGTGCGTGATTAGCTTCAAAATATCAATGATAAAACTGAGCAAATTCTTTTCTCTGTGACGATGACAGTAAGGAGCATCTGCTTTCTGCAGCATCTTACTACACAAAATTAAAGGTTGAGTTTTGGTTATATTATTTAAAGGCTTAATTGCAACTTTGGTCCCCGACGTTTACCAATGCCACGATTTTGGTTCCCCACCTAATTTAATTACATGGATGGTCCCCGACGTTGTAGGCCGTGTGCAACGTTAGTCCTACCGTTTATTTCTTAATGGAGGAGGCTTACGTGGACGTCTAGTTGGAGAGAGAAATGAGGTATGAGGAGAGAGGGAAGCACGTGAGTATCACGTGACCCTTATCTGAACCCATTATACCCAAACCCCTGACCTCCCTGGAACGAAGAAGGTAACGCAATTTAGATCCCTAGGGTTTCAGATTTGGGTATAATGGGTTCATATAAGGTTCACGTGAGTTCACGTGATACTCACGTGCTCCCCTCTCTCCTCAGATCTCCTTTTTCTCTCCAACTAGACGTCCACGTAAGCCTCCTCCATTAAGAAATAAACGGTAGGACTAACGTTGCACGCAGCCTACAACGTCGGGGACCATCCATGTAATTAAATTAGGTGAGGGACCAAAATCGTGACATTGGTAAACGTCGGAGACCAAAGTTGTAATTAAGCCTTATTTAAATTAATCACTTTCCACTTTCCATCTGAAGTCTTTAAGCCTTATTTCATTCTTTGTTGTTTCTGTATATAGCCAAGTACTTACTAGTGGAAAGGAAAGGAATGATCAATGTTATTGTGCATAAAGATACAAATGCTGTCGATGTCCTGAGGTCATTTGTCCATGCTCTTGTCCTGGCAAATAATGTTCACAAAATCAAATCTTTGCATTCAGAAGGCCAAATGTGGATGGAAAATCAGTATGAAGTGTTTATTCAGAAGGTTGTACTTTAAGCTTCTAGTTAAGTCTATTTAATATTTAGTAGCTTCTTATTTACGTCCTTTAACATCTCATCAGTGTGATCCATTAATATTTTCCTTGGTTAATTTATAAGGATATTTATGATATAGGAATCAAATTAAATTGATAGAATGCCACCTGCTCATGCTTGAATTGTACACTATTTATGCTTGTGCAGCTCAAGTCATTAGGCTGGAAAACAGAACGTCTTCTATCACCTATAATATGGAGAGCACACTGGATCTATGAACCGTTGGAAGAAAAAACTGATTAGATTCATCTACAGTTTTGATACATTAATGTTCTAGATTGATTTAATTTTTGTTTAATGAGATTTTATGACATTAAATGCTGATGTTGACATTTGAAAAAAAGTTTTTTATTCAAAAATAAGAGAAGGTGAAAGGGAGAAAACATGAAGCAGGGGGAGGAGGAAGGAGCTTGTAGTGACAGGTAGGATTTTTAAGAATATTAGTCAATTATAGAATGACACATAAGATATTGGGCAGCTGAGAATTCTAGCTAACATATATATAGTTACCATTTTAAATCTGTTGCTTATCGAAAAAAAAAAAACATTTTAAATCTGTTATGTTCTAATTCAAATCTGTAACTAATAATCTACATAAGAGACTTTGATTTTGATCCTGAAAGATAGGACTCCTGCTTAATCTGTTTTTTCTTGGACTATTTCGCCACCGCTAATATTCTCCACTATAAAACGTATATGAGTGAAAAGTATGATTAGTTGGGTTCTCACTACTAAGTCAAAGAGAATAAAATGGAAACAATTGAAGTCATAAGATAAAAAAACATTCAGGGCTGGTTCTCGTGACACATAAAATTGAACTTGTGTTTTGTTTTTCACCAAGTCAGTTCTTTTGATAACCACGCTTGTTTTATTCACATTGAAAGAAAAAATGGGAAAAGGTGATGAGGGACGTGCCATAGGAATCGACCTTGGCACCACCTACTCATGTGTTGCAGTTTGGCGGGAGCAACATGGAAGAGTAGACGTCATTCATAATGAACAAGGAAACAAAATTACTCCCTCCTATGTTGCTTTCACAGATGATCACAGGTTGATTGGTGATGCTGCTAAAAATCAAGCTGCTCTAAACCCTGAGAACACTATCTTTGGTAAAATTTTCTACTTTCGTCTAAATATTTACATTAAGCAGAACAAATGAAATATATATATATAGTTAAGAATTGTTGTTATTTATGCAGATGTTAAGAGGTTAATGGGTAGGAATTATAGTAATCCCATTATAAAAAATGATATGAAGTTATGGCCATTCAAGGTTACTGCGGGTGCTAATGACAAACCCATGATTGTTGTTAAGTATAAGGGTAAGCAGTTGCATCTTTATGCCGAGGAAATATCATCCATGGTTCTCTCAAAGATGCTGGAGATTGCAGAGGCATATCTGGAGTCAGCGGTTAAGAATGCAGTTATTACTGTGCCTGCGTATTTTAGTGACTCTCAACGCAAAGCCACAATAGATGCTGGTGTCATTGCTGGTCTCAATGTTATGCAGATAATCAATGAGCACACTGCTGCAGCTATTGCGTATGGCCTTGACAAAAGAAGTACTAATTGTAAGGAAAAGCGAAATATTTTCATCTTTGACCTTGGTGGTGGTACTTTTGATGTGTGTCTCCTTACAATTCAAGGTAAGGAATTCAAAGTTAAAGCCACGGCTGGAAATACTCACCTAGGAGGAGAGGATTTTGATAACAGAATGGTGAACTACTTTGTAGAGGAGTTCAGAAGGAAGAGCAAATTGGATATTAGTGGAAATCCTAAAGCCCTGAGGAGGTTGAGAAGTGCTTGCGAGAGGGCCAAAAGGGCACTCTCATGGTCTTCATGTACCACAGTTGAGGTAGATGGTTTATTTCAGAGCACTGACTTTTGTTCCTCCATCACTCGTGCAAGGTTTGAGGAACTTAACATGGACATGTTTAGAGAATGTATAGAGACAGTGGATAGGTGCCTCAATGATGCTAAGATGGACAGGAGCAAAGTGCATGATGTTGTCCTTGTTGGTGGATCGTCTAGGATTCCAAAAGTGCAGGAGTTATTGGAGGAATTTTTCAAGGGGAAGAATCTGTGCAAGAGTATCAACCCTGATGAGGCAGTTGCTTACGGTGCTGCTGTTCAGGCTGCTTTGCTGAGTGGAGGAGGCATGAAGAATGTTCCAAACTTGGTGGTGTCAGAAGTTACACCACTGTCTCTTGGTATATTTACAGTAGGAGGCATCATGAGTGTGGTGATTCCTAGGAATACTACCATACCTGTGAAGAAGACAAAAGCTTACTGTACAAATGAAGATAACCAACCCAATGTCTTGATTGATGTTTATGAAGGTGAGAGAGCTAGAGCAAGTGATAACAATTTGTTGGGTTCTTTTACTATTTCTGGCATTCCTCCAGCACCTCGTGGGAGCCAGTCTCTTGATGTATCCTTTGCTATTGATGCAAATGGCATTCTAACTGTTTCTGCTGAGATGAAATCCGCTGGTAGTAAGAATGACAAAAAGAGGCTGTCGACCAAAGAAATTAAAAAATTGATTCGAGAAGCTGAGAATTTCCGGGCTGAAGACGAGAAGTTCCTTAGGAAGGCCAATTTAATGAATGCATTGGAGGATTACATTTACAAGATGAAAAATGCTTTGAAGAATGATTGTTATGTTAATCCAAAGCTTTGCTCAGAAGAAAAGAAGAAGATCAGTTCTGAAATTACAAGGGCCACAAATTTGCTTGATGTTTGTAATAATCAGCCACATGTGTTGGAGGAACTTGCGGATTATATGAAGGAACTTGACAGCTTGTTTGAGTTGTTTCAACGCATGCATTGTAGGCAAGATTGAGTTGTTCTTTTCATTTTATTAGAGTTTTGCTTGTACTGACTAGCCATTTTGTCTTTCATAGAAGAAAACCTTTATTATAATATATATTATTAGGAAATAGTTCAAGTTTATGTCCTGATTTGATCATCTAACTCATGCTAGCTAAAATTGTGTTTGTTCTCCGTGTGTCTTGCATATATGCTTTTGTACATTTCCTCCATTGTCATTTTCTTTTCTTTTTCTTTTTGGAAATAGAACATCATTATTCAAAGCAACCATGTTGCATAGCAGAATGGTGTAATTGGAAAACTGTTGTCAAATTGAAACTCTAGCTTATTTGACAAGTATAGTAAAGTAATCTCAATATTACTATATAACTCAGTATATATGAATATGAGTGCACCTTCTGTGAAGCAATTCTCTAATTTAAATCCTACCGACTCACCTGTCATTTTTCCCTAAAGATTTACCTGCGGAATACATTATCCAACGAGCTTCCTTAAAAGGGACAAATTAAACTTGGTAGGAAATTACAAAGTAAAGCGATTTCCCAGGTATCTTCAGGAAATCACAAAAAAAATTATTTGTGTCTTCAACTCATCTCAGTGCCTCTTTTTGTTTACTCTCACTGGGCAGGAGATAGGTAATTGTATGTCTACAACAAAACATATTATTTACTTTGGTTTAATCACATATCTTGGTCATGTTAAATTATTTTAATAATTAATGTGGCCCATGTAACTTATAGAACTAATTTTATGAAAAGATCCTCAATGTGATGGTCATTAGGATATTAAAGCAATTAAAGTTAGTTGGGGGTTTAAAAATTCAATTTTGAATTCCCTCTCCTCTTCCTTCAGAAAATTAAAAGATAGTGGGTGGTTACAATAACCAACCTACAATAAAGGGTTTACTGAGCAGTTCTCAAAGTAACGTATTCTGCTTCTCTTCTCATCCATCAGAGAAGGACTGAAAGTGGAAGGCAAAGAGGAGAGAAAAGGATTCAGAGAGCTTAAGGATTTCTTCATGGATTCTGGCATGAATCAAGGTTAGTTATCTCCTCCCTTTAAAGTTAGTGAGAATCATATGAATTAAAGATCCTGGCTTAGGTTTTCTGTAAGTTGAAAACCCTAGAGTAGATAAAATTTGCTTACAATTGGTATCAGAGCCTGGTTGTAAATTTCTTGATTCTCCATGAAAGATGAATTCTCTAATTTTTATGAACCCTAATTTTAGAATTCGAAATTTATGGATTCAATTATAGTATTTTTGTTTCCGCTGCCTTGTGCTAATTGGCTGTGGCTGACCGAAACTGTATTTCAATGGACGTGTCATGTGTATAGTTTAAAAAGATATGGCAATTGACAGTAGCGTTTGTTTACCTATATTGACATGTATATATAGGTGTAATTGAAATTGAATTGCAAACCTAGTACAGTAAATTAACTTAAAGGAGACATACATACTCGTACAGTAAAATAATATTATATATTAAATGAGTATGTATTGTGAAATCATTGCAAAATTTACCTACTGAAAGTTATAGCTTCCGCATTATATTGACTAATTTTGTAGAAAAGATAATTGCTTGTAAGGTATAAATTATGAAATTAAATATATGAAGGATTTGTATCATCAAAGTGATCAAATGTGTTTATTTAATTTCATAATGTATGGTTGCAATTTACAGCCCATGGTTTTGATGCTATGAAAAGATGTAAGGGGCTTATGATAGCTTATCATTATAAGAAATATTTGTGTCACCCAAAGGTGGACCATTACTTATAATGTATGGCATTAAAGAAAGAATTGACATACTTGAAAAATGTGTTTATATACCTAAAGATTTATAAACATGTTAATTATTTGTCTATTAAAGTAGTTTTAATAGCATCATTATTGTTTGAAGTTATGAATTTAAGTTACATCCAAAGATGAGCTTAAATGCATAGGTAAAGTTATTTGTTTGAATCCATTTAAGTTACTCAAAGCATTAATGTGTAAGCTTATCAATGTTTTGCAGCTATGACTTCTTTGTCTGCTGGGGTCACTGGTGTGATCAAGTTCAATGGTCTTAACTATGCTGATTGGTCGGAACAGATTCAGTTTCAACTGGGTTATATGGATTTAGACCTAGCAATAGTTACAGACGAAAAGCCTGCAGCCATTACTGAGACCAGTACAGATGATGACAAGTCTTATTATGAGGCTTGGGTAAGGTCTAACAGGCTGTGTTTGAACTTGATGAGAATGGCAATGGCTGAAAATGTTAAGCCATCCATGCCCAAAACAGACAATGCAAGGGAATTTATGGCAAAAGTTAAGGAGTACTCACAATCAGACATAACTGACAAGTCCATTGTGGGAACTCTAATGAGTGAGTTGACGACCAAAAGGTTTGATTGGTCTCAACCCATTCATGATCATGTGACTAGCATGACAAATCTGGCAGCAAAGCTGAAGTCCATGGGTATGGATGTAAGTGAGTCTTTTCTCGTGCAGTTTATTATTAACTCACTTCCTTCTGAGTTTGGCCAGTTCCAGGTGAACTACAACACCATTAAGGAAAAATAGAACTTTCAGGAAATTAAGGCCATGTTGATTCAGGAGGAAGGGAGATTAAAGAAAGAGAAAGACCACTCCATTCATCTCACGACTCATGATGGAGCTAGTAGCAGCAAGGCTAAACCAGGTAAAAAGGAACAGAAGAAGGACAAAGCCTTAAAGGTTAAAGAGGGCCGAATCCATAAGGAGCATGTGTGCTACTTCTGTAAGAAGGCTGGACACTTCAAGAAAGATTGTCCGAAAAGAAAGGCTTGGTTCGAAAAGAAAGGTACATTTTATGTTTCAATTAGTTTCGAATCAAACCTTATTGAAGTACCTAACAATACCTGGTGGTTGGATTCTGGTGCAACTACTCATGTGTCACATATTATGCAGGGATTCCTTTCGATCCAGCCCATAAGAGGAACTGAAAAGTTTCTGTACATGGGAAACAGGATGAAAGCACGAATTGAAGGAATTGGGACTTACAGATTGATCTTGGACACTGGTCATCAGTTAGATCTAGAAAAGTGTCTATATGTTCTTGGATGTGCTAGAAATCTTGTTTCAGTAG
Organism: Lotus japonicus; assembly: GCF_012489685.1. Lineage (NCBI taxonomy): Eukaryota > Viridiplantae > Streptophyta > Magnoliopsida > Fabales > Fabaceae > Lotus > Lotus japonicus. The sequence goes on along the minus strand of NC_080042.1, from coordinate 77,159,127 downwards.
GAAAGTTGGATCGCTTAGGTTTTGATTTTAAGATTGGACATGGTGGTTTTTCTTTGTATAAACTTGCGTACTATTATGGTTCTGGTACTTTGTTGGATGGTTTATACCGTTTCAATCTTGATGTTAATTTTGTTGAATCCCTGTTTAATGTTGAGCACAATAGTAGTGTTAAATGTACTGCACGTAATGAATGCTCTGCTTTCTTGTGGCATAAAAGATTAGGTCACATATCCAAAGAAAGGATGATGAGGTTAATGAAAAGTGAAATGTTGCCTCAATTGGATTTTGCTGACTTGGATATATGTGTGGATTGCATTAAAGGCAAGCAAACCAAACATATATCAAAGAACCCGGCTACAAGAAGTAGTCAACTCCTTGAGTTGATACACACTGATATCTGTGGTCCTTTTGATGTTCCATCTTGGGGTGGAGAAAAGTATTTCATTCTCTTTATTGATGACTTCTCACGTTATTGTTATATGTATCTGCTGCATGAAAAGTCTCAATCAGTGAATGTCCTTGAGATATTCATTAATGAGGTGGAAAGACAGCTAGATAGAAAAGTGAAAGTTGTGAGGTCTGATAGAGGAGGTGAATTTTATGGTAAATTCAATGAAAGTGGACAATGTCCAGGTCCTTTTGCAAAGCTTCTTGAAAGTCGGGGCATATGTGCACAGTATACATTGCCCGGTACACCACAACAAAATGGTGTAGCAGAAAGGCGGAATCGTACTCTTATGGATATGGTTAGAAGTATGTTAAGTAATAGTAATGTACCTTTTTCATTATGGATGCATGCATTAAAGACAGCCACATATATGCTTAATAGGGTTCCTAGTAAAGCGGTTCCTAAGACTCCTTATGAACTGTGGACAGGAAGGAAACCTAGTTTAAGGCATTTGCATGTTTGGGGTTGTCAAGCAGAAGTAAGGTTATACAATCCCCATGAAAAGAAGCTTGATGAAAGAACCATTAGCGGTTACTTCATTGGCTATCCTGAAAAGTCAAAAGGGTACATATTCTATTGTCCTAACCATAGTACGAGAATTGTAGAGTCTGGTAATGCTCAGTTCATTGAGAATGGTCAGTTCAGTGGGAGTGATGAATCACGAAAGGTGGATATTCGAGAAACTCAAGATAATTCAATTGATGTTTCTCCTCATATTGTTGTTCCTCTTGTATCACAGTCACATAACACAAGGAAACAACAAATTAATGTTCCAAATCCACAAAATGAACATGAAAGTAATGAGCCAGCTGACAATGCACAAGTCACAAATGAACAAGTGGAAAAAGAGGCACAAGAAATAGCATTAAGAAGGTCTGAAAGACCTAAGAGATCAGCTATTTCAAATGACTATGTGATTTATTCACTTGAGAATGCATGTGACTTGAGCATTGATGAGGATCCAGTCTCGTTCAAACAAGCCATGGAATGTAGCAATTCTGAAAAGTGGTTCAATGCTATGAAAGAAGAGTTGAAATCTATGGACGACAATAAAGTATGGGAACTAGTCGAGTTGCCTCAAGGTTCAAAACGAGTCGGATGCAAGTGGGTCTTTAAGACTAAACATGACTCGAAAGGCAACATTGAAAGATATAAGGCTAGACTTGTCGCCAAGGGTTATACTCAAAAGGATGGCATTGACTACAAAGAAACCTTCTCTCCAGTTTCTAAGAAGGACTCTTTGAGAATTGTCATGGCTTTAGTGGCTCATTATGACCTAGAGCTTCACCAAATGGACGTAAAGACCGCTTTTCTGAATGGTGACTTGGAAGAAGAAGTTTATATGGACCAACCAGAGGGTTTCTTGACCACAGGAAAGGATAATTTGGTGTGTAAGTTAAAGAAATCAATATATGGACTAAAACAAGCTTCCCGACAATGGTATCTCAAGTTCAATGATACCATTACGTCATTTGGTTTTGTAGAGAACACCGTTGATCGGTGTATCTATATGAAGGTCAGTGGGAGCAAGTTTATTATTTTGGTTCTGTATGTTGATGATATCCTACTTGCTGCTAATGATATCAGTTTGTTACATGATGTAAAGAAATTTCTCTCTAACAACTTTGAAATGAAAGATATGGGTGAGGCATCCTATGTTATAGGAATAGAAATATTCCGTAATAGATCAGAAGGGTTGTTAGGATTGTCTCAGAAAGGTTATATCAATAAAGTGTTAGAGAGATTTAGAATGAAAAGTTGCTCCGCAGGAATAGTTCCAATTCAGAAAGGGGACAAGTTTAGTAATATGCAATGTCCTAAGAATGATTTGGAACGAAAGGAAATGGAGTCTATTCCCTATGCATCAGTGGTTGGGAGTTTAATGTATGCTCAAACATGCACTCGGCCAGATATCAGCTTTGCTGTTGGAATGTTAGGCCGATATCAAAGTAATCCCGGAATGGACCACTGGAAAGCTGCAAAGAAAGTCCTTAGGTACTTACAAGGCACCAAGGATCACATGCTTACATACAGGAGGTCAGATCACATTGAAGTGGTTGGCTACTCGGATTCAGACTATGCTGGATGTGTAGATTCAAGGAAATCTACATTTGGTTATGTATTTTTGCTCTCTGGTGGAGCAATATCATGGAAGAGTGCAAAACAATCAGTTATTGCTACTTCAACTATGGAGGCTGAATTTGTGGCTTGCTTTGAGGCCAGTATTCATGCATTATGGTTGCTGAATTTTATCTTAGGGCTTGGTATTGTCGACAGTATAGAAAGGCCGCTAAGAATTTATTGCGATAATTCTGCAGCTGTCTTCTTCTCTAAGAATGATAAGTACTCTAAGGGTGCAAAGCACATGGATTTAAAGTACTTAGCTGTCAAAGAAGAAGTGCAGAAACATAGAGTGTCTATTGAGCATATTGGTACTGATATGATGATAGCGGATCCGCTAACTAAGGGATTGCCGCCCAAAACATTTTCTGGCCATGCTGTAGAGATGGGCATTATAGACAAGTCCTTGTTAGCATAATATTATAGAATGCATATGTACATATGATGGGTTTGCTTGTATGGACATGACACTTATGAATTCAATTAAATATGTGTTTCTGTTTGTTTTACTTGTTATTCATAGTACGGTGTATACGTGTATGGCTTAGATGAGATAACAAGTTGTGTTTTGTTTGAAAACATTAAAGTTGAACATTGCAGGAAGTGTTCATTAAAGTTGTTTTGTTTTGAGTTGGTTCTGTGATACATGGAAGGGATCATGTCGCATGATGACTTGTGACCGCCATGATCCGATCATCTCATTTCAATTAAAGATGATGACTTGATAAAATTTGCTTACAGGTCATGCAAGGAGCCGTTGACCGTCGCTAAATCTTCAGCTAAAGTTTTAAATAGGTGATAGGACCATTGCCTCCATAGGATCATGTTATGGTTGATTGGTTGAAAGAACTTCGTTGTCCTTTACTCTGCAAGCTTCTCATACATTAGGACAATCTTCGAGCTACTATTTCATATACTGCACCTTGCCTTCCTCCCTGATTCAACAATGCAGCCACAGAGTAACAACAAGCACATAGCCCTTCCAATTGCTAATAATTCACCAAAATTCCTCAACAGAGAACTGATGATACTGATATCTCCGTATATTGATAAGCCAAAGATATATCGAAATGGAAGTAAAAAGGTACTTCAAACCGATACAAAAATATATCTACAAAACTTAGAGGACCGGAAAGTAGAGTTGCTATGTGAAGAAAACAATGCTGTAAAAAGCTATATAAAATGCAGATTCATTCTCTTTATATAATATTGACAAGTTAATAAATACATCAATTGCAAGGCGCTTGGTCTAAGACCTGATCACAAATAAACGGAAAAGTTGCATAGTTTATTTCCTCTCTGATCTGAAAAATGCTAAAAGATCTGTATCATTAATTCATTATCATCATCAACGATTAAATAATAGCTTCAGCGTGTCGAAGATTTCGCCGAGAGCGGCATAAGAAGCACTCACCTGAAACAAGATTCACTTAGACAACATTAAATGCAAAAAATATACAAAAAAATCACTTCCATCCCCCCATTATAAGTACAAATGAAATACAGAGAACGCAATTGTCAAAGGAATGCAGAGAGCGTGATTCATTACCATAATGACAGCGGTCAAGGGCGCTACGAGGTTGAGGATCAACAAATGACAAACTTCACGAAGGCGACGAGAGAGGGGTTCCGGGGGCGGTGGAAGGTTGGTGTAATTTGGAGCCATGGCACGGACTCTCACCTCCAAATCTAGATTGCTATAAAATAATGAAACATATTCATTAATAATCGTTCATATCTTCTAATTTTTCTCAAATACAAAATAATAAAGTTTATCTATTAGAACTACTTTTAAGTTTTAATTATGGACCTGAGTAAATATGATGATCCAATTCTCACATTCAATAATTCAATAGTTATGAGCATAGTTATAAAACTCAGACCGGACCGGCCGATTCGACCGGTTGAACCGGGAACCGGACCCTTGACCGGTCCGAGCCATTAAATGGATCGGGCATGTAATTGAACCGGTATGAACCGGTTTGGACCGGCCGGTTCAGGTAATAAACCGGCGACTCGGCCGGTTTTTTTGGACCGGTCAGTCTTTTTTTTTTTCTGATTTTTTTTTTTGTCGAAACTGTTTTTAATGGTCAAACTGTAATTAATTTACATTTAATGTTAATTATTTGGTCAAATGATATTCAATTGAGAGTTATTTAAAAAAATTGTCATGGGTAGGACTTGAACACAGGACCTAAAGGAGGAAAGCTAATCCAAATTTCCACTACACCACCTTACTTCTTGTTTAGAAGAATGCATATTATTTTATATATATGATATACTAAGGTTATATTTTAAATTATTATAATTTTTTAATATAAACCGAGTCAAGCAATCAAACCAATGACCCAGTGGTTGAACCATTGACTCATTGACCCAGTGCCTCGACCGAGTCGATCACCGGTCCGAGTCTGATAACACTGGTTATGAGACTAATTTTCTCAATTTTTTGAAATCACGTTAATTAGTTAGATCTTTCTCGATAAGTCTTTTTATTTACACATTCTTTAATGATCAAACATTTAACTAAATCCTTTTAAAGATTAATGGATATGCACTGTCAGTGTAAGGAAGTTTTACACTGACGTCCAATCACATTATGCCACATAAGACTAAGTAGTTACAAATCTTATTAATTTTAATTAGTAAATTAATAAATTGCTGATGTGGCGGAAATCAATTGGGTGCATGTGTAAAACAATTTTACACTGTCAGTGCATCTCCTATTTTCTCATCCTTTTATAGGATTGTATATGATCGATCTAATCTGACCAGATCGTCTGACCTGGTGCAAACCGAATCCAAAATGACGGGTTGAATTAGATTTGCGGGTGTGATCAAATTTGAGAAAAAAGGGGTACCAATGTGCTCGATTCGGATTCCGGGTTCAAGGAAATGAGATCCGAATTGATCAGAACACCCGAATACACATATAGCTTACATTTTTTAACCCTAATTTCATGTCCTCTTTCACTCACTTTTGCAGCTCCTTCGTGCCTGTCTAGTGAACGTGAGCCCTAGCTAATTTCCTTCCATTCTCTCCCACTTTGAGAAGTAGCGCCGCCCGTGAGCCACCACCATCTCAAAGCTACCACTACGCCACAATTGTCTCAATTCTCAGTTGCCACGCCACCTCCCTACTAAGTTGTCTCACATATGACGTGAACTCAGCGACCATCGCACCACCTCCGTGTCCGTGTCTCTGTTCCTCTATTTTGCTAGATTCAGCTCCACCATCAAAGATATATAGGTCTCCTTTCCTATCTGATTCCTTTGTAATACTGAGTACTAAATAAGGGTTTTTATTTTTTAATTTAGTGAGTCCTTCAATTACACATAGCATGGTATTTGTGGAGAATACTTGCGAAATTATATGGATGCGAAAGATGGTTGCATGTGTTTTCAATTTCCATGGAGTATGTGCATCTAAATTAAATTCTAATTTCTAGCATTGGAATGGTTAGTAATTATATAAGGTGACTCCTAAACCTTACGGGACTAGAACGCAATAAGCCTTATTCGATTTTTTATCACTTTGCCTTTTTTAAACTATTCCATCATGATCATCTCTTCAAGGGAGTAATTTGATTCATTCAAAAAATTCTTGGTTTAGGAAAGTGTATTTTTCATACTACATAGCTATGCTGTTATATAAGTTACGTTGGCAATAAAATTAAAGGTGTTAATGTTGAACTCTAGAAGCCTAATTAACTAGATATATATATATATATATATATGGTTTCGTTTGGAAAAACAGCTTAATTAAACACTTATTGTCATAAGCGTTTATAATATAAGGGTTTGTTCATAAGCTACTTAAAAAAATTTATAGAAATAAATTGGAAATAAGGTATATATAAGCTATCTTGAATAGCTTATGAAAATAAGCTCAAAACAACTTATGATATAAGCTCTCCCAAACACAGGCATAAGCGCTTATACTACCAGATAAGATCAAATAAGCTATTCCAAATGAGGTCATACTCAAATTGAGGCTTAGCTATGGTAATTATATACTAGTTAATAAAAAATGCAAGCAACATTTAATTTAACATTTATTTGGCATAAAAAATAAATCAAAACCTGAAATTAAAAGGAAAAAAAGGAAATAAAAGTTCATTCATTGCATATTTCAGTAAAACAGACGATATTGAGGAATAGCAAGTGCTTGTTAAAATGAGAATTGCAGAAATTATTCCACTAACAGCTTAACACAATATACAAAAAGGGAAATTAACCAAAGCTGGAGTACGATTACAATGATTGCTAGCTATGTCATATACATCAAAAAATCTATGAAGATCACAATCAATTAAGCACAATGATGTGTTTCTCCCCTGTATGAGTAAAATGTATGTTGTGCCTTGTAATTCAACCCAATATTTCAGAGAACTAGCTAGCAATCCTAATGAAAAAGTACTGACAAGAATCTAAAGAACAAGATTATTTAATCCTAGCTAGCAGTACTGATCAGCAGCTATACAGTTTCTGCCATTACTACTGATAATCATGCAATGAAATTGGTAGTTACAAAAGACTTCAATGGTGATGATAACGAGCGTACAGAATAAATCCAAATATGAGTACCATTATGAACAACAGGGAGAGCATCCACACGCAGTTTCCAGTTTCGGGTTTAACTGATTCATTCCAAGGAATTCTAAGATCCTCAATGTACAAAGGAGGTCGTTGAGGAAGAGTACCAGCTGGGGGTTCCCGAGTAGAAGGTGGGTAGTGTTCTCTAACGAAGGCCGCCGCATGAGTACGTGGATCTCGTGGTGGTAGACGGCGGACCGGCAACTGCTGTTGTTCTTGTTGTGGCTGACGAGAGGCGGGCGCTGTTCGTCCCCAGCGAGGAAACTCCGACGACGGGACCAGTCTTGATTCTTGCAGCGTATGAGTGGCGGACGGGCCCGATGTTGAACTTGAACCTTGCAGCAGATGAGAGGTGGACGCTCGTCGTCTCAGTCGTCGTTGTTGCTCCGGCGAACGAGACTCTGTTTCCTGATGCTCCAACTGAGAAGACTGCAGCGGAGGTTGTTGCGATGAACCAGAAGTCTCAGGCTGCGGCGAAAGAGGATCTTGCGATGATTGTTGCGACGCCTCTGGAGACTCTTGCAGTAGTTGCGCCGGCTGAGGAGTATCTTGCGGTGGTGGTTGCTGCGGCGGATCATCAGAAGTTTCAGACAGTGGTTGCTCCAGCGAAAGAGGATCTTGCGGTGGTTGTTGCGGCGGATGAGGAGACGCCGGCGCTGATTCTTCCGACGAAGGAGAAGAGGGAGGATCCATGGCGGTTACGCGCGCAATCACGTGTTTGGAACTTGGAGAGGGTGTTTGACGAAAACACCCCCTTCACACTCTTCTAATCTCCTCCTTACCCTTAACACGCCCTTAGCATGAATGTTATATAGTAACAGAAATTAGTTAGAGGCTTAACCGCCCTTGAAAACTAACTAACTAGCACTAACGGCCTTCTAGTTAGTTTTGTTCAGTTAAACTAACTACACTTCACCAAATTAACACAGTAAACTAACCATGACTAACTTCAATGGTTAGGTAAAATAACGACTAACTAGACATAAACTGCAAATGTGCACCGCAAAAGTCAAGCAGTGTGGTAGATGCTATAACTTGCAACTTGAAACTAACTTTTTCAGTTTTGCACTAACAATTTTCAACTTATTAAAAAAAAGTCAAAAATACTTAGCACTAAGAAAATGTTGATTCTTTTGCGGATTTTTTTCACAGGAAATTTATTTCAATTTTCACAAATGTCAGCATAGGACCCCTCCTTCAACCCCTTCTAATCTCAAAGTAAGAAAGATAAATATTATAATTGCTCTTGTGTTCCTAGATGAGGGCTGGATTTCATCGATTATGTTGTATAAGGAGAGTTTTCAAGTGTTGGGTGCTCAGTCGTGTCACTCATCTTAGATTCACCATGTCTCATGGATCACGCCTAAAGCCTCAACCATCGTCGTGAATTGTGATCATAGAATTGTGGAACCCCACATAGTGCTAGATTTGGAGGATGTTTTTGAAATAGTGGGGATGTCTTCAAACAGTTCCTCAAACCCAATGGGTGTGCACCCGTATTCACTAGTACATGATGAGGGGTTGGTGTGGTCGCTCTCGCCCTCGCACCCATGGAGGAAGAGTGTCCTCCTCCTCCTCCTCCTCGATTTCTTGGGTTGAGGTTGACATGAATGATGATGGGGAGTGACGCTGACGAATTGCATATTGGACTTTGCTGAAGTGCGTTAAGATGAAATGTGGTGAAGGGAAAAGGAAAGGTGGCCAACAATACATATAAATAAATGACAGCGCGGATATGTCGTTATTTCTAATTTCAATTAAACAATATAAAGTAATTTTAATTTCAGACCTCTGATTTCTTAAATCAAGAAAATTTAGTCCTCTTATTAATTTTAACCCAATATTTGCTTCAATTCTTACAAGGGTGTCCAACGGACGGATGCAAACATGTTCGAGCCAAAAGGTTTGGTTTCGAGTTAATGGTTGAAAACAACACACGACCAAGACCACCAACGTTCGATGATGGTTTTGGATTTTGCTGGTTAATTAAGGGTTTAACGGGCTAGTATTTGTTCGGATGAGTTCATACGGGTTCTTCAAACCATACATCAATCCAGAAATTTCTAGAAAAGGAAGGATATGAGAGCGAGAAACAAAGAAAAGTTAGAGACTTGGACTCAAAAAGCAGTGATTCACAATAGCGTTGGAGCTCAAATCGAGCAAACAATGATGAATTTGAGCGGACTACAAGAGGATGAGATTTTTCGAATCATTTTGTGTGCAACCCAAAGGCAAAGCTAGGGGAAGAAGGACTCAACCTTGAGGGTGAAAGGGAGAGCTTCTGCTAGGTGCGACGAGAGGAAGAGAGAAGAGAAGAGGGAGGGTAGGCCTAATGAAGTAAGAGGGAGGCTAAGTTTGGTGGGGGAAGGGTCAAGTAGCGCTGTGATGAGAGAGTGAGGAAGGATAGCGGTTGTGAAGAGATTAAAAGGGTAGAGCTTGTGGGTTGAGCTTCACTTATACAAAAAATATAATGAGTTAATTACTTGGGTTAGGTCGGGACATATGTCATAAAATACATGTACATTACTATCTACGCGTATATATTTCTTTTAAAAAAATCTATGTGATTCAGTTGGACCGATTTCCGACGAGAAAAACAATTTCAAACCGAGCATGATCGTTATATGTTCTAATTCTTTCTTTCAATTTGCCCCACCCAACATTCGTCTAGTTCAACCCAACTCAAGAGGCTAAATCGATCTGATTCAGATTGGGTCGCGGGTCCATAGACAACCCGAGTTTTTAAATGAACGAAAGGAGTATATTTATTTGATTTTGAAATGTAGAGGACTTAAATTAAGCTAAAAATCATACACTATATACTAGCGAGACTTAAATTAAGTGAAAAAATTTAGAGAGATCAAAATCACTCATACACGATACTATGAGACCAAAAATACAATTAAGTAAAAAATAAAATTAACGAGTTGTTTTCTCACTGTTAAAATGAGGATGCAATTAAACGCACGCCTGGAAACGAGTACAAATCGTTTGCCAGAAGCGATAAAAGACCCACTGGGCCATCCCCTAACCAAACTCTAGTAGGACTATTAAGAGTAAGCTTTGACATGAAATCAGTAGAAGCGTTGGCACGTCGCTTAACATGCACCAAATTTAAGCTACCATAGGAGCCAGATCTTTACAATCCTGCACAATTAGATGAAGATATGAACCATTCAGAAACTGCAACATATATGCACAATGTATAGTTAGAAAATATTGGAAAATCACTACAAAATGTGGATTTATCAACCTCTCCAGTCTCCATATTCGAATTCCGCTTATCCTCAAGCAGATGTACAGACTATCAAATAAGAAGTGTCCCAAAAATTAAGAGTTCATGAGTAGAGTTTCAATCACAAAGGAATATTCGAAAAGTAACAAACACACAATCAAAACTTAAAGTCTTTCCCTATCCGAGTACAGCAGATAATGAAAGACATCTCAAGGAAACAATCATCTTTAACAAAACACACGCAAAAGCTAGAGCAAGTATACTATATCGCTTAAGTAGTATAGGACTGTGAAGTCTTCATTATTAAGAGACCAGAAAAACAAACTTACTCTAGGTGTGAGTTCACATTTCAAGCAAATATAATTCTTAAAGTTAGCGTTGTGATTATGCAAGCAAAACAATAGCAAATATGAATGAGATTCAGACGGAGAAGAACCTCGAGATTACAAATTAATTGAATCTTCTCCCTAGATTATACCTAAGTTACTTACCAAAGATACTATGGGAAGAGTCACGGCGATAACCCATGGATCAAGACTGAGCGGAGATACTAAGGAGATCTGGTACATCATATCTTAACCCAAAATCTTAAGACAATAGGTTTATGAGTCCATCTCCTTATAAACACTCCATCTTACCCTGAATTCTTGATGTGAGACTTCACTCTAACACTTGATTCCAACAAGCTATCAGCCGTCACTATGGTTACTAACCATCGGCCCCTCCGCAAAAGTTATACGTCCGTTACCATGGTTACTAACCATCGGTCCTTCTCGGAAGTTATTCAGCCGTTTCCGCTGCTATCATGGTCACACGAACCATCGTCTCTGATACCACTTGTTGGGGAGAGTTACGGCGAGGACCCATGGGTCAAGATCGATGGGAGATACCAAGGAGATCTGAGACACCACATCTTAACCAAAAACCTTAAGGTAATAGATTTATGGGTCAATCTCCTTATAAAGTCTCTCTCTTACCCTGGCTTCTTCGATGTGAGACTTAACTTTAACACTTGATTCCAACACTACCTAACCGCGATTGAACGTCATGCAAGCGTAATTGTTTGAATAAGGATTAAAATTGAGAAACTTCCTAAGCGCAATTGCTTGAATAAGGGACCAATTGTTGTCTACACTAGGAGGCTCTTTTTCATACAAAGAATATAAAAGGAAAGATCGTATGGAAAAAACAGTGGCTTCCTTGCTAATTAACTAAAAGATAACAAAGTGGTGCTAGTCCTCTCCATCTGACTTGTGAAAAAACTTCAAGGCAATTCCTCTCAACACTTACTGGCATAAGTGAAAAAAATTACATGTAAGGTCAAAACTGTACAAAACAGCCAAAGCAAACTAACATTCAAATAATAGGGCCTTTTAAGGTGGTTCTCAAAGTTTAAGACCATTAGTCTTTCTAAGGAACTTGCTTGATTTTAGCATCAGGGCATTCTATTTTAGTTTTAGAAAACTATAATCCAATTCCCACAACAAATCGAAATTAGTGATGTTGTAATTGTAAAATGAAGCAAATCCACTAGTTGAGAACCAGCATAAAGATACATTAAATAATAGCTAGCTAGGTGTGAGAGTGAGTAGATCAGGATTTGCACCTTTATTCCCCCTTCTTCTCAACTTTTGTGTTTCCTTGGGCTACTGGATGATTGCGCGTATAATAAGAGAAAATGTATACAGCTGAAATAAGAATAGTCACACTTGATAACGTAAGCAAGGCCTTTGTGACAAAAGGATAACAAAATCATTGGCAATTTGCATAACTCCATTGATACAATCACAAATGAAACTGCCTATAATAAGAAATCCATAACTGGATCGGATAAATTAAGAAGCCATGAATCTTAATGAAATGAAATGCAAGGTATATCATAAAATTAAACTAATCGAATCAACAAGAGCTTAATGTCACGTCAGTGAATTTGTGATAGGTTGACAACAACGTTACTCTGCTACTTACAATACAGATCTTGATCCAAATTATTAGTTAATTAATTGAATTAAAAATGAAATGAACATAAATCATATGCACTAAAGAACATTTTATATATTTACCAGATGGATGATGGCCCAAAGTATCATTAAGGGAACGAATAGGTAGTGTAATTGAGGGTCGACGATAAAAAATGTAATGCATTTATGAAGTATTCGACGTTGAAGAGACGGAGGCGGTGGTTGCGGTTGCGGAGGAGTGTTTGCTGGTGGTTGCTCTGCCCACACAGGAAGAGACTCTGATTCTGATGATGATGATACTTTTCTCTGCCGCAGCGGAGGAGGATATTGATATTGATTGTATAGTACTCTTTCGTCTTCCTGAAATTGTGAAGGAGAGCCCAAATCCAATGATACTGTGTGCTCCCACCGCAAAGGGTGAGATTCTGATTCCACGGGAGAAGGAAGAATGGTTCTGTCCTGTGAATCCATGGCGGAATTTTTCACTCACACAAATAACAACATATTTATACCTTAAAATTAAAATCTAGAGTGCTATATTAGTGAGTACTTCATTTATTAAAATAATGACAAGTGTTTGTTAATTTTTTCTATCTTGATTTTTTTATTCAATTGTAGTATAAAAGAATTATATATTAGAACTAAACCGATAAAAAAGTCATTACATCACTGTTTACCCAAGTTAGAGAACATAAATGAATCTCCTCACTCCATACGGAATTAAAATAGTGAAAAAATTATAGTGAGTCTATAACACAAATACCACCTCTATGAACAAAGGAAATATCTAGTAAATCAAATAAAAGAGCAAGGTTACAGCAATCGCGAACAATAAAACACATATGAGATTTACCAACAATATTGGGTAGACCTGAAAGTTAAATAGCTGCAAATAATCCGTCTCAAAGCACACCATTCGAAATTTGTAGCCAAAGACATAGCTCATCTCAAGCACAAAGCCCATGCTAGCATTTGATAAAGGATATCAAATGGGTAAGTAGTGGTCGTAGCTAACAGTACTTCACCGTTATGATCTCTATCAATGAAACCCTCACCGTTATGATCTCTATCAATGAAACCAAAACCCGCAACATGCAAATGTTAGTTATTAGTAATGTTAATAAATTAGTTATCTTCAGGGTTAGTATTCTCCTATTGTTTTGTAGTATTTTCGTTGGTGTTGCTGCTATGATGCCTCACGGTGAGGCTATACAATGGTTTTTTTTTTTGTGGGGGTACGATTTCTTGGGTTTTTACAAGTTGGGGTTTGATCTATTAGGCTGCTTAAAGCTCTTGGTTTTTAAAAACATGGAATAATTTATTGGGCTGGAGGACAACCATTAGATGGAAAAGAGGCCTTGGTCCATTAGTCCATGAGTTTCCAACAACTTATACCTTCGAAACTTTTCAACGGAAATTCTATAAATTTTATTTAATTGGTTAGAATGTTAGTTAATGTGAATTACAAAAAAAATAAGCACACTAATGCAAGCTGATATGCTGATTAAAGCAGCTGTATATTGAGAATTAAACCGTTGTCTATGCAACTAACGACATTGCATTAAAGCAAATTATATTGGTGCATTGCACCGGAAACGTATGTTTTGTACCATTGCGAATTTCTGGTAATTCAAATAGCCAAATCTAAAGCACTGTTTTTGTTATCAAAACTTGGTTGCTGTAATGGTGGACCAGTCACTGAAAATCAATTTCGTTGTTCAAAGGTTCCATTCATGAAATGAAGTTGCTAATGTTAACCCAAACAAAGTGTGCATTATTGTACCACCTACTTAGCTTTCGTTTAGTCCTTTCACCTTATAATAATCAAGAAACGTGCCTTTGCATAAACAGCATAAAGTTTCGCAATTATTAAAATTCACTCTTTTTTTTTCAAAAATTATATAAAGCAACAAAAAATTTATAAGAATATATGTATGCAAATTATTTCTCTAACTGTAAGTCCAACAACTTTTTCCCCACCTTAAAAAGAAAACAAGTTTTCCCCAGTCCTCTGTAGGGTATAGATCCTTTTAATTAGCCCATGCCCTGGTCAACCATCTAATGAATGGGTTTATCTACCTCAAATTTTTATATAAATAAGTTATATATATCACAAAAGCAACTTTTCCATTTTGAGAATGGTGTAGCTTCTTCTAAGTACACGACGGAAAAGCTTAGTTTGCACCAACCATGATCAAGAATAAGTCACTAGAGAGAAATACAATCAAATCCCTATAAGCACGGGATATGTTTCCACAAGTCAAAAAAAATTATGGTGAAATATATTTTTAGTCCGGTAAAATAGATATTGTCTCTTCAATTTTATAGTAATTTTTACTCGATAGTGTTAATGTTAATGAAATATGTGAAGTTAGTCTTTGACGTATTTTTCGCGGTAAACCACTATTAACGCATTTTGGGGTGGTTAAAAGCTTCACTAATGCATAAAAATCACCACAAAGCCTAGTACGTACCACCACTTCCTTCTCCTCCCTCCCCAAACCAAGCACCATCACCTCCTCCTCTACCCCTTTCCCCTCCTTTTGCTCCCCTCATAACTCTAGCACCATCACCTAATCCCTAATCTAATCTACACTGAAAGGAAAAATTAAGAGCATAAAGAATGTAAGACCCAATATATAAACACAAACACCAAATACACTAGGATGTGAGACTCCAGAGTCTACGCAAACTCGTTTTGTCGAGTTAACTCGTAGACTCATAAGAGTCTACCAAAATAAAAAAAAACTTTAATAAAACCTGTCATAGTGTAAAGAATGCAGACTACAACCAACAAGAAGACATTATAAATAAATTCAACATCGAACTTCATAGTAAATTCAACATCCAACTTCATAATAAAACAAAATTCAATAAAATACAAAAACAATCAAAGTACCAAGAGTGCATAATTCATAATAAAGTCTTAGAGAGAGCTCAAAATTTGAAGCAGCGGAGACGACTTGCAGCAGTGATGTCTTCTCTTCTCCTTGGGTTCGAAGGTGAATGAGAATGTTGGATTGAAATGAGAAACTCTATCTTTCTCATAATCTTTGTTGAAAGTTTTTCGTGAAAATCCAAAGTTACCCTATTTAATTTGAGGATTTAGGGAAAAATTGTTTTCTCTGTGACTCGTAGACGCAGTGTAGAATCGCGAGTCTGTGTGAGTTTAACGAGTCAGCAAGAGTTTGCTCGATTTTTTAAATTTTATTTACTTGCGAGTTGACTCGTTTTGGGGACCTACAAACGTAGAATCGTAAGATTCTAAGAGACAATTCGAGAGTTTGACAACCTTTAACACAACAATGAGATGAAACTGGGAAGGGGAATCAAACGCTATGAGATTAGTGCAACTTACCCTATATTTTTAATAAGATGGAAGAAATTTCAAAGTAAAATAATGTGGCAAACTATAAAAATTAAACCAAGTTGTAGTAAATAAAATCAATTAAAGGCAACATATATACATAAGCAACTAGATATGGAAGTAGGTCAGGCGCTGAGAGTGACCTATGTGTTGGGGGAGACAGGGGAGCCTATGGGGAGGAGCAAGGCACCAAGAGATATCGACGCCACATCTTAACCCAAAACCTTAAGGCATTAGGTTTATGAGTCACATCTCTTATAAAGTCTTCTCCTCACCCAAACTTAACCAATGTGGACTCCAACTCCGCACTTAAATTCTCAACACTATGATCTAACCATGTCAAATTAATAAATAGACAATAAAAGCTCATTTTGTTAAAAATATCAAGTTTGAAATACTCAGAAAACCATATAAACCCTTTGAAAATGGATTGATTACCCTATTTTTTTCAAAGTGTAACCTATTCAATTATTTAACTTAAACAATATAATAATTTTAATATATCATAAGACATTAGTCTATAAGTTTGTTTACACGTATATAAATAAATTTATTCTTCCACTTCTTGATGCAGCATAATATCTATTATAGAATAGGAGAATATTATATATCAACGGAAAAAAAGTTTGTCGTTTAATTTAGATATTCGCATGGATGAAATTCCTCTAAAAGATACGTGAAGGCAATGGTATTTGGCCATACCTTAGTGACTTTATCATTACGTCCATTTATTAATTACAGTATTTAATAAACGGGTGCTTCTGTTTCTGCCTTTTAAGATGATATATTATTTCAAAAGAAAGATGAGTTATCTCAAAGATGTAGCTTGGGGCTTGCCCTATGAAAGGAACCTTTCCACAACTTTGGCAAGACAAAAAAATAGTCCTCAATTTTATGTATGATGTACCTAATCCTACTTAATTAGAAAACAAACCAAAAGCTAAAAACCAAATAAATGTCCATGATTAATCTCAAATCAAAAGTTTGTGGTTGCAAATACTACAAAGTAAAATGTGTATGAATAATAGTAACTCATTTGAACAAAATTTTAATTTGGAGGAGCAAAATGTTATGAACACAAGCAAATCAGTGCACAGCACCGCACAAGGGGCCGGGGTCCAGTTATTTATCCGCGTGTTCACTGTCCACTTTTTTTCTTCTTACAATTGACGCTCATTATTCTAACTTATCTCTTTTTCTTTTTTTTTTCATGGGAAAATTACTTATATCTTTTCCTATAGCAAATATATTTCATATTTTATGAAGCAAAAATTAAATGAAATGAAAATATATATCATCCTACATGTGAATTAATTTTCAGTAATTTATCAAACTGAACAAAAAGTGTCACGTTTGAGTTGTATAGATATTATGTTAACCAATTGACATAATAGTTGAATACTTGGTTGATGTTTTTAATTCCTTGTACATGGAAAAAAAAAATGGCTAGATTTCTCTAAATTTTTTTATAGGCAATTGTTAGTAAATTAGCATAAATTACCTTTTTGCAGAGTTCGATCACTGACTCTTTACCTACAATTACCATTAACTCAACCATGTGAGCTACTCATCTCGCCAGACTTCTCTAACTTAGTACGTTAATTATAGGGTCACGATTAATAGGATGTTCATTTTTATGTGTTAAAGTGTTTTTTCTTCATTAAAACAAATGAAAATCCAAACATAACTATGAAAATCCAATCCTAGGTATATGCTAAAATTTGACATGGGTGAGCTAAAAAATATTAATTCAAAATAAAATCAAAATTTAATAATTATATTACAATTTATAGTGGTAGGAAAGTTTGATGTTGGAAAGTATATGAAAACGTTTCTTAAATGTACATGTGATCAGTGATGGATCCAGAAATTTGATGTTGTGAGGCAAATATATATAAATTCATACAAAAAATTAATATATACCACATAAAAGTGTGGGTATTTTTACCAAAGAGACCCTAAAAAACCATATACTTTTATCACTCAATTTTTTTCTAATGGTTATTCTCAAAATCAAGTGAGAGCACTTGCCGTCATGATGTTTAACATAGATCCGTCACTCCATGTGATAATGTATATTTATTAAAAAAAACTTGAATAATTTTTATGCACAAAAGTTAAACATTTAATTTTTTCATTTTCCAATGTGTCTTTTAACAGTAAACCTGAAACTAATTTTTAAGACTCTTGAGACCATCTTAAGTGAATAGTTCGGTAGCCATGTCTACTTAACATATTATAATTGTTCATGAGGTTTAATTCAAGTAATAAGAGTTAAAGAATATAAGAGTTAAATGAGATGAAGTATGACGGTCTATGATTCGTACTCTATGTAGTTACTAATTTACTAACTTTACTACCAAATAAAGTATGTTTATAAAAAAACTTAACATATTATAATTAAAAATAAAAGTCTACACTAAAAATATATATTATTAAATTCATAAAACAATGTAATAAAAGGGTGTTCACTTTCTCTTCCGCTGTGTGTATTGACGAGAAAATGCAAAACGCTTCATAAACTTGAAAACCCACGCGTCCCTTCCTCTTCACAACCAACACCCCAAACAAAACCCTAATCTCCTCTTCCCTTTTCTCTTTTCTCCGCGTTTTCCCGGAAAATCCATCACTTTCCGGGAATCCTCCCACGTCGCACAATCCAATTCGTCCATGTATGGACGACAAAGACAAACCACCTCCCGATCCATCAACCGCCGCTGAGTTCGCAAGCTGGATGCTATGCGCCGACGACTCTGATTTCTTCTCCGGTGACAGGGAGAGAAGCATACTCGGCGACTTCGGCTGGAACCTCGAACCGGACCGGATCTCCGCCGCCGACGATGGATTGTGGCTGCCGCCTCATGCCGCTCCGTCCGGTTCGATCGAAATCAAACCGACGGCGTCTGCGTCGATTAACCAATCGGTTTCTTCCAGCTCCAGCGAGGATCCACCGGAGAAGTCCACCGTCTCCGACGAGAAGCCGATTGAAATACCGTGAGTTCGTGAAAACGAAAAAATTCTACTCCGTGTGTGGTCAATTTCGTAATTAGGTTGAAATTTGAAAGGTGAAAAGGGAATGAAAAAAATATCTGAAATCCACATCAACCAGATCGTAATCGAATCAAGTTGTGGTTTGTTTGTTTGTTAGTTTATTTTTTTTATTTTGTTTTGAATTTCAGCTTCTTCGGGGTTAGTGCAATTCTGTGTCCGTACAATCAGGAATCTTCTTAGTTCTTCTCCCAAACAGAACATTAAGCCGCGTTTTCTTTTTTCCTTGGGGTAAGTTTCACAATTTTGAAAAGATGAAGGGTTGAAAATAAAAGGGGGGGTTTTACCTTTTCTGGTATCTGAATAGCCTAGAAGCACGAACACGAGCACCGCCGTTATTGCGGCGGGAATAGCGTGTTCAAGCTCTTTCTGCTTTATCAGCAGAATGATAATAATTCAGTGGCTTTCATTATTTGTACGATTATATAGTCCTAATAATAAACCTTTTTTTTGTTGTCAAAAAAAAAATAATAAACCTTTTTAGTGAAAATTAGAGTATGTAATTGAAGAAAACTCCATATAATAAATCTATACTAACCAGTACCACTTGCAACTTTTTTGTTATATATGGTCATTTTTACATTAAAATGAATAGTAGATTTTCTACTTTCTACACTTTTGGTGTATGATGTTTATTCATTTCACTGTTATGCATGTGATAACAATATTGACATCACTGAGCTCATAATTTTATCTATCATGTATGCAATAAATTTTTCATGACATTATGCAAATCTCATAAAATAATGCTTGCGTGTTTTCATTATAATTAAGAAGGGCCTCTCCTTTTTTTTCTTCCTCTTGTGGCCCATATTTTATATATGTTTCATTATTATCTTTTTAACCTAAGTTTTGGAGATGGCTGCCATGCAGATATATTTTTGTGTCTTTTGGCCCCGGTGCAATGAGCATCATATATATATATATTTTTGAAGTTAACCGTACGTTGTGGTATTGCATATAAATTGGATTTCATGATTAACTAAAAAATGGTATGTATGTACTTATTAGTTATTATAGGCTTCTGGTTTAGGTTATGACTTCCTTTTTTTCATGATATTTTGATTTTCAGTAAGATGCTTTTATTTTGATAAATTGCTGGTGACATGTTTTGTAGGAGTAGTAAAAGTAAGAAGAAGGGGCAAAAGCGAATACGGCAGCCGCGGTTTGCATTTATGACCAAAAGTGAAGTTGATCATCTTGAAGATGGCTACAGATGGAGGAAGTATGGTCAGAAGGCAGTTAAAAACAGTCCATTCCCTAGGTTTACACCTACCTTCTCATTAAATTAACCTTCAACTATATTTCTAATTTTTTTTCCCAAGTACCATACATATGATAGTGATACACATATATAGCATGTTTGGTTGCATGATAAAATATCATCTAAGTTAGAAGCTATACAAATTTCAACTTAGATTTTATTCAAATCATGAAACCAAACAATTTGGTTTCTCTTAAATTTCTGTTTAGATATCAATAGGAAAACCTACTAAGGAAAAAAAAAATGATCAGAAGAGTAAATAAATGACTTTCTAAAGTTCTAACTTCTATCATCACCATTACAGTGATCTAACTTGTCTATTGCTAGACTGACGTAATATCAAAAGGATTTAATATGAAATAAAAGAATATTAGTAATGATTTTAAACATTTACATTTATATTTATTATATGTGGAATTAAAAATCAAAAGAAGAATTTAAATTCTTTGCTGTTGACTGCACTACAATCTCAAATGTAGACACTTCAAATATGAGCTATTGAATTTTAATCAGATGACAAGAAACCACAGACTGCAGCGAATGCAAGGACTTCTGACTGCAAGGAATTCAGGTTCATCATATGGATGATATGGCGCCTAGTCATCAAAACATGAGTTCTTGAAAGCTTTTGAATAAACCGGAAAGGACAATTATTTTACAAGAAAAGCTAATTGTTAATATTCTGATGGATCTGTGTCTTTTCCAGAAGCTATTATCGCTGCACAAACAGCAAATGCACGGTGAAGAAAAGGGTTGAACGCTCTTCTGAGGATCCAACTACTGTGATTACTACATATGAAGGCCAACATTGTCATCACACCGTTGGATTTCCTCGAGGGGGCTTCATTAATCATGAAGCTGCTTTCACCAGCGGCCAGTTGGGTCCTCCAATGTCACGATTCTATTATCCAATTCAATTATCAAGAGAGAACACTTCAAGCAGCATTTCTCAGCCTTCCCAAGCACATGATGAAGCTGGAGGATCAAGCACGATGATGCCAGCTGATGACGATGCGTCGCCACAGCCTCCTACGGATGAAGGACTGCTTGGAGATATTGTACCTCCAGGAATGCGCAACAGATCATGAGTCAAATATTTATTTCTTGGTACTTCATCCAACCTCGCGTGATCTATTTATTTACATTTTCAATTGCATTTTTATTGAGTTTAAAGGAGATCATTGGCAAAACTAAAAGCCCAGCAATATTTTTCTGAAGCCTAGATGGAAATAAGCACTTTAAGATATATACTCTAACATAATAAACAAATAATAATAGAGATGCTAATCACGATTATGGCATATAGTATATTGGTTTAGAACAAGAATATATGTGTGTAAGAGTGAGAGAAGTAAATTTTGATCATTAGATCTAATCACTAATGACTAAAATTAAAATATGATATCATGTGACCATTAGTTCTCTCACTCATAAAGAAATGCACTCACATAAGAAAAAATTTCTCATGTGCATATGATACATCCCCCTATTTGTGAATATTAAGCACTACTATGAATTCTAAGTTCTAGCATTGGGATGGTTAGTAATTAATTATACTGGTTGGCAATAAAAAGGACATTATTAATGATGAACTCTAGAAGCCTAACTATATTCAAATCTATGCTTAGCTATGGTAATAGTTTATTGATTTAGATGTTTTGGCCTTAATTTCTTCAATACAAATATTTTAATTGAAGGTTGGATCTTGTAACTTGTAAATTGATTTTTTTTGGTGCATAACTTGTAAATTGATTTGTTAAAGAAAACATATTTTTATTTTCACTTTAGTTTCGTGGTTCCATTTTTATTTGTATTTTATTTATTTTTTGAATATTTATATAATAAACAGTGAAAGTATTTAGTGTTGCCTCCATAGTTTCCTATATAAATATTTGAAATCGAAATAAGATGAAAGTTTGATAACATTTTAATAAATATAGAATTAAAATTTTAAAACAAAAATCACAAAGGAAACATCTTTCTTATTTTCCTTTTAGTCAAACAGAAAGTCTAAGATGGAAAAATGTCGAAACAATAAGTTTTAATTTTTTTATCATTGCTCCTTTACCCTTATAAAAAGAGAAGGTTTTTTTTTGAACGTGAGAAGGTTTAATACTCTCACTTCATTATTTAAAACATTTATACTAGATTGCAAATTTTGAAAGCTTATTTTAGAAAATAACACATGACAAATCAATGCAAAAAGTATAGAGAAATCACTTATATATAGTTTTATTCTTCTTCAGAAAGTCAAGTTTGAGTTTGGTTGCAATCACTTAAAGTACTAATTATTATTTGTTAGATTAAAAAAAAAATTAAATGTTCTCATTTAGTAGCTTGAAAATTGACCATAATATTCTTGTGTTACATGACCTCAAGTTTCAACATTTGTAGAAGTTAAACCTCTCTTAGACTATACGTTCAAATATATAATAGCATGATGTAAATTGGTCGGCCTAAATATATGTTGCTTAAGATCAGCTTGCCTGTGGTGGTGACTCGATCGGGCATCATTACGAGCACCGCGCCACCCACTTGATGCTGTTGTCTTTTTCAGCACTTACACATCTTTCTTAGGTTAAAGTATTGATTGGTGGAGTCGACAACTTTAAGGAATTCTAAGAAATTGCCCCTTCAAATGACATGCTTTTAGATTGCTTGCTTTTAAACCTTGAGAACAATGAACCTTTTTATTTCCAGAAAAACAAATAGAGTGGCTTTGGAACTATTTATTATCTCCATGCACAAGATCAAGCAATTAATCTTAGCTTATACAGTTATACTTATTTTCTGATATATATGAAAATCTCCTTTTATACACACACTTGTGAGAGAGAGGAGAGAGAAGAGAGAAGAGAGAAGAGAGAGATTTTATTTTGTTATTTATGATCATCTTTTCTTTCAACTTTGAATGCTTTGAGCTTTCTGAATTTTTCGTCTTTTATGTTTGAAAAGTCAGCTACGCATGACAATTGACACATATGTGTCTCTTTATTGGGCTGATCAACAAACTTTGCTACTTCTTCGGCTGTCTCTAAAAAGATATGATTATATACATACATTGAATAGAAGACTCGCTGTCTCAGTCACTTTTTAATTGAGAACATGACATGTCTCTACATATGTTCACCTTCAAACTGAGGAATATATATATGCTCATATAATGAATGTATGGATCAGGTTTCTTGTCATATGTTAATTAACCATTTATAAGGTAGTAAACCGGTGAAATTGAGGTTAGGATGAGAATGGAATGATGGATGCAACCCGGTGAAATTGTTCATTTTGCACGTCTGTATTATATATAACCTAGCGTTACTGTGTTTATGTGGCTCTGGAGTTCTTGTAATTCTGAAACTGATTCATTCTTATATCCTGTAATTCATGTAGTTCTGTTAGTACTGCGTTTGATGGGCTAATGATCCATGCATGTGTACCAATCTACTATGGTAGAAGACTAGAAGATTAGAAGGTAATTGACTCTCTTGCTTCCTATTTTGACCTATAGCTAAGGTATATAGATATATGTTGATTCAGATATTGATTTAGTGATAGTAATTAGAATGTTTGTATACAGACTACGCTTGAATCAGTGGTAACCACTGTGTATAATGTATATTAATGCATGTACCTTTTTCCCCTGTTTCTTTGAATTTGTGTTTCCTTCATAGTTCATACTGTACTTTATGAATCCCAAAAAATTAAATATAATATAGCATACTTTCATGTCCATTAAAAATGAAGAGATATAAGAAAGAAAAAAAGAATAAAAAATGGAGGTGAAAAAGAATCCAGCAAATGTTACTTGATACATACGTGAGCTTGAAGCAAAAGGGTTGGCTCGTGCGCAATTAGTTGCTGCCTACCTTACTTTATGCCACTCTCACCACTTTGCACTACTTTCTTTTTTCAGGTTTCACTCTTTGTTTTTTATTTTGATTTCCTTACTTTTCTCTCATCTTTTTTACTCCCTTTCATGGTTACTTTTACGATCAGCCTGTCCCTCTCCATTACATGACTTTGCATTAATAATTATAATTTATAAAATGAGTTCTAATTTCTGTACGATACTTTTATCTTTTAAGACAAGCACCAAGTACCTGCGTTTAATTATAAACTCTGCATATGAACTCTGGTTTGTCACAGATTTTTACCACCACAAATTACAGGTGCCTAATAATTGCCACAAAGTATTACACAAATCATTTTTGTTTGTAAATTATTGGTTTAACGGAAAAGTTTTTTTTTCACTATTTGAACAATATTTAATTGAGTAGTGAGAGATAATCATGTTAAGAAAATAAAATACGGAAATATGATTTTAAATTAAAAAATTGTTAAAATTTAAAAATTTCACAATTGCTAAATATGTATATATAAATACGATTCAAGTTATTTATTTGTCTTTCAAAAAAAATTTTTTTACAACGCACCACTGTTTTCTTTTTGTCAAAACAACTCACCACTCTGTGAGTTCAGTCAGTGTCCCAAGTTTTCTCAATCCAATATCTACCTCTTTTTTTTACCCCAATATACTATTTTTGGTTGATTAGGCTGTGTATTGATAACCGGTTGCAAATACGAGACAATTAGCCCATTACTCATGGACTTGACCCACCAACAGAAGAAGATTGTGCATCATGGCTGAGCCCTTTGCCAGTCATGGGCCTTTATTTCTTGGACAGTATTTTGGAGGGAGACACATAAAGCTTTGTTCCAAGGGCATCAACAATAAAAAAAAGGGCATCAACAACACTTGTGAGTTGTGACTTGACCAAACTACATTCTCCTCACCAAACCACCTAAATTTAAACAAAACAAATAGAATAAAAACTTGGAAATAAAAACTAATTGAAAAGCTTAATGTATTAACAGAAAAGACCGGAGGATGAAAGGATGGGTAAATTAGAGAGAAAAGAGAAAGAAGTATAAAAATAAGAAAACTAAGGTTGGGTAAATTAACTAAGCCTGATTCTCTTTGCTTAGATGAGGATGAAAGGAACTAAAACTCTACAAGGGTTGTACAACTTTTATCTCTCATTTTATGATTTGTCAACTTATAGTTTATTTCATATGGTAATTAAAGGTTTAGTTGAATTTTATTTACAATAAACCTCAATCTGAAAGTAGAAGGCAAAGGAAAATATAAAATATGTAATGTAGCGATTTAATTCATACTATTGATCTCATATCCATGAATTCTACCCTTCCTTTCAATAGTATACCTACACCGATGTTGCTGCTTAGGAATACAATGGTTCAGTATGAAATGAATGGAAGGGTCCATGGATATGAGTTTTCTAAAAAAAAATTAGAGTGAAAGAGTATTTTAAATAAGTAAAATGGAAGCGATAAAGAAAATGATTGAAATATATTTTAATCTATAAAGGTTATGAACCTTATAGAAATTGACACAAAATCGACACAACTGCACAAAATCAATTTTTCTAACGAGAATAACTATAACGAGAATAACTATAACACAAATGGAGCTTCCTCCTCTATATGCTCAAGCGTATGAACTTTGATGCAAAGTGGATCCGTTGGATCAAGGGGTGTTTATTCTCTTCAACTATGTCGGTTCTAGTTAATGGTTGCCCCACGGAGGAATTCAAGATGGAAAAAGGCCTTAGACAAGGGGACCCTATTGCGCCCTTTCTTTTCCTCATTGTAGCGGAAGGATTAAATGGGTTACTTAAGAGAGCGGTGGCTTTGGGCAAGTTTTCTCCTTATTCTTTTGGGTTGCCCAACTCTTTGAGTGTCTCTTTGTTGCAATTTGCGGATGACACACTTTTCTTTGGAGAGGCATCTATTCAAAATGTCGTTACTTTGAAATGTATTCTTCGGTGCTTTGAATTGGTGTCGGGGTTAAAGGTGAATTTCCTCAAGAGTAGGTTGGTAGGGATTGCAATGGGAGAAGATTTGGTAAGTAGGATGGCGACCATATTACATTGTAGAATTACAAAACTCCCATTTGTTTATCTTGGCCTGCCTATAGGTGGTAACCCGAGAAGCCTTCATTTTTGGGATCCCGTTGTCTTGAAAATTCAGAAGAGACTTTCGAGATGGAAGAGGAAGACACTCTCTTTTGGGGGTAGACTTTGTCTACTAAAAAGTGTTTTGACGGCTCTCCCTTTGTTTCATATCTCTTTCTTTAAAATGCCGGTGGGAATTGTTCATAAATGCGAGAAATTGATGAGGTCCTTTCTTTGGGGGGCGGTAGAAGGAGAAGATAAAATAGCTTGGGTGCGATGGAGTACGGTGTGCAAACCTAAAGAGGAGCGAGGCTTGGGGGTGAAGAACTTGAGTCTATTCAACAAGGCACTATTGGGCAAATGGAGATGGAGGTTGCTAAAAGAGAAAGATAATTTTTGGTGCAAGATCCTACATAGTAAGTATAATAATATGGTACCTACTAATGCATCAAAATGGTGGAAAGATCTTCATTTATTATGCTTTGAGAATGGTAATGGGGATTGGATGGATGTGGGTCTTAAACGAAAAATTGGGGAGGGTAATGATGTGGATTTTTGGGGGGAGAATTGGATGGGAACAGGAATATTGAAGGACAGATTCGGAAGACTTTTCCACATGTCTACCCAACAACATCATACAATCCGAGATATGGGAACTTGGCTGAATGGTTCGTGGTATTGGATACTCAATTGGAGAAGAAATTTTCTGGATAGAGAGCTGGATATGGTAACTGATTTTATGAGTACCGTGTCTTCTCATTCTCTGGTTGAAGGAACTCTAGATGATTAGATTTGGACAAAGGGAGAAGGGGGAATCTTCTCAGTTAAATCAGCATATCAACTTTTACAGGGAAGTGTAGATGAACCGGAAGACAAGTGCTTTCGAAAATTGTGGGGTATTAAAGCACCCTCCAACGTGCTAGCTTTAGCATGGAATGTGTTGATAAATAGAATCCAATCAAAGGAGAATCTTAAAAGAAGAGGTATTCTCCAAAACCCCTCTCAAATCTTATGCTCTTTCTGTTCTCTATCTGAAGAGACTACTACACACCTGTTCTTCACTTGTACTTTGTAAGGCCCAAGTTTTAACGCTTTGGATAAGTGAATAAAATAAATAAGTTATTTGATTAAGATAAATTTGGGAAGGAAAGAGGTTCAGGAAAAGTCCAAGAATGTATCGAAAAACCGAAAGAGTTATAGCACGACTAACATACGCTTAATCCTAGGTCGAAGGTATTAGTGAATAGTTAATTTACGCTTTAGGACACGATGGAAACTAATTCCAAAAATCCTCAGAGAAATGTTAGAACTTCTCTTTTCCGTCCTTAAACAACCATTTCGATGCGAAATCCTGGAATGTACGAACGTCAAATTCCAATTCTCGGAAGTTTGCCGAAACGGAATCCCTGATAGTTCGGAAAACCTAAGATCGACAGACGATGAAGACTTTTTCTATCCGGAAACTCAAACGAAGATTCCACCCGCGCTCTCCTACATCTCTCATCATTCCTAATCTTTCTTCAGAAGGAAGTTTTCTCATCCGACGATCACTGCAAAAAGTAGTTTTTCGGGATAAACCGACTTACACCGACTTATGCCGATTTTGGATCTTTTGGTTTAATTCCAAGAATTCTATTTTGAGTTCTGGAATTCTGTCGCCAGAACCTATCTTAGAATGCGCAAAGGAACGCGCAGGAAAAATCGGAATCGCAAAAAAATCATTTTTCCGTTTTTTCCAAAACCTATAAATAGTTGAAAAATTAGATTTTTTTCACAAAACCCATTTTCCCCACCCCCCAAAGCCGCGAGTTTCTAGAGAGAGAGAGAGATCCGGATCTTCGTCGATTCTTGCCCGTTTGCTTCACCGTTCGTCACTAATCGAAGACCTCGAGGTAGGTAATCTATACTCTCCTTCGAATCGTCGTTTCTGTCCATTTCTCCTGCGACTTTCTGAGTTCAAAATTTTGAGGTTTTTGAAAAACTGTTCAAATCAGTTGATTTCAGCGTCTAAACTTCTTCCCTGCATGCTCCTGAGCGTGTTCTGCGGATTAGATTTTGTCAAATGTCGACGAAATGCCGCCGGGATCAATTTCTACCCTAAATACCCATTTTTCGCCAAAGTCGCAACCTTTACGCTCTAATCTATCGACTTGGCTTAGTGCTAGTAGGATTTGTCGTCATAAACGTCGTTGTGGACGTCCCCATCCAATTTGTTTTTCAAAAATCCAATTTTGAAATTCTGAGCTAAAAATAATGACCAAACTACCCCTATATCAGTTTTCGATCCGAAAATTTTTCCGAGCCTAGAACCGTCTTAGTTACGGCTTATGTTAACCTAGGAACCAAGTTTGATCGAAGAAAAATCGACCCTCCCAATTAAGGAAAGTGGCCGAGAGCTATATCAAGGGGGGAGGAGAATCCGATTTTTCGAAAACTTGTCTTAACGCGTTAGATTGTCGTACCACGGAGGTAGTAGTGTACTGTGTAACCCTAGGACTCTTTGATTGCTGAGTTTCTGACTCTTGGTGTTGATTTCTGTGATTTTTGCTTAAGGTTCGTTTGAGGAGATTCCAAGAAACCAAGGAGAAGAGCTTGAAGAACATTTGGAGGAGGAAGCTGGAAGACCCACCGGTGAGGGCTACTCTCTGAATTACTAGATAATGCTTTAGGTGTCGATGAAATTCGACTTGATTTATGTGTTATGCACCTAATTGCTAAATGTCTGAAATGATTTCTGAGGCTTCGGCCGAACTTGTTGAGTACTTGATGCCATGATATTGTGTGCTAAATGATTCACATGCTATGTGCTACATGGTTAACTTAGGATGTGCTGGAATATGCTGTTTATGTCTTTTGGTTGAGCTGTTTCAATGATGCTATTCCACTTGTACCTGAGATTCTGAAAAGTGAGGATTACGGGCAGGTCATGCCGAATTTTTATGAGATTTTGAGAGAGTTTTAAAAGGACGAACGGAGTTCGGACCTTGTCATGCTCCAATGGATCGAGACCTTCTCAGGGAATTACTTGGGTTTATGGGAACTTTGAACTCATAGGGAATACGATAAGACTAAAAAGAGCTATTTTTATAAAGAAATTCATAAGATATTAAACAACCTCTAAACCTTTAAATAAAGATAACAATCTCGGATGCAAGCTTTGGATTGAAGTTTAGTTTTGGAAAATGAGAAGTGTCGTCGGATCCAAGTGTTGGGAAGATTTCGAGTTTTGGGTATGTTGATACTCATTCGCTCTGGGAGCAGTTTGTTTAGCCATCCAAGGGATGAGCCGAGAAGCTTCACGGAGGTGTGAGACCTTGTGAATGCGTGATACTCCACTGAGGCGTGAGACCTTGTGGAAAGCATGGATCTTCACTGAGGCGTGAGACCTCGTGAACAGCATGATACTTCATGGAAGCGTGAGACTTCGTGCAAGTGTGTAAATTCACTGAGGCGTGAGACCTTGTGAAAGCATAAAACTTCACTGAAGCGTGAGACTTTGTGAATGTGTGAGACTCCACAGAAGCGTGAGACTTCGTGAGAGCATTGATGACTCGAAGAGTTGTCGTGAGTGGTTGCACTCTTTTGTTTATGATTAATTGTATTTTGTCGCAGAATCGACATTTACCTTAGGGTATTCTTTTAGAGACTTTAAGTTAATCTAGAACACGTGGCGACGTGTCGGGTGAGGTCGGAGACGTTGTTTGGCTAATCACTTGCATTCATGCACTCATTTTGAGGTTAATACACGGCGTGATACCGGACCTCGGTGGATTCCAAAATGGTCATAAGACCCGGATTTCCATATTTAGGACACTACGGTGGTCCTCAGTAGCAGACGGAATGGCAGACCTACGGGTTCACTGCTGATCTGACTACTTTTGTGTGGTGTAAGAGACACGCGAGCAGGAAGGTACCCACCGTGGCTGGTGTTAGGGCCGTCTCGTTGATGTCCATCCTTCTTCCGGAATGCATTTTGTTACCCAGCATTGCATTTCATGCAACATACATGCTAACTTAGTTGCTGAGTGTGATTGGTAACTGTTTATCCTATTTTTGAGGCATGCTACTTGTTTTTATGGCTCTTTATATTTATTGTGATACATGCAACCCTAGGAAGCTATCCCAAAACTTATAAGCCTGAGAGGCTAGTATTTATTATCCTATAATTATATCTGGTTTTATTAATTATATAATTCTTTGGAGTTGACCCTCGCGTCTGCTGTGTGTGTTTGGGCGGACTACGCCATTTGTCAGATGAGTATGGGGGATTGGTTTACCATGGTCAGCCCGTCAGGGGGGACCAGGTACGAGATGCTTGACCAAGACGACCCAGGTGCATGGGTGGTCGATCCCGAGGGCCACCGTGCGACCTACACCGGTCGGATCATGGAGGACCGTGTCGATCGATTCGGACGCTTGACGGAGGGAGTGATGAGGAGGCACATAGTGAGCTTCAACCTGCCTCCAGGAGTACACTGTGGACCCGGCTTGGGAGTACCTCCACCGCCACCATCTCCTTCAGATGATGAGGACCCTTCTGAGGAGTTGCCAGTAGGTGGGGCTTCGACGGAGTCTAGTCCGTCTACTGCTGCTGCTGTCGTTGCGGATCTCGTTCCGGGCCCCGAGCCCGAGAGTCCAGTGCGGGAGCGCATTAGGGTGGACAGAGAGGGCAGTGTTGAGTACGTCGACCTAGTCGTCCTGGATGCAGATTCGGATGACGACCGCGCTAGCATGTAGGATCGAGTGCTAGTGTGGGCTCCTCGGGTAGGGATAGTGTAGGAGTTGTGTCGATGCTCTGACCGTCATGCTTCCGTTTTGGGGACAGGGTAGTTTTCCTACCGGTAGCTTTTGTGTGGTTTCCTATGGAGATCACAGAGAGCTGGTTGGATTTAGGGGGTCTTTTCTTAGGCCGCTGGGCCAACTTGCTCTCAGTTTTTGTAGGTTAGTGTTGCGGACACAGTATCTTCATCTTGGACTGTACATATTGCCTTCGGGCGTTACTCTTTTCTGTCACCCGACACGAGGCATGTATATATAGTTGTATAGTAGTTCCTTTTATCTTTTGTTGGGGAGTTTTATTGCTTTTTGTCTTTAGTTATATTGTCGAAAAAAAATAATTCACGTTTTTCCGCTTAAAGTATTTTCTTTTGGTTACTAAAGTGACGCCACCGAAATCGGGGTGTTACATTTGTGGTATCAGAGCTTAGTCGAGTCTTTCGGGAGTCTTTGGGGAATAGGTCTTCTGTGCTAGGTTGTGTGACTCTGCAAAGAGTAAAAATTGATTGTCTGCCAAGCGATTTTTCGCTTAGAATTGTTTGAAGTTATTGCTTAATCATATTGTATAGTGATTTTGGATGCTATCTTATGATGAGCACTAACTGTTTGTTAATTTAGCAGAACATGGTGAACGCTAACCAACTAGCTGAGATGATGGCCACTATGGCCCAAGCTGTGACTGCACAGGCAAACGATAATGCTATGAGGCGTGCTGCTGAGGAGGCACGTGATCAGCACCAACGCCAGAGGGAAGTGACAATGGATCAGAACAGAGGCCTGAATGATTTTAGGAGACAGGATCCACCTAAGTTCTCGGGGGGTACGGACCCGGACAAAGCGGATCTCTGGATCCAGGAGATTGAAAAGATCTTCGGTGTATTGCAGACTGCTGAGGGGGCCAAGGTGGGAATGGCAACCTTTCTACTGTTGGGTGATGCTGAGTACTGGTGGAGAGGCGCCAGAGGAATGATGGAAGCAAACAACCTGGAAGTGAACTGGACTTCGTTTCGTGCTGCTTTTCTGGAAAAGTATTTTCCAGATAGTGCGCGGGACGAGCGTGAGTCGCAATTCCTGACACTTCGTCAGGGTAGCATGTCCATCCCGGAATATGCTGCCAAGCTGGAATCGTTGGCCAAGCACTTTCGATTCTTCCGCAATGGGGTCGATGAACCCTACATGTGCAAGCGCTTTGTGAATGGGCTGAGGCCCGATATTGAAGACTCGGTGAAACCGTTGGGGATCACTCGTTTTCAGACTTTGGTCGAGAAAGCCACTGAGGTGGAGATAATGAAGAACAGGAGACTGAACCGTGTTGGGACAGGAGGGCCGATGAGGTCGGGCTCTCAAAATTTTCAAGGCAGAGGGAGATTTCAGAGTAGGAAGCCGTATCAACGTCCTGCAGGTAGAGGAATTGCTTCAGGATCTTATAGGCCCATGGTGGGTACTGCTGGAGGTTCTGGAGGTCAGACTGTGAACAGGGAGATGACCTGTTACAGATGTGGGCAGCCTGGGCACTATGCCAATACTTGTACTGACATGAGGCCCAAATGCTTTAACTGTAACAAGTTGGGGCATACTGCTGCTCAATGCAGAGCACCTAAGACAGAACCAGCTGTAAACACTGCTCGTGGGAAGCGTCCTGCTGCCAAGGCAAGAGTCTACACCATGGATGGTGAAGAAGCTGAAGATGTTGATGGTCTGATCAGGGGAGATTGCGAGATTGACGGTAATCTCCTAACTGTACTTTTTGATTCCGGAGCAACGCACTCTTTTATCTCTAGGGAATGTGCTACTAGATTAAAACTTCCCGTTACTGCTTTGAGTTTCGATCTTATAGTTACCACACCTGCCAAAACTCTGCTTGCCAATACTGCATGCATGTATTGCCCAGTAACCTATAGGGATAAAGTTTACCATGCTAACCTAGTGTGCCTAACTCTCAAGAACCTAGATGTTATCCTAGGGATGGACTGGTTGTCTCACTACCATTGTCTTCTGGACTGTAGCCGAAAGAGAGTGGTATTTCCTGACTCGGACCTTTCCGAGTATCTATCCGCCAATCATATTAATGTCTCTCTGAATGAAGGATCTCAAGAGTATTCAGTTTTGTTGAGCTTGGAGAGTAAAGGAAATTCGGAAGTGAGTAATATTCCAGTTGTGAGGGACTTCGCGGATGTTTTTCCTGTCGATGTACCTGGTTTGCCGCCTGTACGCGACATTGAGTTTGCTATTGACATCGTACCGGGAACAGGACCGATTTCGATTGCACCATATCGGATGGCACCTGCGGAATTGGTGGAGTTGAAGTCTCAACTTGAGGATCTTCTGTCGAAAGGATTCATCCGACCAAGCGTTTCACCTTGGGGAGCACCCGTCTTATTGGTGAAGAAGAAGGATGGGAAATCTAGACTTTGTGTCGACTATCGACAACTGAACAAAGTAACCGTCAAGAATAGGTATCCGCTACCCAGAATTGATGATTTGATGGATCAACTACGAGGAGCTGCGATATTCTCAAAGATAGACCTGAAGTCGGGTTACCATCAAATTAGAGTAAAGACTGAGGATATCCAGAAGACGGCATTCCGGACTCGTTATGGACACTATGAGTATCTAGTGATGCCATTTGGGGTGACAAACGCACCTGCTATCTTCATGGATTACATGAACAGGACATTCCATCCGTTCTTGGATCGATTCGTCGTGGTGTTTATCGACGACATTCTGATCTACTCAAAGAACGCTGAAGATCATGAAGGGCACTTGCGTCAGGTTTTACAAGTGTTGAGAGAGACAAAGTTGTACGCCAACCCTTCTAAGTGTGAATTTTGGCTCGAAGAGGTAAAATTCTTGGGCCATGTGATTTCTAAAGAAGGTATAGCTGTGGATCCAGCAAAGGTAGAGACGGTGTTGTCATGGGAACGGCCAAAGACCGTGACTGAGATCAGGAGTTTTGTCGGTTTGGCGGGATACTATCGTCGCTTCATTGAGAATTTCGCCAAGATCGTTGGACCCTTGACTCAACTCACGAGAAAGGATCAACCTTTTGCATGGACCGAAGCGTGCGAAACTAGTTTTCAGACAATGAAGGAACGTTTGACGACGTCACCTGTACTCGTCTTACCGCAACCAGAGGAACCGTATGAAGTGTACTGTGATGCTTCGCATCAAGGTTTGGGATGTGTGCTGATGCAGCATCGGAAAGTGGTGGCTTATGCTTCACGACAACTGAAGACTCATGAGAAGAACTATCCGACTCATGACTTAGAACTTGCTGCCATTGTGTTTTCGTTGAAGATCTGGAGACATCACTTATATGGATGCAATTTCACCATATTTAGCGATCACAAGAGCTTGAAGTACTTGTTTGACCAGAAGGAGTTGAACATGAGACAACGACGTTGGATGGAGTTTCTCAAGGATTACGATTTTACCTTACAATACCATCCTGGAAAAGCTAATGTTGTTGCTGATGCATTGAGCAGGAAAATGCATATCTCGTCAATGATGGTGAAGGAGCTACAACTGCTGGAACAATTCCGAGATTTGAGTTTGGACGTAAGATTATCCGAGGGAGAACTGAGGTTCGGGATGATCAGGATTACCAATGGATTGATGGAAGAAATCCGAGACCAACAGTTACAAGATGAATTTTTACTCGGAAAAAGGAATTTGGTAATTCAGGGTAAGGACCCGGAATTCAAGGTAGGAAGTGACAATATCCTACGGTGTAAGGGTAGAGTTTGCGTACCCAACAACCCTGACCTAAGGAGGTTGATACTGGACGAAGGTCATAAAAGTAAGCTGAGCATTCACCCTGGAATGAAAAAGATGCACCAGGACTTGAAGGTGAATTTTTGGTGGCCAGGAATGAAAAGACAAGTGGCAGAATATGTAGCTGCATGTTTGACCTGTCAAAAGGCGAAGGTGGAACATCAGAAATCTGCGGGTATGCTACAAAGCTTGGATGTACCTCAATGGAAATGGGATAGCATATCGATGGATTTTGTCGTGGCATTACCAAGAACTCAAAGAGGATATGACTCGATTTGGGTAATCGTGGATCGACTGACTAAGTCGGCTCATTTCATACCGGTGAGAACTACGTACAACGTGGATAAGCTATCAGAGATTTATATAGCTGAGATTGTGCGACTTCATGGAGTGCCAACAAGTATCGTTTCCGATAGAGACCCGAAGTTTACTTCACATCTGTGGGGAGCTCTTCATGAGGCTTTGGGAACGAGGCTGAGATTAAGCTCTGCTTATCATCCACAGACTGATGGGCAAACTGAGAGAACTATCCAATCATTGGAGGATTTGCTACGAGCTTGCGTGTTAGACAATAAGGGCAGTTGGGACACCCTATTGCCACTGATTGAATTCACATATAACAACAGTTTTCATACGACCATAGGTATGGCACCGTATGAGGCATTGTATGGCCGCAAGTGTAGAACACCTTTATGTTGGTATCAAGATGGAGAGAATTTGTTAGTAGGACCGGAACTTCTGCAACAGACAACTGAGAAGATTAAACAGATCAGGGAAAAGATGAAGGCTTCTCAGAGTAGACAGAAGAGCTATGCAGATCAAAGGCGCAGAACCCTGGAATTTGAAGAAGGGGATCATGTGTTTTTGCGAGTTACCCAGACTACAGGAGTTGGTCGAGCAATCAAGTCAAGAAAGCTGACGCCAAAGTTCATTGGACCTTATCAGATTACTCGTCGTGTAGGACCGGTAGCTTATCAGATCGCACTACCGCCTTTTCTATCAAACGTTCACGATGTATTCCATGTGTCACAACTGCGGAAGTATATTGCTGATCCGATGCACGTCATCGAGCTGGATGACATTGAGTTGAAGGATAACTTGTCTTTCGAGACACCGCCAATCAGCATTGGTGACACAAGGGTAAAGCAGTTGAGGGGTAAAGAGATCGAGTTAGTGAAGGTTATTTGGAACAAGGACACCGGTGATGCAACGTGGGAGCTGAAGGAAAAGATCAAGGAACAGTATCCAGAACTTTTTACTGACCCTTAAGTTTCGAGGACGAAACTTTCTTTTTGGAGGGTAGTAATGTAAGGCCCAAGTTTTAACGCTTTGGATAAGTGAATAAAATAAATAAGTTATTTGATTAAGATAAATTTGGGAAGGAAAGAGGTTCAGGAAAAGTCCAAGAATGTATCGAAAAACCGAAAGAGTTATAGCACGACTAACATACGCTTAATCCTAGGTCGAAGGTATTAGTGAATAGTTAATTTACGCTTTAGGACACGATGGAAACTAATTCCAAAAATCCTCAGAGAAATGTTAGAACTTCTCTTTTCCGTCCTTAAACAACCATTTCGATGCGAAATCCTGGAATGTACGAACGTCAAATTCCAATTCTCGGAAGTTTGCCGAAACGGAATCCCTGATAGTTCGGAAAACCTAAGATCGACAGACGATGAAGACTTTTTCTA
This sequence comes from Lotus japonicus, assembly GCF_012489685.1. Taxonomy (NCBI): domain Eukaryota; kingdom Viridiplantae; phylum Streptophyta; class Magnoliopsida; order Fabales; family Fabaceae; genus Lotus; species Lotus japonicus. The sequence continues at coordinate 77,122,871 of NC_080042.1, read as the reverse complement.
TCCGGAAACTCAAACGAAGATTCCACCCGCGTTCTCCTACATCTCTCATCATTCCTAATCTTTCTTCAGAAGGAAGTTTTCTCATCCGACGATCACTGCAAAAAGTAGTTTTTCGGGATAAACCGACTTACACCGACTTATGCCGATTTTGGATCTTTTGGTTTAATTCCAAGAATTCTATTTTGAGTTCTGGAATTCTGTCGCTAGAACCTATCTTAGAATGCGCAAAGGAACGCGCAGGAAAAATCGGAATCGCAAAAAAATCATTTTTCCGTTTTTTCCAAAACCTATAAATAGTTGAAAAATTAGATTTTTTTCACAAAACCCATTTTCCCCACCCCCCAAAGCCGCGAGTTTCTAGAGAGAGAGAGAGATCCGGATCTTCGTCGATTCTTGCCCGTTTGCTTCACCGTTCGTCACTAATCGAAGACCTCGAGGTAGGTAATCTATACTCTCCTTCGAATCGTCGTTTCTGTCCATTTCTCCTGCGACTTTCTGAGTTCAAAATTTTGAGGTTTTTGAAAAACTGTTCAAATCAGTTGATTTCAGCGTCTAAACTTCTTCCCTGCATGCTCCTGAGCGTGTTCTGCGGATTAGATTTTGTCAAATGTCGACGAAATGCCGCCGGGATCAATTTCTACCCTAAATACCCATTTTTCGCCAAAGTCGCAACCTTTACGCTCTAATCTATCGACTTGGCTTAGTGCTAGTAGGATTTGTCGTCATAAACGTCGTTGTGGACGTCCCCATCCAATTTGTTTTTCAAAAATCCAATTTTGAAATTCTGAGCTAAAAATAATGACCAAACTACCCCTATATCAGTTTTCGATCCGAAAATTTTTCCGAGCCTAGAACCGTCTTAGTTACGGCTTATGTTAACCTAGGAACCAAGTTTGATCGAAGAAAAATCGACCCTCCCAATTAAGGAAAGTGGCCGAGAGCTATATCAAGGGGGGAGGAGAATCCGATTTTTCGAAAACTTGTCTTAACGCGTTAGATTGTCGTACCACGGAGGTAGTAGTGTACTGTGTAACCCTAGGACTCTTTGATTGCTGAGTTTCTGACTCTTGGTGTTGATTTCTGTGATTTTTGCTTAAGGTTCGTTTGAGGAGATTCCAAGAAACCAAGGAGAAGAGCTTGAAGAACATTTGGAGGAGGAAGCTGGAAGACCCACCGGTGAGGGCTACTCTCTGAATTACTAGATAATGCTTTAGGTGTCGATGAAATTCGACTTGATTTATGTGTTATGCACCTAATTGCTAAATGTCTGAAATGATTTCTGAGGCTTCGGCCGAACTTGTTGAGTACTTGATGCCATGATATTGTGTGCTAAATGATTCACATGCTATGTGCTACATGGTTAACTTAGGATGTGTTGGAATATGCTGTTTATGTCTTTTGGTTGAGCTGTTTCAATGATGCTATTCCACTTGTACCTGAGATTCTGAAAAGTGAGGATTACGGGCAGGTCATGCCGAATTTTTATGAGATTTTGAGAGAGTTTTAAAAGGACGAACGGAGTTCGGGCCTTGTCATGCTCCAATGGATCGAGACCTTCTCAGGGAATTACTTGGGTTTATGGGAACTTTGAACTCATAGGGAATACGATAAGACTAAAAAGAGCTATTTTTATAAAGAAATTCATAAGATATTAAACAACCTCTAAACCTTTAAATAAAGATAACAATCTCGGATGCAAGCTTTGGATTGAAGTTTAGTTTTGGAAAATGAGAAGTGTCGTCGGATCCAAGTGTTGGGAAGATTTCGAGTTTTGGGTATGTTGATACTCATTCGCTCTGGGAGCAGTTTGTTTAGCCATCCAAGGGATGAGCCGAGAAGCTTCACGGAGGTGTGAGACCTTGTGAATGCGTGATACTCCACTGAGGCGTGAGACCTTGTGGAAAGCATGGATCTTCACTGAGGCGTGAGACCTCGTGAACAGCATGATACTTCATGGAAGCGTGAGACTTCGTGCAAGTGTGTAAATTCACTGAGGCGTGAGACCTTGTGAAAGCATAAAACTTCACTGAAGCGTGAGACTTTGTGAATGTGTGAGACTCCACAGAAGCGTGAGACTTCGTGAGAGCATTGATGACTCGAAGAGTTGTCGTGAGTGGTTGCACTCTTTTGTTTATGATTAATTGTATTTTGTCGCAGAATCGACATTTACCTTAGGGTATTCTTTTAGAGACTTTAAGTTAATCTAGAACACGTGGCGACGTGTCGGGTGAGGTCGGAGACGTTGTTTGGCTAATCACTTGCATTCATGCACTCATTTTGAGGTTAATACACGGCGTGATACCGGACCTCGGTGGATTCCAAAATGGTCATAAGACCCGGATTTCCATATTTAGGACACTACGGTGGTCCTCAGTAGCAGACGGAATGGCAGACCTACGGGTTCACTGCTGATCTGACTACTTTTGTGTGGTGTAAGAGACACGCGAGCAGGAAGGTACCCACCGTGGCTGGTGTTAGGGCCGTCTCGTTGATGTCCATCCTTCTTCCGGAATGCATTTTGTTACCCAGCATTGCATTTCATGCAACATACATGCTAACTTAGTTGCTGAGTGTGATTGGTAACTGTTTATCCTATTTTTGAGGCATGCTACTTGTTTTTATGGCTCTTTATATTTATTGTGATACATGCAACCCTAGGAAGCTATCCCAAAACTTATAAGCCTGAGAGGCTAGTATTTATTATCCTATAATTATATCTGGTTTTATTAATTATATAATTCTTTGGAGTTGACCCTCGCGTCTGCTGTGTGTGTTTGGGCGGACTACGCCATTTGTCAGATGAGTATGGGGGATTGGTTTACCATGGTCAGCCCGTCAGGGGGGACCAGGTACGAGATGCTTGACCAAGACGACCCAGGTGCATGGGTGGTCGATCCCGAGGGCCACCGTGCGACCTACACCGGTCGGATCATGGAGGACCGTGTCGATCGATTCGGACGCTTGACGGAGGGAGTGATGAGGAGGCACATAGTGAGCTTCAACCTGCCTCCAGGAGTACACTGTGGACCCGGCTTGGGAGTACCTCCACCGCCACCATCTCCTTCAGATGATGAGGACCCTTCTGAGGAGTTGCCAGTAGGTGGGGCTTCGACGGAGTCTAGTCCGTCTACTGCTGCTGCTGTCGTTGCGGATCTCGTTCCGGGCCCCGAGCCCGAGAGTCCAGTGCGGGAGCGCATTAGGGTGGACAGAGAGGGCAGTGTTGAGTACGTCGACCTAGTCGTCCTGGATGCAGATTCGGATGACGACCGCGCTAGCATGTAGGATCGAGTGCTAGTGTGGGCTCCTCGGGTAGGGATAGTATAACATCCTGACTTGACGACTGGCCTCACGGTAACAACACGAGTCTTTTCAGCGCACTTTGTCCTCACTCGCGCGCTTCCCGGGAAAACTTCCCAGGAGGTCACCCATCACGATATTGCTCCAAGGCAAGCACACTTAACCATGGAGTTCTTATCAGTTGGGCTCCCGAAAAGAAGTTGCAACTTGTTGTTATGAGTAGTACAATCAAATCATATATGCCCTCCTCAACTGTATAGTCCATCCCTACACAGCCTCGGAATACCTCTTGTTCGGGTGTGGTGCGTCCTTCCACATAGAAGGCGATCAATCCTCGCCCTTCTCAGCTCAGGGCGTCACAGGCCCACCAACTTCCGCTTGGTTCGTCCTCGAACCACACCGTACTGGGATAGGTCGGCTCTGATACCAATTATAACATCCTGACTTGACGACTGGCCTCACGGTAACAACACGAGTCTTTTCAGCGCACTTTGTCCTCACTCGCGCGCTTCCCGGGAAAACTTCCCAGGAGGTCACCCATCACGATATTGCTCCAAGGCAAGCACACTTAACCATGGAGTTCTTATCAGTTGGGCTCCCGAAAAGAAGTTGCAACTTGTTGTTATGAGTAGTACAATCAAATCATATATGCCCTCCTCAACTGTATAGTCCATCCCTACACAGCCTCGGAATACCTCTTGTTCGGGTGTGGTGCGTCCTTCCACATAGAAGGCGATCAATCCTCGCCCTTCTCAGCTCAGGGCGTCACAGGGACCTGGATTTTCAGAACAAGCTAATTTCCGACTCACGCGTAGAATCAGTGTAAGCGTGACAGGAGTTTGATATTTGAGAAAGATTAATGAAGAAGAAAGTTCAGGAATTGCTTGAGGAATGTTGCGTAGTCATTTTAGGAATTAGAGCGAGTCGTCTGCACACCCGCCTTATGGCAAGCGTGTCCAGAATAGGCTAATTTCGCTTTAGAGCAACGTTTTAAGTGAGATTTCGAATCCTTGGAAAATTTAAAGATTTTCTTTATTTTTCCTTCGACCAGCGTTTCATTTCGGAACTCTGGACTGTACGCACGATAGGTTTCACTTTTCGGATGTCCGCCGACGCTAATTTCTTTGCTTCGAAACCCTATTTTCGAGCAATGGATGAAGACTTTTTCTATTCGGGACTTCTAACGAAGATTCCGTCCATGTTGCCAGACTTGTTTCGACGTTTCCAATCTTTCTTCAGTTGGAAGTTTTGTCGTTTGAGCATCACAGCAAAAAGTAGTTTTTCGGGGCAGATTAACCGACACCGCTTTTGAGTTTTTCGGTATCGTTTTTCCCAAATCCTAGATATTTGTTTTGAGTTCTGGAATTCTGACGCCAGAATCTCTCTTAGAATTTCTCGGTGATCGTGCTGCAAAAATCGGAATCGCGAAATTTTCATTTTCCCGCGATTTCACCCGCCTATAAATAGCGCGAAAAAGCAAAATCCTCTCATTTTCTTTCCATTTGTGGCTGATTTCGTGGGGAGCAAGGGGGGAGGAGATTTCCGCGAAAACTTGACCAATCTTCGTGCAGTTCGTCCCTACTTCTAGGTATCGAGGTAACTATCATGAATCCTGCCTCTGATTTCTGTTTCTGCTGAGTTTCTGAAGTCGTTTCTGTGCTCTAAGTTTTGAGCTTTTTCTAAAATTGTCCGATTTCTCTGATTTCTCGCTTGGGTTATGTTCCTTATGTTCCCCTGAGTCTAAAACCTCTGTCAGTAAACTCTGATTGCGATTCAGTTGTCCAGGATCTGAAAAATTGACTCAAAACTCTTTTTGTCTCACATTTCGAAACTTTATTGTCGAAAAGACTTAATCTGACTTCGTGCCTTTAGGATTTGTTGTCACGGATATCATGAGGATCGTTGCTGTCAAATTTGTTTTCCGAACTGATAACTTTGAAGTTTTGAGCCTTTATTTTGGACCTAAATGCCCCTGGATAGTCGTATTTCGACCCGATTGTCCGAAAATTGTTCCGACAATTTCTTTGCCTTAGTTTTACCCTAAAACTACCTTGTGAATTGATTTAGATCGAAGAAAAAGTTCGAAAACCCTATTTTCCATAGTGGCCGAAACCTAATTGCTTGGGTACCGTGTCCAAAAATAATTTTTGGGTCTCTATGACCTGAGCCATTGCGTAGCTCTTTCAATTGTCGAAATTTTGGCGCCGGTTTCGTGTCATTCTGAGTTCTGTAGCTCGAGTTATGCTCGTTTTAGCGAACGAAGTCTCCGTTGTCAATTTGTGCCTAAGTAGGAACTCTGAAGCTTTAGAGGCTTTCTTTACGATTTCGATTAGTATTAGTAGATCGTGTTGCTCCTAGTGAAGCTTGTGTTGATGATTGTGTTTTCTTTGTTCTAGGTTCGCAATTTCCATGCCCAACTTCTACTCACGAAGGTAAGGGTAACTCGGTTTTAGAGCGTCTTTGAGTCTTGCATGCTTTTATCGCACTGCCTGTGTTTGAGATGAAGATGTTTATATTGATTGGCAGATGATTATGATTATTATGCTGAATTTGGAAAATGTTTTTTGAGAGGCTTCGGCCGTTTACTGGTTTCTGTCGTTACTGCTTCCTAGTGGATGGAACATGTGGTTACTTTGGATTGGTCCTTGGGTGGGCTTTGTTATTGTCTGACTTGGCATATAGGGCTTGAGTCAAGTGGCGATGAGGAGGTGTGTCCTATCATTGTCCCATCTTGCGAGATGCTAAGTGGCGATCAGGAGGTGTGTCCTATGATTGTCCCGTCTTGTGTGACGTTAAGTGGCGATTAGGAGGTGTGTCCTATGATTGTCCCGTCATGTATGACGTTATAAGTGGCGATGAGGAGGTGTGTCCTATCATTGTCCCGTCTTGAGAGACGATATTGATCGATCCATTTTGTTAGCAGCATATAGTTGCATTATAGGGAACTAACACCTGACCCTATGTTGTTGGATTTTCGTATTGGTTTATTGATATCTGATTTGATGTTACATTGTTGAGGTTATTATTATCTAAGTCCGATTTATGTTTAAGTTGTTGATATATGAGTTGAGTTATGTTGCTAGTTATTTACCATGCCAGGTAATTAAATTCGAACAGCATGATTTTTCTCTTTTATACATGGTAATTGCATGGAGTTAACCCTTTCTATTTGCTACTTGTTGTTTGGGCGCTTAACGCTATTAGGCGATGGAGATCCTTCCGCCGAGGCATAGCTACTCGAGTTGGAGATCGAGTTGTAAGCGGTGGAGTAGAGGTATGAGAAGCAGCTTTGCTTCTCTTCTTGTGGATTATGTTGGAGTCTCTTTTACTTTATGAGAACTCTGTTATTAAAGTCTTGCTTCCGCCACTGTTAAAGTGCGCATGTTTATTCTGAACCTTACTTATAGTATTGTAAACTATTATTACTGTATATCGGGAAACAAGTTATCTAAATAAAGTTATGGTATGTTTCCAACCTTTTAGCCGAAGTGTTTAGTTGTCTTACAGGAAAAAAAATTCCCTTGGTTTTTAGGGATTGCAGATTGGTCCTTAGACTTTGTTAGGTTACTAATGTGACTCCTCAGTTGAGAAATTGGGGTGTTACAATTGTGGTATCAGAGCTTTGGTCTAGAAAACCAGAGCTTTTGGGTAGAGTGCCTGCTTAAGATGTTTGAACTCTGAGACCGATTGATGGGGTGTCAATCGGAGGAAGAGTGTGCTTGATTACTGTTTATATAGATTATTTTTGAAGGTTATTCGTAAGTGAATAACCTTATGCTAGTTATTATTAATTATACATTTGATATAAGTATATACATAGTTAGTTATTATAGAACTTTGTGTTGTTCTGGCCTGAGTATCTGTTGTGGTCTTTGACTGTTCATGAAAACAGGAGCAGGAGGTTTCCACAACCGATCGAGACTCAAGGTTCAGACAGCATGAATCCGATGGAGCAAGCTATTGCTAATCTGACTGCCCTTATGGCACAACAAGTTACTAACACTGCTGCAAGGGAGGAAGCTGAAGCTCAACGTGCTGCTACTGCTGCTTTGGTGGCTGCACAAAACCAAGCTGAAGAGAATGCTCGCCGTGTTCAGCGGGAGGAACGTGAATTAGCTGCTGCTCAGACCAGGGGTCTGAATGATTTCAAGCGTCAGGATCCGCCGAAGTTCTCTGGGGGCTTCGATCCGGAAGAAGCTGACTTATGGCTCCAAGAGTTGGAGAAGATCTTTACCTTCTTGCGTACAACTGCAGAGATGAAAGTTGATTATGCAACCTACCTGCTAACGGGTGAAGCTGAGTATTGGTGGCGTGGGGCTAGGGCTATGATGGAGGCTGACCATCAAGCCATCACTTGGGAGTGTTTCCGTGGAGCTTTCTTGGACAAGTACTTTCCTAGAAGTGCTAGAGCCGCTAAGGAAGCACAATTTCTGAGACTCCGTCAAGGAGGCATGACCGTTGCTGAGTATGCTGCAAAGTTGGAGTCGTTGGCTAAACACTTCCGTTACTTTAGAGGACAGATTGATGAAGGCTACATGTGTGAGCGATTCATTGAGGGGCTGTGTTATGAGCTGCAGAGGGCGGTGCAACCGCTAGGACTGAATCGCTACCAAGTGCTGGTGGAGAAGACCAAGGGGATTGAGGCCATTGATAATGCAAGGGGCAAATTCCAAGGTCTGAACAAGCCTTACCAAGGAAGTGGAGGTCCGGCTAGGACTAACCAAGGAAGAAGTGACAAGGGTAGGCATTTCCAGAAGAAGCCGTATGTTCGTCCTCAGGGTAGGGGGACAACTTCTGGGTCCTTTTATCCTACTGGTGGAAATGCAATTGCACTAAGAACCCCATCTGGGAATCGGGAGGATGTGACTTGCTTCAGGTGCAACAAAAAGGGGCACTATGCCAACCACTGTTCTGAGAGTCTTGCGGCGTGTTGGAACTGCAACAAGCCAGGCCACACTGCTGCAGAGTGCAGGATTCCTAAAGTTGAGGCTGCTGCAAATGTTGCTGGGGCTAGGAGGCCTACTGCTGGTGGAAGGGTCTACTCGATCAGTGGAACTGAAGCTGAGGAAGACGATGGTCTGATCCGCAGTACCTGCGAGATTGCGGGTAATTCCCTTATCGCGCTATTTGATTCTGGTGCTACGCATTCATTTATAGATATAGCTTGTGCGGCAAGGTTAAAGCTAGAAGTGTCAAAGCTACCGTTTGACTTGACAGTGTCTATCCCTGCATCTAAGAGTCTAGTAACTAACACTGCATGTCTGGAATGTCCTTGGATGTACCTAGATAAGAAGTTTGTAGCAAACTTAATCTGTTTACCTCTCAAGGGATTGGATGTGATCATAGGCATGGATTGGTTGTCCCATCATCATGTTCTTCTTGATTGCGCCAATAAGGTAGTTATCTTTCCCGATGCTGGACTCGCTGAGTTCCTGAACTCGTACTTTTCAAAGCTTTCTTTGAGGAAAGGAGCTTTGAGTTCTCTCATGTCTACAACCGTGGTGGAAGCTAAGGAGAATGGAGTACACGGAATTGCTGTTGTGCAAGATTTCGAGGATGTGTTCCCCGAAGACGTACCTGGAATACCTCCGGTCAGAGATATGGAGTTCACAATTGATATAGTCCCAGGCACTGGACCTATATCAATCGCACCGTATCGTATGGCACCGGCAGAACTGACTGAGCTGAAGAGTCAACTCGAAGATTTAACCAAGAAGGGGTTTATCCGACCTAGCGTTTCTCCGTGGGGAGCGCCAGTGCTGCTTGTGAAGAAGAAAGACGGAAGATCGCGACTTTGTGTGGATTATCGACAGTTGAACAAAGTCACGATAAAGAACCGTTATCCGTTGCCAAGGATTGACGATTTGATGGATCAGTTGAAGGGTGCTGCTATTTTCTCGAAGATTGACCTGAGATCGGGATATCACCAGATTAGAGTCAAGGATGAGGATATTCAAAAGACGGCGTTTAGGACACGCTATGGGCACTATGAGTACTTGGTGATGCCGTTTGGAGTTACGAATGCACCAGCTGTATTCATGGACTACATGAATAGGATCTTTCATCCATTCTTGGATCGCTTCGTTGTGGTGTTCATCGACGACATCTTGATCTACTCAAGGAATCGTGAAGAACACGAGGAGCATCTGCGACAAGTTTTACAAGTTCTTCGGGAGAAGGTATTGTATGCTAACGCGACAAAGTGTGAATTTTGGCTCGAAGAAGTAAAGTTTTTAGGGCATGTCATCTCAAAGGAGGGCATTGCTGTGGATCCCAGTAAAGTTGAAGCGGTACTTGCATGGGAGCGTCCTAAGACTGTGACAGATATAAGGAGTTTCATCGGTTTAGCTGGATATTACCGACGATTCATCGAAGGTTTTGCTAAGATTGCAGGACCATTGACGAAACTCACCCGGAAGAACCAACCTTTTGCTTGGACAGAGGATTGTGAACAGAGTTTCCAAGATATGAAGAAGCGTTTGACGACCGCGCCAGTTCTGACATTACCACAAGAGAAGGAACCCTACGAGGTTTACTGCGATGCTTCGTACCAAGGTTTGGGTTGTGTGTTGATGCAACACCGAAAGGCTGTGGCTTATTCTTCAAGGCAATTGAAGATACATGAACGGAACTATCCTACGCACGATTTGGAGTTAGCGGCTGTGGTATTTGCGCTCAAGATTTGGAGGCACTATCTCTATGGGAGCACTTTCACTGTTTTTAGTGATCATAAGAGCTTGAAGTACCTGTTCGATCAGAAGGATCTGAATATGAGACAAAGGCGTTGGGTGGAATTCATCAAGGACTATGATTTCACTTTGTTGTACCACCCAGGAAAAGCAAATGTTGTAGCAGACGCACTGAGTCGCCAGACAATTCATGTTTCATCGTTGATGATTAAGGAATTGGAACTTATCGAGACTTTTCGCGACCTCAGTTTGGGTATGCAAGTGACACCTGGAAAATTGAGCTTTGGGATGGTGACGATCACTAGTGATTTTCTGAACGAGATCAAGGTGAAACAACTGTTAGATGAGGAGCTGATCGAGAAACGGAACTTGATCATTTTGGGAAAAGCGCCGGATTTTGAGGTAGGAACCGACAACATTCTGCGTTGCAAAGGACGTGTCTGCGTACCATTGGACATGGAGTTGAGAAGGATGATTCTTGACGAAGGTCACAAGAGCAGATTGAGTATTCATCCGGGATCGACAAAGATGTATCAAGATCTAAAGTTGAATTTTTGGTGGCCAGGAATGAAGAAGAATGTAGCAGAGTTTGTGGCGGCATGTCTGACATGTCAGAAGGCGAAGATAGAACATCAAAAGCCTGCGGGTATGTTACAGTCACTTGATGTGCCGGAGTGGAAGTGGGACAGTATCTCTATGGATTTCGTGGTAGCTTTGCCAGCTACGAGGAAGAGATTTGATTCCATTTGGGTCATTGTGGACCGTCTGACGAAGTCAGCACATTTCATACCGGTGAAGACCACGTTCAATGTGGAGGCACTTGCAAAAGTGTATGTCGCTGAGATTGTACGACTTCATGGAGTACCATCGAGTATTGTTTCTGACAGAGATCCGAAGTTTACTTCGCATTTCTGGAAGGCGTTGCACGAGGCGCTTGGGACGAAGTTGAGGTTGAGCTCTGCCTATCACCCTCAGACGGATGGACAGACAGAGAGGACAATACAGTCATTGGAAGACTTGCTGCGAGCCTGTGTTCTGGATAGTCAAGAAAGCTGGGATGAGCTGTTGCCGTTGATCGAGTTTACTTATAACAACAGTTTTCATGCTAGTATTGGAATGGCACCTTATGAGGCTTTGTATGGGAGGAGATGTAGAACTCCTTTATGTTGGTTTCAAGATGGCGAACATCTTCTCGTTGGACCTGAATTAGTACAACAAACTACTGAGAAAGTGAAGCAAATACAAGAGAAGATGAGGACGTCACAGAGTCGACAGAAGAGTTATGCTGACACACGACGGAGAGAGTTAGAGTTTGAGGCGGGAGACCATGTGTTTCTTCGCGTGACACCAACTACCGGAGTGGGAAGAGCGATAAATTCGAGGAAGCTGACACCGAAGTTCATTGGACCGTATCAGATTATCGAGCGAGTCGGTAAAGTAGCTTATCGGATTGCGTTGCCACCTTTTCTTTCCAAGATTCATGATGTGCTACACGTGTCACAATTGAGGAAGTATATTCCTGATCCCTCTCACATCATCAAGGAAGATGATATTCAGCTTAGAGACAACTTGTCTTTTGAAGTGGCCCCAATGAGGATTGAGGAACGTAGGATCAAGCAGTTGAGGAACAAGCAGGTTCCTCTGGTAAAAGTGATTTGGAACCAAGTCACGGGCGATGCTACTTGGGAACTAGAAGAGAGGATGAAGGAACAGTATCCGGAACTCTTCACTGAGCCTTAAGTTTCGAGGACGAAACTTTCTTTTTGGGGGGTAGTATTGTAAGACCTGGATTTTCAGAACAAGCTAATTTCCGACTCACGCGTAGAATCAGTGTAAGCGTGACAGGAGTTTGATATTTGAGAAAGATTAATGAAGAAGAAAGTTCAGGAATTGCTTGAGGAATGTTGCGTAGTCATTTTAGGAATTAGAGCGAGTCGTCTGCACACCCGCCTTATGGCAAGCGTGTCCAGAATAGGCTAATTTCGCTTTAGAGCAACGTTTTAAGTGAGATTTCGAATCCTTGGAAAATTTAAAGATTTTCTTTATTTTTCCTTCGACCAGCGTTTCATTTCGGAACTCTGGACTGTACGCACGATAGGTTTCACTTTTCGGATGTCCGCCGACGCTAATTTCTTTGCTTCGAAACCCTATTTTCGAGCAATGGATGAAGACTTTTTCTATTCGGGACTTCTAACGAAGATTCCGTCCATGTTGCCAGACTTGTTTCGACGTTTCCAATCTTTCTTCAGTTGGAAGTTTTGTCGTTTGAGCATCACAGCAAAAAGTAGTTTTTCGGGGCAGATTAACCGACACCGCTTTTGAGTTTTTCGATATCGTTTTTCCCAAATCCTAGATATTTGTTTTGAGTTCTGGAATTCTGACGCCAGAATCTCTCTTAGAATTTCTCGGTGATCGTGCTGCAAAAATCGGAATCGCGAAATTTTCATTTTCCCGCGATTTCACCCGCCTATAAATAGCGCGAAAAAGCAAAATCCTCTCATTTTCTTTCCATTTGTGGCTGATTTCGTGGGGAGCAAGGGGGGAGGAGATTTCCGCGAAAACTTGACCAATCTTCGTGCAGTTCGTCCCTACTTCTAGGTATCGAGGTAACTATCATGAATCCTGCCTCTGATTTCTGTTTCTGCTGAGTTTCTGAAGTCGTTTCTGTGCTCTAAGTTTTGAGCTTTTTCTAAAATTGTCCGATTTCTCTGATTTCTCGCTTGGGTTATGTTCCTTATGTTCCCCTGAGTCTAAAACCTCTGTCAGTAAACTCTGATTGCGATTCAGTTGTCCAGGATCTGAAAAATTGACTCAAAACTCTTTTTGTCTCACATTTCGAAACTTTATTGTCGAAAAGACTTAATCTGACTTCGTGCCTTTAGGATTTGTTGTCACGGATATCATGAGGATCGTTGCTGTCAAATTTGTTTTCCGAACTGATAACTTTGAAGTTTTGAGCCTTTATTTTGGACCTAAATGCCCCTGGATAGTCGTATTTCGACCCGATTGTCCGAAAATTGTTCCGACAATTTCTTTGCCTTAGTTTTACCCTAAAACTACCTTGTGAATTGATTTAGATCGAAGAAAAAGTTCGAAAACCCTATTTTCCATAGTGGCCGAAACCTAATTGCTTGGGTACCGTGTCCAAAAATAATTTTTGGGTCTCTATGACCTGAGCCATTGCGTAGCTCTTTCAATTGTCGAAATTTTGGCGCCGGTTTCGTGTCATTCTGAGTTCTGTAGCTCGAGTTATGCTCGTTTTAGCGAACGAAGTCTCCGTTGTCAATTTGTGCCTAAGTAGGAACTCTGAAGCTTTAGAGGCTTTCTTTACGATTTCGATTAGTATTAGTAGATCGTGTTGCTCCTAGTGAAGCTTGTGTTGATGATTGTGTTTTCTTTGTTCTAGGTTCGCAATTTCCATGCCCAACTTCTACTCACGAAGGTAAGGGTAACTCGGTTTTAGAGCGTCTTTGAGTCTTGCATGCTTTTATCGCACTGCCTGTGTTTGAGATGAAGATGTTTATATTGATTGGCAGATGATTATGATTATTATGCTGAATTTGGAAAATGTTTTTTTGAGAGGCTTCGGCCGTTTACTGGTTTCTGTCGTTACTGCTTCCTAGTGGATGGAACATGTGGTTACTTTGGATTGGTCCTTGGGTGGGCTTTGTTATTGTCTGACTTGGCATATAGGGCTTGAGTCAAGTGGCGATGAGGAGGTGTGTCCTATCATTGTCCCATCTTGCGAGATGCTAAGTGGCGATCAGGAGGTGTGTCCTATGATTGTCCCGTCTTGTGTGACGTTAAGTGGCGATTAGGAGGTGTGTCCTATGATTGTCCCGTCATGTATGACGTTATAAGTGGCGATGAGGAGGTGTGTCCTATCATTGTCCCGTCTTGAGAGACGATATTGATCGATCCATTTTGTTAGCAGCATATAGTTGCATTATAGGGAACTAACACCTGACCCTATGTTGTTGGATTTTCGTATTGGTTTATTGATATCTGATTTGATGTTACATTGTTGAGGTTATTATTATCTAAGTCCGATTTATGTTTAAGTTGTTGATATATGAGTTGAGTTATGTTGCTAGTTATTTACCATGCCAGGTAATTAAATTCGAACAGCATGATTTTTCTCTTTTATACATGGTAATTGCATGGAGTTAACCCTTTCTATTTGCTACTTGTTGTTTGGGCGCTTAACGCTATTAGGCGATGGAGATCCTTCCGCCGAGGCATAGCTACTCGAGTTGGAGATCGAGTTGTAAGCGGTGGAGTAGAGGTATGAGAAGCAGCTTTGCTTCTCTTCTTGTGGATTATGTTGGAGTCTCTTTTACTTTATGAGAACTCTGTTATTAAAGTCTTGCTTCCGCCACTGTTAAAGTGCGCATGTTTATTCTGAACCTTACTTATAGTATTGTAAACTATTATTACTGTATATCGGGAAACAAGTTATCTAAATAAAGTTATGGTATGTTTCCAACCTTTTAGCCGAAGTGTTTAGTTGTCTTACAGGAAAAAAAATTCCCTTGGTTTTTAGGGATTGCAGATTGGTCCTTAGACTTTGTTAGGTTACTAATGTGACTCCTCAGTTGAGAAATTGGGGTGTTACAGATAGTGTAGGAGTTGTGTCGATGCTCTGACCGTCATGCTTCCGTTTTGGGGACAGGGTAGTTTTCCTACCGGTAGCTTTTGTGTGGTTTCCTATGGAGATCACAGAGAGCTGGTTGGATTTAGGGGGTCTTTTCTTAGGCCGCTGGGCCAACTTGCTCTCAGTTTTTGTAGGTTAGTGTTGCGGACACAGTATCTTCATCTTGGACTGTACATATTGCCTTCGGGCGTTACTCTTTTCTGTCACCCGACACGAGGCATGTATATATAGTTGTATAGTAGTTCCTTTTATCTTTTGTTGGGGAGTTTTATTGCTTTTTGTCTTTAGTTATATTGTCGAAAAAAAATAATTCACGTTTTTCCGCTTAAAGTATTTTCTTTTGGTTACTAAAGTGACGCCACCGAAATCGGGGTGTTACATACTTATTCATGGGGTGTATGGAATCGGATCTTCCGATGGTTGGGGTTCATCATAGCTATGCCTGAAGCAGGAAATTTGCATTTCCTGTCATTTCAAGAGAGCTGCAGTGTAAGGGACCGAAGGAGAGGGATGAGCTTTATCTGGCTATCAACTATTTGGTACCTATGGAATACTAGAAACAGGTTAATTTTCCAAGGTGAAACAGCAGAATTCTCTTTGTCCTTGGATTCGATACAACACAAATCTTGGTTGTGGCTTAAAGGAAGAGTTAAAGATTTTTGCTTCTCTCCATACGAGTGGGCTTCTAATCCGCTAATCTGTTTGGAAAGCCTTTGATAGCTTGAACAGCGGTTTGAGGAACACCTACTATATTCCTTTTTCCTACTTTTGTGGTGAACTGTTGAGCTCGTTTGTGTTTAAACTAGTGGTTTATTTTATGTGCAGGTTCACTTATAACTGCTGTTAGTTCTTAGTAGCTTTTATCTAGAGATTGGATATCCCTGAAATCTCTGCTGGGTATTGTTTTTTCTTTCTTTTTTTGTTTCTTGTACATGGGTTGGGGCACCCCTTGTGCCCCCATCTATTATACTATTAAAAAAAAACCAAGCCAACATTCAGTTATGATTGTAATATGGCTCTTCAAGTTAGGAGGTATATGTCCAAGGCTCCCAAATTGGGTTGAATGGATTAGGAATGAGGCAATGAGCCTTGGGAAAATGTTTGGTAAGAATATTTGCTAACTGGTACTGACATATGACACTTGAATCAATTTGAGGAAACTAGAATTGACATGTTATCTTATGAAATGACAATATTCTTGTGATTTGTAGGGTATTTAAGTGAAAGCCTTGGACATATATCTTCCAACTTTAGTGCCTTATTAAAATCATAGTTGAATGTTAGCTGTGTACAATTAATCTGTTAGTTATTTGTTTGGGTTAGAGAAGTTAGAAACTAATTATGATATTCTTTTTAATTTTTGGGATCATCCTATGTATATGAATAAAGACATATAGTATTTATTAATCAAAGGGGGAGAGAGTGATAGAGAAAATAATAATTGTTCCTTCTAATTAAATTCCCTGAGCTCTTTTTAGCCCAGCTATCTCCACCATGATATTTTTACTTAATTCATGCTCTGTCAAAGCAGTGGCCATGCTATTTCATAATGCAAAGGACAATATTCTTCCTTCCAAAATTAACTAACACAGACTGGAAAGAGTTGAGTGTGAAAATGAAGAGAAATAATAAAGATGGAAAGTTCCTTGTAAACTAACACCTTATCTGAAAAGCAAGTATATTCTGTGTGATTTTTTCTTCCACAAGACTGTAACATTGGGAGATAATGCTTTTTTCCACAAATGGGGTTTTCACACATGCTCCACCACTTAAAAATGTTCCATTAAGAGGAATCCACAAATCCAAACTTCACTGTTGAATAGATAGAAAACTTGAGTCAATAAATTGACAAAGCTAAATAGCCCTGTGTTATGTGATATCTCCTCTGGAGCAATCACAACAATCACTGTTCACATTTTTGTCTTAACAAGAAGAAAGTCAGAAAAGTTGCTTGTTTACCATTCACTTATGAGCATTAATAGAGACAACACATGTCCTTGTTCACTAACCATCATGACCCTGAACCACTCATCACCAACTTACTCAAATCTTCAGTTTCAATTACACTAAACAATACCATCCCTCTATAGAGGAATTCACCGCTCTTGTCACGAATTTTTAATCCCAAAATATGCTTCATTCATATGGGTGATAATCGAATTCCGACCTCATAGTTAAAAAATGAAGTGAGAACTATCACGCCGCAACTCGTGGTTCATGACCACCTACTTGTTATTATTGTAGCTTCCACTCCACATTACATTAAAATATGACAAAAATGTACATGACAATTGAAATAAATATCTATTTCATTCTTCTGTCAATTAATTGCATTTACCTACTGAGGGACAAAAAATTCTACCAGTCTCTTATTTACTGATCAATCTAATTGCACAAATTAAGGTACCACTTGCATTGATTCCACATCCCATATGAGCAAATAATTCTGTTGATATACGGGCTTTGATTCTTCTTGAGTGCCTGTGGATTCAACTTCACCAAGCCCACATGTGAGTCCCAAGAGTAATAAAATACCAAGTGGTCCTCTCATATACCGCAAGGAGTAAAAAAATTGATGTGTAGGCAGCAAAGTATAAGAGAATTGACATGAAGAGCAAAAAAGCATACAAATTCTCGTGCCATCAAGATCTATATGTTAGAAAGGAATATATGGAGCAATTATAAGGTTTGCTACCTTAACTGGTAGGTGACCTTACAACCACCTCAACCCACAAATTTTTTATCTTTGAATAATATTATTGAAGCTTGTTTCGTCATGGTTCTACACCACTAATCATCCCTCTCCCTCGTCAAGTCTTCAACCTAAAGATTAATCCCACAACAACCACTTGCTCTTTTTCAATGGCAAAGGAACATATGACAAGCTAGTTGAAAAAGATATTTTCAGTGTGGGAAATTGGTATCCTCCTCCTCTTAGACTTTCACTAGCATAATCGGTTGACCATGGTGATTGGCTATTTGTTAAAGGAACTCTTGTATTTTGTAAAATAGAAGAAAAAGAAAGTTACTTTACTTTAAGAACACCATTATCCATGTTTTGGGTGATTTGAGTTACCGGCGCTTAAAGAAATCTCATATTCAAACATTCAAACACTTTAAGATCAGATGATGCATAATCCGAAATATTATTATAACTTAAAATGTGAATAGTTTAGTAATCAAAAGCCTTAATATTCAACTAAGCGAAAATACTTTTAATGGAATAGTATGAGAAAATACTTTTATCCGCAATCCTATATTTTATTGATTTGACTTTTAATGCTTTGTATCCTAAAACTAAAGAAAAAATACATACTTCTAAACTTTTATACAATCACTTAGCCTTGGAAATGACTCTCTCCTACCTCTGAGAACAATTTTTTCAATGTTTTCACTCTATTTCCACCCACACTAAGAGTGAAAAAAGAAGAAAAAAAAAAAGATAAGAGATATGATGTGATAAAAAATATGTATATATATATATATATATAATTGGAATTGAGATGGAATAAAAACAAGATATAAGAATGTATGAATTTGTTTTTTTAACCACTTTCATGGCACTATTTAAGAACAACACGTAACTAAAAGCCATGTATTGTTCAGTGTTCACCATTAGAGAGAGAGAAACAAGACCTTTCTTCCATAACACGGCTCCTATAAGACAAGTCACAGAATGAAAAGAGGAACTGAGAACTGGACTCTAGATTCAAGATGAAATACTATTATTTAACTACAAGATTATCATGGTTCATAGGTACATTGGCCAATAAACCCTGACATCAAAAGACAAAACTCATTGAACCAGCTACAAGCACTAAACTTTTGCAGCAAATGAATATAATTTCCAAGAGTATGGCTTTACTTCAACATAGGAAGGTGAAAAAAAATCCAATTGAGAGACTAGTGAAGTTGTCATGCTCATGTAAAGAAAAAACAGCTACCTCCTACCAAAATAATGGATCTAAGACCTTAGGATTTAGGAACAAAAAAAGAACCAATTACCCACTTGTCTGTACATTGTCATTGCTTTCATCACATAAAGACAAAACCAATTTAGAATTCCAGACATTTTCATTCAGCTACCTCAATAGTCTTCACTTCAAAATTATGCTTCATAACCAGGATGAACATTTCCCTATTCATCAACAGGAGCAGGAAGATTAAGATCAATTAAGCAAGGAACAGCAACAGCAGCAGGAGCAGGAGCTGCAGCAGCACCTGGTCTAATCACAAGAGTGTTCTCTTCAGAACCTCCAACAAAATGGGATCTTTTGTGACCTCCCAAAGCTTGCCCTGACCTGAAAATCTTGTTGCAAATTGGGCACTCATGTTCCTTGCTTTTCTTTGACTTCAATTTCTTCTTCCCCTTGCTGCTATTGCATTTCTTCACATTCAGGTTCTTGTGAGGCTTTGTAGCAGGATAAGAATCACTGTCTGTGCTGTTTTCATCACTCTCATATGCAGAATCTTCAGAGCCAGACCCATTATTGTCCCTTTCATTAGTAAACAACCCATGATTCTTCTTCCACCCTTTTCCACCACCATGATCCAAAGCTTCTGTCTTTTGACCAACAGAATCATAGGTGAGCCTCTTCCTTGAACCAAACTTGCTGTGTTCATTGTCCAAATCCTCTAAAACCAGTTTCTTACTTCCTCTGCTCAGCATCATCATCTTCCTTGATTCAACATCATAGCCATCAAACCCAGACAAGTATCCAACTTTAGAGGACTTAACTTCATTCCTGAAAAACCCATCACTTGATTCTTCATCTGAGTCCACCTTTTTGGGACCATATCTGAAATACCCAGAATCAGAATTATCAGAATCATAACCAATTTCAGCAGAAGACTTCAACTTGGTATCCTTGTGCACCTTCTTCTTCTGTTCCACAAGCTCATAAGCATTGGACACAAAGTTCTTACCAAAATTGAAAGTAACAGAAGGTGACTTAGCTTCAAGAACAACAGAATTGTTATCAGATGAATCTGTAACCAAAGCAAAACGACCCTTGTAGCTAGAATCCTTAGACAGCATCATCAAACATCTTGCAACTTCCTCTTGTTCCTGCTCAACTTCTGACACAGAAGATGAACCATTTGCTAGAGAAGAAGAAGGGTGGTGGTTGGTGAGGTTGTTGTTGTTGTTGTTGTTGTTGTTGAAGTTGAACCTCATCCTCTTCGATCTCCTTGGATGAGTTGGACCAGAGGTTTCAGTATCAGATTGAGTATCCATAACCAATTTCTGCTTCTCACTGAGATTGGTTCCTCTGTCCTTTTCAGAGTGACAAGCCATGTGACCACATAGAGCTTTCAATGATGGAAAACCTTTCCCACATTCTTTGCAGAACTTCTCCATTTGCGAGGAAGTGGCATTGGAATGCACAAACCTGGTGGTTTTCTTGGGATTCTCCCTCAGCCCATACATGAGATTCCCACCAGCACCACCACCTCCTCCGCCGCCGCCGTCATCTCCTCCTCCTCCTCCTCCGCCACCATACCCTGACTCCCTCTTCCTCTTCCTCTCAGCAGCATCAAGCTTGAGCATAGCAGCATTACTTCTTCTCTCTGCAGAAGCTTCATTGGCTTGAGCTGAATGCTCACTCATCATGTGGGTCCTGATGTGTCCACCAAGAGATTTCCCACAAGGGAACCTCTTGCTGCAGTACTTGCACACAAACTTCCTCTCCTCCATTGATCGATCGATATTGATTGATACGAATCTGATTCAATTCAATTATACACCCAGCAAAACAAATCAAGATCAGCAAACCACAACACTTACCTCACAAAAACTAAGCACATTCCTTGAAAGCAGAGCAAGCGGTTGAAGGCAGAGTATAAAGAGGGTAGAGACAGAGAGCGAGATTGAGAGAGAGTGTGAGAGAGTGAGAGAGAGAAGAAAGGGACAAATTGAGATCAAGTTCAGAAACAGATCACGAAGCTTCTTGGTTTTTAACCAGGTGATGATCAGAACAGAACAGAAGAGAATCAAAAAGCGTTCAGATGTGACAGTTCTGCTACAAGTACAACAAGATCAGACCCACAACAACAACAAAAAAAAAAGGGCACAAGAACAGAGAGAAGGGTCTCTACCCTTTAATTTCCATTCCCTAAGAAAACAAATTTAATAGGTAAAATCAAATTTTGAAGAAATGGGGTTGCTAATAGCTGCTAGTGGTGCTAGAAGAAGTAACCAAACCATGGTTGTGTGGTGTTGTAGTTGGAGGAGAATTAGAACTAGAATTCCATGCATGGAAGAAAAGGGTGGTGTTTGTTAAAGCAAAGAGGGTGTTGTTGCAAGGAATGATAGGAAGCACGTGTACTCAGTTGAGAACAATTCGGTGTTCATTTGGACGGCCAGGATTTGAGGTTTGTTTGTTTGTTTGGTTTTTGAGGATCTCTAGGCCTGCGGGGAGTACCAGATTTGGCAAACCAAAAACTGAAACATCCAAACTATGCCTTAAATTGCTTCTGCTTCTTCTGCTTCTTCTGCTTACTGCTTACTACTATGCTTTGCTTGCACAAGTGAAAGGTCAGAATCTCCAACCGTTATTGTTTGGACCTCACCTTCTTCACTTCCACTCTTGAAAATGATGTCTTGTTTAATTCCATTTATTGGTTTTTATTTACCCTGACCTTATGGTTTTAATACCCTCTATTCCTCATATCTTCTCCATATCCCTTATGCTCACCTTCACCATGTTTTTGAGACTCTAGTTTTTGAGACTTTGTTATCTATACGGTCAAAGATACTCTACATTTACACATTCAATGGATCTGAATTGTTTGACTATGATTGTCGTTTATATAACTCATCAAGATCAGACGGTAAATATAAATTTAAAATCCGAGTAGAACAATCTTAATCAAACGGCTCTGGTTACATGAAAACATGAATTTAGAAAGTTAAAAATTGTAAGGAATATAGATATTAGTTTTTGGAAGGAATGGTAAGGACTAAGTAGAGATTTATCTGCATCCCAAGTTTTGGTACCTGATAAAATATTGGAAGAGACATGGAAATTAGTTTATAAAATGGTAATATAAAATCATAGGATCATCATATTTTAATAGCTCATTCTCATGAGGTCAATTTGATTACTTTACTCAATTGGGAATATATTCATTTTAATTTATAATTAAATTCCTGAAATGTGTTCCTACCAAATTAATTTATAATCATCCAAGATTTCTATATTATGTGCAATTGTGATAAAATTTTAACAATCTTAATTGTTAAGGTCTTTATCTAAATCATCAATGTGAAATTAAATACTCCCTCCGGTCCTATTTATAAGCAACAAAAAAAAATTCACATAGTTTAAGAAATGTAGTAAAACTAGATAAAATGTATTAAATTTGTCTTGAATCAAAATAAACTTCCAAAATTACCCTTTGTTATTCGTGTTGGAAAGTGGGAAAGAGAGAAAATAATTAATGAGACACATTCTACAAGTTAGAATTAATAAGGGCATCATTGGAAAAAAATAATTACTATAGCTCAAACTTTCATTTGGTTCTTATAAAAAGGACCAAGATTTTTCTTCTCTTTCATGCTTATAAATAGGACCGGAGGGAGTAGTAGGATAACATAATAGAGTCCGAATCTTGAAATCATCTTCGCCCATGGTATTTTAATTTATTAATTGGCATGACTATTTTGTCACTAAATGAGTTCAAGACAATGTTCTTAGTTCATTAATCTTATAACATGAAGAAAGTGTGTGGTAGATTCTTCTTCTAGCACTGTGAATTAGGTGGATGCTTGGTGCTCCGGAAGTGTATAACTGCTTCCCTTGGATTAAGTCAAAGCAATATTGTAGAGATGTGTTTTGCTTGTGACTAATATGCAACTATGATTCTTCTTCTTCTTCCTATTTTAGTATTCAGCACCACTAATTGGGCTTTATTTTCTGAACCGACATAGTCTAAGGAAGTCACAATATTGGTTAGTGACTCAGATTGGTGCGTTACACTTTATAACCACATATTTATGTACAATTCTAGATGTTAAGAAGTTCACAAGCAACTGAGCTAGCTCCTTGATGTTAACCTTGTTCAACCAATAGCAATTAGTGGTTTTATTTTTTTCAGATGAGTAATGGATTTATTTATTTTTAACCTTGGCAACTTTTGTTGAAATTGGTGGAAATAAGTGTATCAATGGTACATGTGGAATACAAGAGGATATACTTTCTTGTAGTTTAAAAGTGATATACTTCACTATTAAAAAAAATCAACAAAGAAGGTATCCACGACATGTAGATAGTTGAGCTCTTATAGTTGTTGACTGTGTTGAATGTCATGGTGCAACCAAAAAACATTAAGATGTAATAATTAATTAAATATATAAAATAAATAAAGTTAATCAATTATAAATAATTAATTAATTTCTTTAAATACTAGTTAAATATTTAATTATATCAGTTTCATACCTAATTACTTAAATTATAAATTTTAGAAATCATATAGAATATCATAAAGATTTAATAAAAAGTTTGGTAAATTATTGTACTCTCTATTATTTACTACTCATAAAGGCGCACATGACAAATGACTAGTCCATTAACCTATCATCGTTCGAGCCAATTAAACTCACACCTCATCAGATTTTTTTTGGATTTATGGATGAATTTTAGTTTATAAATTAGTCAGGTCATCCAAGGTAGGTTAAACAAACACAACTTATCCCACAAGCACACCTTATAGACTAGTTTCAAAACACGATTTTTCATATTTTTCAAAAGTAATCAACCTTCAATCGAGTAAAATTAGTTTTTTTTTTCTTTTGAAATTTAGAGTTTCGTTATAACAAAATCTAGTTCTATTGATCTATCTCATGACAAGTCCGACTTGTCCCACATACACATCTTAAATATTGATTTGCGGATTAGCTGGTGAGTTAGCCCGCGAGCCATAACTATTTAACGCGTGGCTTAAGCAAACTAGTTTGTATAAGCTCATATACCCATAAGCACAAATAACTAATATTGAGTAAGAATTCACAACGCAATTTTAAGTTTATACTTTGTACCAAGAGACCGAAATCTTCTATCTTCAACTGACGTCATACGTCAATTAAATTGTGTCATGTCATTTCTAAGAACATGAATGACAAAATTCAATTTGATTAGAAGAAAGAAACAGACACCAATGGGGAGATCAGTCCTGTATTGGAACTCAATTTATACAATCCATCAGGACCTCAGATTAAGCCAGCCTTTAGTAACCTGACTTATGGAGAAAAACTATGGAGATTACTTTCAAATATCTCCTTGTGTTTCTGTTCAAGTTCCATCTGATGTAAATTAATCCAAGTTATCATATTTCATTAGCTACTACAGACAGTGATGCCTTGCCAACTACACTAATATACATCCAATTTCTTGAGGATCTCTTTCGTTTTGAAAAGCATTAACTTAGTTCATTTAATTTTATAATGGTCCATTGTTGGCAAATGAAATGGCCAAGTTCCTATATAAAGCATGTCTGGCGCATGTTTTCTCTCCTCAAAACACAATGATGCATAAATATGCCAAAATTAAGCAGAGGATTAGTAAGTAGTCAGTCACTAAGAGCAATTACTAGTGCATAGCTTGCATACATAAGTTGTTGAATCAATCAGCATCTTCTTTTTCTAATTGATGTTTCAATTTCCTGTTTCACTAATAAAATCTTATTAAGTTAATTAAAAGGCATGAGTGGGGAAGTTATAAATTTAATGATTTTTAATAAACATGATAGGATTTCATTGATGGGATAGAAAATCGAGATTCATAAGTTCAAAGTTCAAACACTCTCCTTGCATTTTTTTCTTGCTTCTAAAACTCCAAGTAACATATCATCATTTCAAAGTTGGCAAGTTGAGAGTCCTCATTGGGTAACAGTAACATACATAGGCATAGCATGTGATACAACATTATGACCAAAGTATGCTGCGTAAAGATATGTACATGAAAAACAGGGTTCATGCTTCGTTTTCTTCTTTAAGAACTCCCACATAAAGCGGGGAAGGTGCCTTTCTTCTTTCCCCTTTTGATTAGTTACTTGTCATTCATAACATGCACCAAATCATAACCGAGGAAGTAGAAATTAAGGGAAAGGACAAGCAATTAATAATTATAAATTGGCTTTCGATCCTTAAAGAATTCCAGATTATCTGCACAAACTCAGCACAATAATAAAAATTATGGGATGATTGTCTAAGACGATAAAAGATACTCCTTTTTACATGTTGTATACATTCAATTAAGAAGCAATGAAATAGAAACAATTACAACTAGTAAGATATGAATATGATGAAATAGAGTTTTGTTGGTTATCAATTCTCTTATTAAGCCATAGCTAGTCAATGACAATTAGCATACTCTGATAATAAAACATAGAATATAATATGTATTTGAGTTTGGAACTAACCAGACTTACTTCCTGGTGATCCTATATAGTTCTACATCCTATCAAGTTTAGGGATGACAATTTCTACGTAAAAAAAAAAGTATGAGAATTGTTTTATTTAATTAAGACTCCGACTTCAGGAAATCTTTTCTCATTGTGATAGGGATGAGAATGAAACCACCTCAAAAAAATGTATGAATAAAAATCACTCTCTTTATTCGGTGGGGTCCTCGTCTCTTGAAAATGTGAAAATACAATAATATCTAATAAAAAAGTTAAGAAATGATAAAACCCCTAAACAAATATTTATGTGTTTTGTTGATTCATGATTATTGAAGACTTAAACAGGTCCATAAGGTGATTGTTGGATTTACCTTTTACAAGTATTTGATTTGTTCCTAAAAAAAAAGTATTTGATTTGATTGTTTATAACAAAGACTTATTTTTTGTAAGAGCTATGCTAAATGGGCCGAAGCGAAACACACGAATAAGAGAAACCGGTGAGTTTCATGAGGTTTATTTGTAGTATAAAAGAAAAGAATTTGCAATTCATGAGATTTCGTTTTGTATTACTTAATATTTCTTTTTTTTAAATGAGTTGAATGTTTAATTAAGAATTTTTTGCCCGTGAAAAAAAAAAGAATATGTTTTTGAAAACCTGTTTTTTTAAGATCCAATCGTGTGTTTTTGTGTTTAAGTTATTGGGTTTTCAAAAACCTGATAATATGTTTTTTAAGATATGAAATATAGGTAGTATGTTTTATTGATTTATGAGGAAAAAAAGAACAAAATCAATCTAACTGGTGTGGGACTTTGTGAACAGGGTGTTTGGCATTTTAGACAGTAGCAGGCCCGATGTACCCAACCTTGGCATGGTTTGATCTGATAGGTTTTCTTATTCTGGCATTAACCATAGCAGCTTCCACCGATCAAGGTTTCAAATTTGTAAATGAGAATACACATAAGAAGACAACAAGCAACAAAAATTTACAAATTCATACCATTAGAGATATGACCCACAAATACAATAAAAAAATCTTGAACTAGTATTGGAAGGGGCCGCGCGAACGCAGGCCCCACTACCACAAATTATGACGTAGGCTCCACCACTTAGGTAGACCTTAGGGTGGCACCCTTCCTAAGTGCAATGGAAGTCAACACCATAGACCATGGGCATTCATGATCACCCATTGATCCCGTCCAAGTAAGTATGTTTCAACGTTCACCCTACCTTCTTTCTTATAGCAGACTCCACCCATAACACTTAGATGCTTCAGCAATGTGGAACATAATGCTTTGCTCTCTACTTCCTAACAGCGATGTTGATTGCTACTACTATTATGTAGTGTTCCTTCCACAACACATGCATGAATCAAGAAAACAACAGCTAATATATTTACTAGCCACATTGTTAAATGACAAGCTAAGGAAACTTTACTAATTTGTATGAGAAACGTTACTAATTTGTAATCCATGACTATTTATGGCATAAAAACATCTTGACTTGAAAAATAAATTGTCGTTGGCATAGCATAAGCAATGGATGTATAGCTAGCTAACTGCAAGCAAGACATGTGCAAATTATATTGATCAATTGTTCATTCATTCATTACAATTGTAAATAGTCCCAAAGCCCAAAGGTTTGAGTTGGGGATCAACCTCTTGCAAATGCCAAAGGTAAGAGTTCTAAATAGAGAAACGACGACCACGTAGAAAAAGAAAGGTAAATTAATTCAAGGGTTAGTGGTCAAATTGATCTTTGTCTTTTGTAACTTATTTTAAATTTAGTCTTTTCCCAAAAAATACTAAATGATATCTCTCCCAAAAAAATCCCAAAATCTGCAAGCTTCGTTCTTCGTTCTTCGTTCTTCGTTCTTCGTTCTTCGTTCTTTCTTCGTCTCCTTCCCTTCTTCATAACCAATACCACTACCCCAACCTGCTACAAACTATTGCCCTATTTGTAGTTTTGACTCCAATCCCACACAAAACCTACCACCATTCCTCCTCAACCATAACTCACTATGGAATTCCACTTTGACTTTGAGAGGACAATAATAGTTGAGTATTCAGGCAGCCTCATGATAAATCTACCCAGGTTTCTACCCGGAAGATTTATTTGGGTCTTACAACAATGGTTAAACATAAGGTTAGATGACCAAATTACTGCCCAATTGATTGAAAGTCCTTTCGATTTTAGATCAAATTACAAATGCTCTCGACAATCCCTCCACCTACATCCCAAACAAACCCTAGAAAAAGCATAAGCATAATCATAAACAGATGCATCTTGCCATTTTAAATCATTGTTCATGCGATTAGGTTTTCATCTGATTTCCAATTTCAAGGTTCTTAAGCCAATGATTGCAACCTCCGACATTGCATAAAAACTACTAATTGTTGGCGGTTTTTTACCGATGGTCGTAAATTCGTAGTTAATTCCCCGAAGGAAATTATTTTGTATTATTTTGATACAAAATAATTTTATAAAACCTTTTCTAATGACTTAAATTGCCATATTATCTTCCGGTCCACCTCCACCTCCATTTTTATCATGGCATTTTCTTGAGAGACACTTTAGCCTTCATTTTTTTCACTTAGCATCATTCTTCTTCTTACTAAGATTCATTAAGGCAAAAAGGCTATCCAAACTATACTAAATAGAGGAGAAAACAAAGTAACCCTTTAATAGAATGAATTTGCAATGTTATAGCATAGACAATACAAATTTGGACCATTTTTTTATAGGCGTAAATTTGGACCATTATATTGTGGGTCGAACAGATAACCAAAGCAGGCCCAACCTAGGAGGCGTAAAAGCTTCATTACTAAGGATTCTTAACTCCAAGCCTTGGAATTTGTGGACCATTAGAGCATTCAGCCAACCAAGTCTCCGGTTCTACGCCAGAATCTTCGCTAGCTTACCAAGTATTTAATGACCTGAGTCAGCTGCCCCTAGAAAAAGGCGTCCAAGTACATCTCCCCTTGCCTCATTATTAGATCTCTCGAATCTTCATTGCTTATATTAGATCTCCAGGTACATCTCCTCAGTCCTAATCCTCGCTCTCCCCCTTGTAATTGCCTGATCCTTCTCGATCACACTTCTCTATTTTCCAACTCTATATTTGTAGTACTGACTCCAATCCCACACAAAACCTACCGCCATTTCCCCTCCCCCTCCACCGCAACTCACTGTGGAATTCCCCTTTGACTTTGAGACTACAACAATGGTTGAGCATTCAAGCAGCCCTAAGCTTCAGGATAAGTCTACCCAGTAAGGTTTATTTGAGCTCTACAACAATGGTTGAACATCAGGTTAGATCTGACCAAATTACACCCAAGTGGTTGAAAGTTCTTTTGATTATAGATCAAATTACTATTGGTTTTTTTTTTTTTGCAAAAAATAATCTTGGTAGTCAGATTTTAATTGTCGTAATTGCTTGAATCTTCTCTATCACACTTCTCGATTTTTCAATTTCACTATTTTTAAATTTAAATTTAATTATTAAATAAGAAATTGATTGATTTTAATTAGATGATATGTATAATAATTTAACTCATTACTTTTCTGTGTGCATATGGTCAAACGCCCATCGGTGTACTACACTTTAACTTAATTAACTAGGAATAACTGAATGAGCCAATAAAGAAAGTATTTTTCAATTACAATGCAGAAAGAATGTCCCTGAGAACTTGAATAGAATATTTCTCTAGTTAAATAATGTTAAACACTTCACCAACTTAGGCTGTAATGGAAAAAACAAAGTAAAAACAAAACTGAAGAATCGACAAGTATGGAAAATAACATGTAACCAAGTCTATTCTAAAGAAAGAAAACGAATGAATAAAATAGCGCACAGTGATGCTGAAAATAACAACATGTTGTCGTCAATGACCACGAGGGCGAATTTCTAAAATTAGACTCCATACAGGGTTGATTTATAGGAAGCATTCATATTTTTATCTTATAGAATGAGTGTTAATATTTGTTTACACAAGTGTTAGCGGAAATTTAAACATTGTAAAACCCGATCTACCCCACATCTTCTGTTTTCTATTGAAGTTTATTGAAAATTATTTTAATTTGGGACTACAAAGGAATATAATATTTCCTTGAGACCTTGAGCAAAAACTGTAACGAATGAAAGCAAGACATAGAATCCTAGAAGATGAGAAGAGCAAGTAGCAGACATGTATTATTTTTCAATCATTTAAGATGATGCAATATAGGTAACAACTAACAAGACGCAGGCTAGATTGGGTTGTGACTTGTGAGTAAGAAATTTGGAAAAAAATGAGATGCAAAATGTCTATTTAGTATTTACTTAGCAATGCTAGGAAACAATGGATATCAACAATTAATAAATTTCTGCCAAGCTTTAGCTGCCTCGGACTGATCTTTTTATTTGACTCTACACATTGATTAATTTATGCACTGTCTTGAACTTGCAATGTTGGTCCCCCTTATACCCTAAATGTTGGTCCACCTTATATACGGCCTAAATGAAAGGATGCAGGTAGTGTAAGAAAGTAAAGAGTATTGCATCCCATAAAAGTAACAAAAGAAACATAAAACAAATGATGATCCATTGTATAAAAATTCCTCCAATACTCATTTATTACATTAAACCAGGTCAACAAATAAGATTTTTGGCTAGCTAAAGACAATATATGAAGGCAATGAAGCCCTAACATAAGATAAAGCCTGATAAAATCAAAGTACCATCAAGAGTAAATAGCAACATAAGTCTAAACTATAAGAATAGCATGATAATATATCAGGAAATGGGCACATTCTCTCTGAAACACCAACAAATTCAACTCCAGATTGTACTTCTCCTTTAAGCCACTGCAGGCATGTCCTTGAGCCAAGCGTCTAGTGGCTTGCCGATGGAGTAAACAATGAAACCAATTTCCCTCAGCTTTTTGTCATCCACAACATTCCTGCCATCAAATACGAATGCAGGCTTCTGCATGTTATCATAAACCTTCTGGTAATCAAGTGTCTTGAACTCATCCCACTCGGTCAGAATACAAATACCATGTGCATCCTTGACTGCTTCAAAGGCATCCCAAACCACAGACACCTGCTGGTTGTTGGAAGTGGGGCTTGTTGGTTGAAGGTGAGCAGGGTGATCCCAATCAAACTTCTTCATTGACAGATCCTTCAAGATCTGCTCTTCAGAAACCTGAGGATCATAAATGCTCAACTTGGCCTTGTCTCCTATCAGCCCCTTGCACACATCAATGGCTGGGGTCTCCCTAGTGTCACCGGTGTCCTTCTTGAAAGCAAAACCCAGAATAGCAATCTTCTTCCCTGAGACTGTGTTGAACATCGAAGAAACCACCCGGTTCACGAACCGAGCTTTCTGGTAGTCATTCACCTTGATGACCTGTTTCCAGTAATTGGCCACTTCTGGAAGGCCATTGCACTCACAGATATAGACCAGGTTCAGTATATCCTTCTGGAAGCAAGATCCACCAAAACCAACACTGGCATTCAGGAACTTGGGCCCAATTCTTGAGTCAGTCCCAATTGAGTGGGATACCTGATAGACATCAGCACCAGTTGCCTCACAGAGGGCTGACATGGCATTCACAGAAGAGATCCTCTGTGCCAGGAAAGCATTGGCAGCAAGCTTTGAGAGTTCAGCAGACCACAGATTGGTGCAGAGGATTCTGTCAATAGGGACCCAATGAGCATAAACATCTCTCAGGGTATGAATTGCCTTTTGACCTTCTGGGGTTTCCCTTCCTCCAATGAGGACTCTATCAGGGTTGAACAGATCCTGAATAGCTGTACCTTCAGCAAGAAACTCAGGGTTAGACAAAATTGTGAAATTGATGCCCTTCCTATTGTGAGTGAGAATCCTCTCAATTGCCTCTGCTGTTTTGACAGGGACAGTGGATTTCTCAACCACAATCTTGTCAGATTTGGAGACATCAGCAATCATCCTAGCAGCACTCTCCCAGTAAGTCAGATCAGCTGCTTTGCCAGCTCCAAGACCCTGAGTTTTTGTTGGGGTGTTCACTGAGACAAAGACAATGTCAGCCTCAGCAACATGCTTCTCCACATCAGTGCTGAAGAAGAGGTTCTTTCCCCTGCACTGCTTCACCACATCATCAAGGCCCGGCTCATAAATCGGCAAGTGATCGCTGTTCCAGGCATTGATTCGCGGCGTGGCAATGTCCACCACAACCACCTCAATCTCAGGACACTTCAGGGCAATCACAGCCATGGTTGGGCCACCGACATACCCAGCTCCAATGCAGCAAATCTTCACCATTTTCGCTTGTTAGTCCTCAGCAACCTGCATCACATTAAAAAAAAATACCCCAATCTCAAAACAACACACAAGAAATTCAAATTTTACTATTGAATTGTTCATTAACCACTAACAAGGTATCATGATCCAAAGGTGAATAATTGAAAGATCAAACAATGAAATTCATCCAACATCCAAATCCAAATATATAACATTACAGAACATGATCACTATGAAAAAACATGAGTATAATCACAGGGAGAACAAGATCTATAATTTTCATGTGAGTTAATCACAAAAAAGTTTGCAGATCCAGAGGAGAGAACATGCAGAATGGTTAAATAAAAACTATTGAACTATTAAGCTCAGGAATCACCCTCGGTTTCTACACACACATGCACAAACACACGCAAACACACACACACACACGAAACAAGGGACAAAACAAATTGAGGAATCAGAATCTCGACATAAAATATATTCAGCCATCAGATCCAACGATCCATTCAAACGAAAACAGCCAAAACAAGAGATCGATCCATCCACAATTCAGAAACAAACAACCACACCCAAAAGGGTAATGGCGATGTCGGCATTTGAATTGAGGACAGAAACAGGAATACCCAGAAGGCAAAATCGAAAGGCAATTGGAAAAGGAAAAATGGGTATGAAGCAAAAAACAAACTTTGTTAACCAGAGAAGCGAATTGGAAGGAAGAAGAAATGGGAATTACCTTGTTAGAGAGGTTGAGATCGCAAGAGAGAGATCTGATGGAATGGAATGAGAAGAAAGAGAGACGCGTGAGGATTTATATAGTGAGAGAGGGAGAGAGTGTGTGTCACGTAGCATCATCAATCAGCATTTGGCAATTTGCGTTTCAAAAAGCAGTCCAGTCATCACCAAGATCTAACCCAGCCCCATAGACCATAGTTTCATTAGTTTCCGTGAGAAATGCATTACTACCATCATTATCATTGCCCTTGTGTCCAACACGTTTTTTGCTTTTCTAATCTTTGCTTCTTCATGTGTTTTTACTAAATTTTGGTTTGATCACATGTATCTTCTATAGACGACGTAATTCGGTTCAAGTTGGCAACATCAGAATATGATGAGGTTAGCTTTGTGCCTCTGTCAGGGACGGGCGGGCGGGTGGCGGGAGAGGGAAGTTCATCTATAATACCAAAAGCCGACATTGCTTAATAAATATCAAACGTATCACTCAAAGATTGGGGTTTGATGAGAAATGAGTGCATTTCCAAACAGTTGAAGTTTCAGTCTTAGTTAATGAGAGCCTGACAGACGAGTTTAAAATATTTAGAGTGTTGGGACAGTGTGATCTTATGGCGACATTCTTGTATATTTTGGTTGCAGAGGGTCTGAGAGGGATGATGCACGAGGTTCTGTTGATAAACATATTTTCAGGTGTGAAGGTACGGGTAGTGGGTGAATAATGAGGTGCTTAATAGGTTTGCATACTTGCGTCATTGTAGAATTATATGTTTACATCTTGTCTAATTGAGTATTCAAATTGGCGCGAATCCAATAAAGGCGGGGACATGTGTGGGGTAGGGTGAATAATAAATTGACCTGGTGGGAGAAATGTACATTTCCTTTGGTGGTTGTATCTGCTTGATTAAATCAAAACGATAGTCTTTACCTTTTTTCTTAGAAGGGTATTTCAATGCATTTACTAAGAAACTATTTCAATATTAAAATCCGACAATATTATAAGTATACGTTTTGTCTAATTGGGTATTCAAATTGGCGCGAATCCAATAAAGGCGGGAACAAGTGTGTGGTAGGGTGAAGAATAAATTCACTTTAGTCTAAGAAATGCAACATTTCCTTTGGTGGTCATATCTGCATGATTAAATCGACATTGTATTCCTTATCTTTTTCTTAAAGGGTATTTCAATGCATATACTAAGAAACTATTTCAATATTAAATTTCGAAAGTAATTCTTTTAAAACCTCAGTGTGTATACTAAGAAACTATACATGGGCTAAATGGAAAAACAAGTTACATTTTCTACAAGCAGAAGACTAACTTCAAAAGACAAACTTCGACCTCTTCAAAAACTTTGTGTGTCTTTGGGGCCAGTGGTCCTAAAGGGAGACTGAGTACATCCGACACGGGTGGATGGCTGACCTTATAAGATATGTTTCGTCTTTCTTAAAGACTTGGTGGTTTCAGGACTTGTGGACTAAAAGGAGGACTGAGTTACATTTTGCAAGAGTAGAGAATCGACTTCTCAAGACACACTTTGTGTTCCTTGAATGTGATCACGATTTAACCACTAATGAAAGTTTAAATAAGTTTTTCGTCCCTACATAATACATCATTTTTATTTTTCATTATTGGAAAAAAAATTAACATCCTTGTTTTGTTTTTTAGTCTTTGCAGTCACATTTTCCATCCAATCTAAACGAAATAAATACAATTAATGCAAGAATATACGCGAATAAACACAATAATCATTTAACTTAGGCCGCGTGTAATTTCTTTTAGATTGGATAGAAAAAACTAAAAACAAAACGTGCAATTTTGAAAGGATGTTAAACAAACAAAAATTCCACGGATGAAAAAAAAAGATATATTTTGCAGAAGAAAAACTTATTTAAGCCACTAATGAATCATGAATTAATACCTTGACTTATCCGGTTTTGCTATGTATGCTTGAAAAAAATCTGAAGCTCTGAAATCCAATGAAAAACAAAACAATAATTTTTTTATGTGACCATATATGGAGACAATTATAAATATTTCATTTGATTGTGATAAAAGCCACGGTCTTCTTCAAGAGTGTCTCTCTTAAAAATTGAAGTATCAATCTCATAAAGTTAAACGACCTCTTTTAATCACCGCAACCGAGATTGAGTGGAGCAATAAGAAGTTGAGCTGAGGAAAATTTATTTTTTCTGAAACGGTGGGGAAGCTTTGAACTTGAGGAAAGTCAGTGTCTCACATGAACAGAGGAGTAACGTGGAAGGTAGTTGAATTGAACTCAACAAAGTAAATGTAGCATTTGTAACACCCAGCATGACACAAAATGTGTTTTGGGATTTTTTTCTTTTTTTGTTAATTTAATTTTCCACTTTGTGACAGTACTGTTAATTGGAGTGGTTCTTGAATCAATATGTATTAAAGTGCATATATTCTCATCTCTTGAAGAAAAGCTGCCGTCCAACAACTCATTTCGGAATATCACCAGAATGGCCTTTTCTTATTTCATACTCTTGCTAAACCACATTCTTAAGCCATTTCATCAGGTGATCATTATTTGCTTCTAGAAATCGTAGTAAATAATATATCATAAATTATATTATATATACAATATACAATATTGAAGTCTCACATCTTGGTTTCTTTAATTAGAAGACTCCTTTATATTGGTTCATGCAAGATCTCATTAAGGCAGTTAGTTGATGATTTTAGCAATGACAACTATATAATATAAGCTTCATATATACAAAGATCAAATATCTACGTAAGGGAACTCATATGAATCACTACATATTTCTAATTAATGTGTCCCTTTATGTAAAAGTCTTAGATTTAAAGTGGGTACGTACATTACTTTTTATGTAAGTTTGAGATTATATATTAAACTCGTAACTGTATCATCATTGAGATTTTCATACTTGTTCATGGAATAATTTTCTTAATTGTCCCATTTATTAATTAATTAGGTGGGTGCTGAATTAATGATTTGGGATAGAGGAGGTGTCCAAAGGAGAGCATGCACGAGTTAACACTGAAAACCACCAAGAAATTTGGATACCACATTTTTTAGATTTTGCATGAAAATTAAAAAACTCAATACTGCATAATGGAAGGTGATCAAATGCTTCGGTAGAAAAGAGAAAAGAAAAAGAAAAAACAATTAATACCAAAATAAAATGTCAAATGTGGCTTCCATTGTCAACATTGATTTCCTGAAGAGTTGGCTAGATTAACGAAATACCAACAAGTCCAAGTCATGTGAGGCTGGTGATATATCACTTACTCACTTAGATCATCTTTTCGTTTCATGGAATGCCACTCAACTTTTACCGTTTTCTGACCCTTTCTGGTTTTTGTCTAGCTAGCATGACCTGTGGGGAACTTTCCTTGAAAAGTAAAGGCAAAACTCAAATTTATTTTTCATCATCATTATATGGAGCTTTCACATGGTGATGTGATTAAAGCTAAGCTAACGTGAAGTTTAAAAAACATGGTGTGTCATGAAATAAAAGTGACTTGTTAATTGTTATAGCATGTACGTAATACAACTGGACAAAAGTTATTGTGACCGTGTATATGAATGGTCATAAAAAAAAAACGTTATTGATGCTCCTATTTAGGAGTGAGTCTCTGCTGATCTTTTTAATATGACGTCGTTGCTCTATCCGGTAATTTGGAGATACTCTTTCATTTTTATCATCAAAATAAAATAAAAATACTAACAAAAATTCAAAACTATACAAAACTTACACTGTTATTTTTTGTGAAACAAACTTTTTTTGGTCAATAAACTTACACTGTTAAATTTTATTAATCCATTGAAAAGTACAGGAAAAAAATGTACATTTGTGTGTTTTAAGACTTGGGCTGATGGCCCCATTGGACCGGTCCAATGTCCCATTTGCTAGTCTAGGTCCATCTCTCCCCTTCTCGTGTCGACTTGCTTACTCACTTGGTTTATACAATGCTGTCCATGCAATTATGCAAATGTTTCAACTACTAGACCAGCTGCTTGCTGAAAGAGATTTTTCATAACAAATACTAGAAGAGAGAGGCACGTCTAGAGAGGCTAAAGGGGGTAATGATCCTGCAATGATCCAATGGTGCACCGCACTTGATTCATTGTGCTTCTCATCCTTTCTACTTGGGTTGTAGCACCCTACTATTTATTCATTTAATTTGGCCTTCCAAAAAAAATGAGTAACAAAACAATGTATTCATAGCATTACCAAAGTTCTGGAGACCTAAATAGGATAGTACTTTTATGATTGGACTCATCTAAGTAAAATACAGATAACAACATGGAGTTGAGGACAGAACATAAATCTGATGCACTGTTTTTAAATTTTACAGTGCTGACCTTTTCTCCAATAATGTGAGTACCATTGAATGCTGAAAGGTGTTGGAAAAAGATACAAAATAGCATCAATTAGGCTCAGTCATAAAACACAAATTATAAACAGTTCAACAAACTTAAGAGACTGATTAATAAAGGTTCAGTTTTAACTTACTGAGATAAGGGCACCAGAGTCTGCAATGTAGTCATAAAGGACAACCCCAAGTAAGTTAGAACTTAGAAGCACATTGTGCATTGCATAAAATGTAGTGTAATGTTTGATTCCCACAAAATCTAATGAACCCTTCAGAAGATTAGCTTGAGATTTAGAAAATTTTGGCAGCCTACTCCCTACTCTGCTTCTAATTGAGATTGGATAATCTCCAAAAACCAATAGATCAAGAAGCCTTTTAAGTAAGAAAACAACTTAGCTTACCCATTGCTGATTTCAATAAAATTAAAATCGTGGATATGGATCAAACAATGTTTTTTTGTTTTGAAAAGAAAACCCCTTCTTTTTCTTTCTTTCAAAAAAAGTACTTTTGTGTGGTTTATATGTTATTTCCTAAAGAATATGAAACAAACAATACATATAAGGTTTTGCAAGAACCATCCAAGCTGAAAATCCATGGCTCTCTAAGTTGCACAATTTTCTAATTCGTTAGTAAAAGATTACATCTTAAGATATTCCTATAGATCTACCTAGTATTTTCTATGGAAAAATTACTTATAGCATCTTCGTATTTATGTTCAAATATTACCACAAAAGCTAATAGGAGCATCTTCTTCCAAAATTAATTCTCATTCCAATGTGAAAACCTATTTTTAGTGTGCATTCAAACATGCAATTTGTAAACTGGTTCTAGCAACTTTAAATTCATTGAATGATGTTTTTTTTACTAGTTTTTTTTTATCATGTCAAAATATTTTTTCGTTTAGTTTTATTTTTGAGAAGAAAAATCATGAAAACAACAAATATACTTTTTCTTAAAAAATTCAGAATAAACCCTATCTTCTTTGTTTGATAATAATTAATAAACCCTATGTTTAATCCAAGAACACATGCAATTATGTATAGACACATTTTATAATCATGGTATGAATGAGAACCGAAAACTTGTTGGAAATAGAAGAACAAGTGCGAAACAGAAACACAAGAAAGAAAACCAAGCAGTCGAAGATGGAGCACGACGAAGATGAAGAAGCACCTCTTGCTGTTCAGATTCAAGGGCTTGATGAATCCGTTTCTCAACAATCTTCTGTTGGGGTCACCCTCATCACCGGCTATCTTGGTGCTGGCAAGTCTACTGTAAGCTTTCCATTTCTCTGCTCTCTTTTCCAAACACCCCATTTGTTCTTATGCACATGATTGACTCACAGGTTGTCATTTATCTAAATTTTAGGCAATTGGGTGGTATAAAGTCATGTCCTTTTCACTTGTTGTTGCTTGTTGACATTGGTTTTTGGAATGATGGTGTTTGAATGATTTGTGATGTGGAATTGTGATTTTCAGTTAGTGAATCATATTTTGAATTCGCAACATGGAAAGAGGATTGCTGTCATCCTGAATGAGTTTGGTGAGGAGATTGGCGTGGAAAGAGCTATGATTAATGAAGGGGATGGCGGTGCAATGGTTGAAGAGTGGGTTGAGCTTGCCAATGGGTGTATATGTTGCACGGTCAAACATAGTCTAGTTCAAGCACTTGAGCAGCTTGTACAGAGGAAGGAAAGGTAAAACACTTAGACACTTCAACCTTGTGGTAAAACAAGCATACACTTCAAACAAGCAAATACTTCAAATAAGCAATGTCATGGAAAATTCAAGTGATTGAATGATAAATGACCCTTACATATTGTTGTTGTTCACTTTCATCAAACCCTGTTTTCAATTTATCATGAATTGATGTAGTATTCAGCAACGTGAGTCAGCTTTGCTATATATTTTGGCGCAATTAAGCAGTTTTTGTGTCTTTAGGCTTGACCATATATTGCTGGAAACTACTGGATTGGCAAATCCAGCACCTTTGGCTTCTGTTCTTTGGTTGGATGAACAATTAGAGTCAGACGTGAAGTTAGATTCTATCGTCACTGTAAGTATCTTTGGTGGATGAAATTCATTTAGTTTTCTCATTTTTTTGGGCCTTGAATATTGCTATAATTTTCTATATACATAAAAGTAAACAAAATCTTATCCCACTAAGTGAGGTCGTTTGTATGAATCACATGATCTATATTAAAGACATGGCCAGTTTTATGTTGGCTGCTGGCCTAACACAACCTTCCTTCTTTATCCGGGCTTCGGACCAGCTATGACACAACATAGGGAGAGTTTTATTTAGAATTTCCTCTATATTGTTTTTAAATTAATTCTCTAGAATTTTCTGTATAATAAAAATACAGTTGCTTATAGTAGTTTTATTCTCTGTCAAACAAATTCTAATTTTTTTAGGTTTTATCCCTAGAAAATTGTCATTCTTTTGTGTCCAAGTTGGAAACATAGTATAGCACTTCTCTTGGCTTCTTAACTAGTATAGCACTATCATGTTTACCTTCGTGGCTCAGTGTCGACTTATATGTTCATAGGAGCTGTTTCTTTCCTTGGTATGTAAGAGAATGGCTTGTGAACCATGGTCTCTTTTTAATTGAGTTTCTGCTCATGTAGGTGGTGGATGCCAAGAATGTTCGCCTCCAGATTGATCAGCATCGTCGCTCATCTTCATATCCAGAAGCATATTTTCAAATTGCATTTGCGGTAATTGATTATAGTATTAACTGGAATTTGGTCATCAATAACATATTTCTCCTTTTATCATTTAGTAATTGGCAGCATTTTTATTTGATGGAAAGGGGGGAAAAGAGATAGAGAGGGAACACAAAAAATTATTTCACTAACCAGACTAAGTAATTGTTATATGTAAAACTGACCATACCCTTATTTATGCTAATAACTTGGATCATGTTAAGCATAGGGTACCATAATATAAGAGCAATAATATTTTCTCTTAATGATAATTTGACAAACGGAAGAGCTAATAATTTTGCTGCTTGTTTCAGGACATTATAATTCTTAACAAGGTTGATTTGGTATCTGCAGAGGGCTCTGGAGCTCTGAAGGAACTTGAGGAGGAAATCCATAACATTAACTCCCTTGTGGAGATAATTCATTCTGTCAAATGTCAAGTTGACTTGTCTAAGATATTGAACCGCCATGCATATGATACTGCAGTTAATATATATTTTTGTTCATTCGCAGCTTTTCTCCCACCTTCTTATGGCTACTATTTAACTTCGCCGCCTCTATTTTCAGCGTGCCCCACATTTGGAGACATTGTTGGAAGAAAGTTGTTCTTTGTCTACTAAAAAGCTTCATGATAGTGGTGTGAGAACTATATGCATTTCTGAGCAAAAGACTATTGATATTGATAAGGTAGATTTTCAAATTTATTCATTATGTTATTGTAGATTACATTATGATTATATGTTAACCAATTGAAAGTTTTCCATTTTTATATAGCTTCTAAGCAAGAATGACCATCTTACAATTAACTGTGGCATCATAAGTTTAGTATAGGGAGGGAAAGATAATAAACTAATTAAAACAACGTTTCTCTCTTTATTTCCCTGCCTCAGGCATAAATTGTCCAGCTAATGTGTTTATGTTCGTTCTGTTCAAAATTCAATGTTTTGAATCATCCTTTCCTCTGTCTCATCTTGTATTGACATATTATTTAAACCTTGATAGACTCGTATATGGCTTGAGGAGATTCTTTGGGAGAAGAAATATGATATGGATGTCTACCGTTGCAAAGGAGTGCTGAGTGTTCAAAATTCTGATCAACTGCATACTTTACAGGTAAATTATAATTAACACAGTTAAGATTTTCGCAGAAGCTAATAAGCTATCTTATGCTATTACAATGTGAAAGTAAGATTGCTCTTTACATGTTCTGTATCTAAGTAGTTTTAGGGTCCATATTCGCCAGTGGTTGGGCATCTAAAATTTTGTATATTTTATAATTAAGTATAAATTTTCATTAGCTCCACTATTACTGTTTGAATTGATATTTAGCGTATAATAAGACACTACTATGCTTTATATGAGCTTGGCAAGTAAGCTGTGTCACATTACCACCTACCAAGCTATGATAGTGTCTACCTTCGTTCCATATATTGTAGATTCTGCAGCAATTAAGCATTTTTTGTTCAGGTACTGAGGCATGTTGATTTTAATTGGGTATTTTATAAGACAAATTTCCATGCTAAATTTACAACTCCTTGATTTACATATTTGAGTAAAAAAAAAATCCTCATCCCTAACTAATAGAAAAGAAATATATGCTATAAGAAAAAAAAAGTATAAATTGCATTTATATTCTATATTCTCTAATGGTATCAGGCAACCCTAGATTTTGAAACTTCTTATCCTCATATGATAAAAGGGTTATTTTTTTATCAGCCACATCTATTTTTGATATTTGATAAATTTCATAATTTTAAGCATGAGATGCTTGTAAGTGATATTGGCTTTGTTTATTATTGGTGTTGTGTGTGTAGATAGGAATTGACTCCTTTAAGACGAGGGAAGACTGAGTTATAGCCATTAATTAGAAAATCAACGTTTAAGATTGTGATCAAACTCATGCACATGTAAAACAAACTACAAAGTTATCTGAACGATTGGTTTTTAAATCATTGGCTATAACATCTCTTCACTCTCAAGTAAATCCCTCACAAGTCATAAAAGGTGTATCAAGTGAGAGTGTGGGATAATA
Source organism: Lotus japonicus (assembly GCF_012489685.1). NCBI lineage: Eukaryota > Viridiplantae > Streptophyta > Magnoliopsida > Fabales > Fabaceae > Lotus > Lotus japonicus. The sequence continues at coordinate 77,081,738 of NC_080042.1, read as the reverse complement.
GAAAAAACTAATCTTGACCATACAGTGATGATTAATGTTGATTGTTACTTGAAACCTTTCACGTAGGATAAAGAGTAAATGGTTATTTTGCCCTTTCGAAGACAGGGAATTGTTCCCTTGAATGATGGACCCTTGGTTCCTGAAAGATTACTACATGTGTGTTTGTATTTGCGATTAAGTTAGCCAGAAACACATTCAGTCCAATGACACAAGAGACATGGATAAGCCGAAAGCACATTCAAACTGCTTTGGAATTGTGCTGATAGAAATACAAACACAATCAGTCAAATTGATCCTTATGTTAACAAGTGCCAATTATTTATCAGCCATGCACATGTGCTCATTAATTTTCATGCAGTATGCGCATCTGTTTAGACTTTTTATCTTCTTTCATATCTATACGAAATCATTTTGCAATGGTGAAAGAAGACAATTCTCTTATATACTCTGTGTGTGTCTGGTGGGTATTATTGTTATTCATTTATTTTTCTGAAAATGTGCAGGCGGTGAGGGAACTATATGAGATTGTTCCAGCCCGCAAGTGGGAAAGAGAAGAAAACCGAATGAATAAGATAGTTTTTATTGGTAATCAGATGAACTTTGTTCCAGTCTAAGCACAACTTTAAATAGTGAAAACTGAAAAGACCTTGTTCAGCTTGCTAACATGTTTGTTTTTGATTGACAGGTCATAATCTGAAAGAAGATGTTCTAATTCATTCATTCAGAGCTTGTGTAACCTGTTAAGCTGTGCTTGTTCTCTGGTAACTGCTGGGTAAGCAATGCTTTTTGATTGGGATTATGAGATTCAACTATATCAACAAGCTTAAATAACATTGTGTTAAGTGTTAACCCTTTTAGTCCTCTCATGAGTCTGGCCCGGTAGCCTTGGATTACCAATTTTTGGATTAAAATATATATTCTGGAGAAAAGATGAAAAGGAAGCTGCTTTGGCAGGTATCAGAAATAGAAAATAGATTATTGCTTAACCTTCTATGTCAGAAGTGATTATGTAAAAGCTTTCTAAACTAAGAAACAATTCGAATCTCTATCGTTATAGATAAATTTTGACTAGAGTAGGACACTGACAATGTATTTGATTTGGTGAAAAGCCACAAAATAGGTGAAATGTGACTTTATGATAGGGTGGCACAGAAAGATTGCCCCCATTTCGCCCAACATGTGTACCTATATTCATTCAATAATGATTCTTAGACCACTTTAAGGTGCATCGAACTTGCAAAATCCTTCTTTTCTCTCTATCTCTCTCTTTTGTCACATTGTATCTAGGGATGGAATACGGCATGTCAAGGTGTCGTGGGCTCGTGGCTCTCTCTTTTTGTCACATTGTATCTAGGGATGGAAATAGGTCGTACGACATGCCAAGGTGTCGTCGTGGCCTGACCCGTCAAATGCATGGTGTGATCTAGTCCATTTATTAAAAGGGCTAGGCTTCCTGATTAGCTAAAAAGGTTGTCCCTCGACTATAGTGATATGTAGAAAGGCTTATTAGCCCGCTCACATATTGATCTCTTTAAGATGGTGTTTTGTCTATTTTCTTTAAATAGGCTCGTAGGTTATACTATTTAAAAGGTCATGATAGACCTTCAAATTTGGCATATTTCATACCACATGCTAGACTTGAGCTGCGAAATTAGAATTCAGGTCGGGCTTGAGCCATGCAAACCCTGATTTGGCCTGGCCTACTACAACTCATAATCATACGATATATCACATCTATCACTTCTCTTTTTTTTCAAATCTCTTTTCAGTGGTTTTTTTTGTTACAGGATAAGTGGTTTATTCTCATTGGGTGCACATCAACTTTATTGTATTTTATTTAGTGGCCTAGCCGTTCATTCCGCTGACATCATGTGCATTAATATTAATGTCACTTTCAATTCTCTATCGTTACCGACTCGGTGTCTATGTCAATTTTCAAAAGGATTGAAAAAGGGTATTATTCCGTTTATTTTACAGCTTGTGCAAGAAAAACTAATCTTATTTAATACTACTATCAATTATGTTTGAGTAATTTTTTTGTGATTTATACTTCTAACTCATCAGTGGATATTAATCTAGTTTATTGCATGATCAAATGGGACAAAACTCAAGTTCTTATCGAATATGAGATTGAGATGTGATTGTCTTGGATAAAACATTAGTCAAATGGTTTGGACTGTAATGGTAGACAGTCAGGTTTATAAGTTAAAAAAAAATTGAACGGATTATGGATAAGCTATGTTTGAATACCCATTTAGATTAATGTAAACAAAATTTTTAATGTATTTCAAGACAAATAGGTAAACACAGCTCACTTTATAAATTGATGAAGCGAAGGTTGATTCTGGGACATTCCATAAGTAAATAATTTTAGAAACTAAATTTTGAAATATAATTATTTGCAGCCGTAAAAAATAATTTTTAAAATTGAATGAGCCGGAATATTTACCTAGGTGGCAAGTATGAATCACTTTTCTTCAGAAAATTATATGTTTGATTCCCGCTTCTAATATGAGAATTGTGTTAGTGAGAAATCTTTAAATACATTTTAAGCGACTTATTGTATCGGATGGCCTGAAATGTGGTGGTGGTCAAACTCACCTAATTTTTTTTCATTGAAAATGTAATTGCATTTGGAACTAGTCTTTAAAATATATATTTTCTATACAATTTCAAAATATACATTTACAAAATGTATTTTTTGAAATCTGAGTGAGATCATATTTCAAACAATCTGATTGGTTGATGGTGTAAAAAAACTTTACACCGTCGGTGCATCAACCTTTTTCTCATTTTCAAAACTATCTTCAAAACATACATGTATGTAGCTATTTTTTTATAGATATTTTAAGAATTTATATTCAATAACATGATTGATTGATAGATGAGATGTGCCCTTCATCGGAAAAAAGAAAAGAGATGTGCAAATAACGACTTGTTTTGTGAACCCCACCAGTCCTTTGACTCTTTGCCTCAAGAGTTGTCAAGCATACTCTCTTTTTTTTGTCACAAAAGTGGTAGGCTTGAAGATGTACCTCGAGCTTTATTCGGAAGCGAAAGACTTGACTACACTTAACCTCAGTGAAGATCAACAAAGGTTTACGTTAGTGGCATGCTGGATCGTTAGGGGATTTCTATGAGTATGAATGTTCACCAACTTGAGATTTCTGTCTGTAGGGAATTCAAATCCACATCCTTAATGGGTAAGACTCAAATGAAATACATGTGTCGATCATAAGTTATAGTTTATTCCTCAAAGTGCACCATCACTATAAAATATAAATCTCTTCTTTGAAATACTTGTAATTGATTAAGAAAAAGTAATTTTTTTATTTGTGTTCATATGATATAAATTAAAGAATTGAAAACATTTATGCTGCCCTTAAGGATTTGTTTTTTTCTCGTAATTAAATGAGTTAGTAAATCATCAAAAATGGTGCAATTAACTCGAAATGACTAATGAGTTAATCTTCCTCCTTTAACCAATTATTTTTACTGTAAGTTAACCAAATGACCTAATAAAAAATATCACTTGAAAAAAAGTTTGAGTGAGTTCAACTCCTATCAATACCACGAGTTAGGACACACCTTCAGAACTATATAAGTTGCTTACATAAGTACTTACAAATTGTCCATCAATACAGCCTTCACATTGACCGTGAAAACTAACACACAATCCTCTAAAAGAAAGTAGTCCATACTGAACCAATATAATATAACCGATATGTGTTTGCATTACTAAGCAACATAGGCAACCATATCCTTGAAGATATGGAGTGCAAAGGAAAGAAGAAGAAGAAGAAAAGGAAAAAGAAAAGCAATTATTGTTGGTTGTTGATTTTGATTTACCGAAAATATCCCTAAGAATGATTGTTGCCATAAACAACAAAGCCACACGCAATAACGTTACAAGGAAACTGGACCCAACTTCCCTTCTTTCATTCTTAACTAACTCAACTCGCTTCTCCAACCAACCTAAACCCTAAATTCCCCATTGCACTGCAACTGCATTCACCGCTCTGATCCGATTCCTGTTAATCAGAAACGTTTGCATTGTTTGATTCTGTGAATCGCTTTTCCATTTCTGTTACAAGCGATCTGAATCGATTCTGTGAGTGATAATTTCGTTCGTTCGTTCGATTCAGAATCGGTGTGAGGAGCTATTGTTTGTTTCAAATTTCAATGCCTGCATCGATAGTAAGGGTTCATGGTGGTGGTGGTAACACGTGTAGAATCATCCTCTCTCATGTTATGATCACTTTTGGAGTTTTCCCTCTGCTGTTCTTAGAGCCTTGGATTGGTGGAATATAGAAAATATAAATTCATTTAGATTTGGACATGAGAAGGTCCTGGTTCAACAAATTGCACATTATTCTTGGCATTAGAAGACCCTCATTGAGCTGGTTATTCGTGTGCTTCGTAAGCCTTATCGCGCTGATTCTCGTGTTAGGTTCTTCGCGGAATGTTGTTGATCCTGTGCCGTTACGCGGTGTTCCCGCGTCTCTGATATACACGAGCCATGGGAGGGTTAAGGAGCAGGCTGCGGTTGATTATTTGGAGTTGAGGGCTGTGGAAAAGGGTGTGTCTGGTGGACAAGGGGAGCTTGGCCTTTGTGGAAAGGAAAGGGAGAATTTCGTGCCTTGCTACAATGTGTCTGCCAATTTGTTGGCCGGGTTTAAGGACGGGCATGAGTTCGACCGGCATTGCGAGCTGTTGGTTGAACAAGAGAGGTGTTTGGTTCGCCCTCCGAAGGAGTATAAAATTCCCTTGAGGTGGCCAACTGGAAGGGATATCATATGGAGTGGGAATGTCAAGATAACCAAAAACCAATTCCTGTCATCTGGAAGTATGACCAAAAGGTACCCCTTTAGACTGTAATCTGTAACAATTGACCGAGTCGAAAGCAAGTAGTGCAGCTTGTGCATGGTGTTTATCAATTGATGGTTATGGTTTCCATACTTCTAAAATTTTGCAATCCATTATGTAGGTTAATGCTACTAGAAGATAATCAATTTGCTTTTCAGTCGGAGGATGGACTGATCTATGATGGTGTGAAAGATTATTCTCACCAAATTGCTGAGATGATAGGGTTGGGAAGTGACACTGAATTTCCTCAGGCTGGTGTAAGTCTTACATATAACATCATTCACAAGTTTCGTTTCAGTTCTCGTTGAGAACTACATTGTTTTTGTAGTATAATGTGTGTTGCTAATATATATTCATCACATTATGCAGGTTCGCACCATACTGGACATTAATTGTGGATTTGGTAGCTTTGGAGCTCATTTGTTATCCCTGAAAGTAATGGCGGTTTGCATTGCAGCCTACGAAGCAACAGGCAGCCAGGTTCAGTTGTCCCTTGAGAGAGGCCTTCCTGCTATGCTTGGCAACTTTATTGCTAGACAGCTTCCATATCCTTCATTATCATATGACATGGTTCACTGTGCTGAGTGTGGCATCATTTGGGATGAAGAAGGTATTATGTTTCTATTATGAGGCATTAAGTATCATCTTTGCTTCCTTGGCAATAGACTTCTCTGTGGAGTTTCTGAAATAATTCACATCCTCTTCCTTCCTTGTTGTCCTTATCCTATAACATAACAGTTAGTTTATGTATGAAGTGCTGTCTTTCTTACTGCTCTCTAACATTAACTCATCCAACAGATGGAATGTTCCTTATAGAAATTGATCGTGTTCTTCAACCTGGAGGATACTTTGTTTTAACCTTGCCCACAGTTAGGCCGCATGAAAGTTCTTTACGATTGAAAAAGAGAAACATGTTGATGCCAATTGAAGAGCTGACTGAGCAACTCTGTTGGACTATTCTAGCTCAGCAAGATGAGACATTCATCTGGCAGAAGACTGCTGATGTTGATTGCTATGCATTTCGGTAAGGATAATTATTAATTTGGAATGTTGGTATTGTCTATTAACTGTTTGTTTCTGGCAACTACTTCAGACTATTAGTGACATGTTTCTTTACACTGTAGAAAGAAGAATTCTATACCACTATGCAAAGAAGGTGATAATGCTGAGGCATATTATCAACCTCTTGTATCATGTATAAGTGGGACCTCAAGCAAGCGTTGGATTGCAATACAGAACAGATCCTCTGGATCTGAACTGAGTTCGGATGAGCTTAGAACTAATGGAAAGTATTATTTGTAGTTCCTTTCTGGTTATTTACTTCACCTCTTTCTAACCTCATTCCCATCTTGTACTGTGTTGCCTTTTCATTATTGACCTGTCTCTATTATAGCAGGAGTTCAGCCTGAAGATTATTTTGAGGACTTAGAAGTCTGGAGATCAGCTCTCAAGAATTACTGGTCTTTGCTTACACCACTAATATTCTCTGACCATCCAAAGAGACCAGGAGATGAAGATCCACTACCTCCATTTAACATGTTACGCAATGTGATGGACATGAGTTCTAAATATGGGGGCTTGAACACTGCCCTCTTGGAAGAGAAAAAGTCAGTTTGGGTCATGAACGTTGTTCCTGCTAAGGCTTCTAATTCACTTCCTCTTATATTAGATAGAGGTTTTGTTGGTGTTATGCATGACTGGTAAGTTTCTCTATATTCTTAGTCCAAGCAAGTTGTTGGGGGTCCTAGTAAAAGTTTTTATATAATTGATTGGCTGTCAGGCTAATGAACATGATAATAATATAATTAAGTCCTGATTAATGTATATATAGCGTACATTTTCCTTAGCACACTCTTGGAGCATACAGCAGAGAAGTGTATTCTAGCGGCTAGAGAAACTGTTTTTATATTGATAGCTTGAAGAAGTGTGCAGTTCAAGACTTTTGACTGCTGAATATGAAAAAGTCCAATGAGTTAGTAGTGTTTGTATAATTCATACCCAAAAAATGAATTCAAGACAGTTGAAAATATTTAGCAAATGGAAGCTCACTAAATGCTTTATGGAGTAATTCACCGTGGTACTTTAAAGCTCCCGCCATGGTGGGGTCCTGGGAAGGTTTGGACCTATTGTGGATCCCTTTCAGGCAGTCTTAACTTGTACTTGCGCAAGAGATTGACTCCACAATTTGAACCCCGTGACCTAAATCAGTCACATGGCAGCAGCTCCAACCGTTGCGCTAAGGCTCCCCTTCTTAATGGAGTTACTCTACTTATTTAATAAAATTGTTGGTGTCACTCGTTTTGGTTAATGTAGCCTCATTTTACTTTTTAAAGAGGCTTCAAGGAAATCCTGATTGAGACAGACTCAAGCAGTGCAGCGTATTTCCTATATGGGTTGCATTGACAGACATCCTTGCTATCCTTTGATCACAGAGTTCAAGGAGCTTCTCAGACAGGCTGAGGGCGTTCGACTCATGTCCACCGAGAGGGAAACACTCTTGATTCCCTTGCAAAGTTCGGCCAATCCCTCCCCTGTCCTCTAAAGATATTTGACTATATTCCTCCTATTGTTCGTCCGTTTGTTTTCTCTAACTTCTCTCAGACCATAGAGGAGAATAAGCTTGTAATTTCATTTCAGCCCCTTTGATGCATTGAGAAATTAAAATAGTCACCAGTATCCTTCATACGTGTTCAACTCATAAATATATATTTTCAAACATCAATTTGTGTCACCTTCAATGCTGAAATTTAGTAAGTTTTATTGAACGCACCTTTACCATTCTTAATTTGGTTTTCCCTATTGAGACTGAGTTTGGAGATAGAATGTAGCAAGCATGCATGCATATACTTCATCTGATGGCTTAAAAGTAAAAACTACTTCACTTGGATTATTGCAGAATCAAGTTGAAAGAAGATCCATTTCGGAATTTGATCTTTAAATTTTCTTTTCACTAGAGTACAAGTGTCATTTTTAAGATTTGGTTATTTGTGATTAATCTTCAGGTGTGAACCTTTCCCCACTTACCCTCGGACATATGATTTGCTTCATGCAAATGGACTTCTCTCTCATCTTGCATCAGAGAGGTGCAGCATGATAAACTTATTTTTGGAAATGGATAGAATACTGCGACCAGAGGTACAATGTTCCTCCCTTCTATTTATTGTCATGACTTTGTGCTGGAATGATCAGTTTGCTAACTTCTTTTTTGTATTATCAGTATGTTAAAAATATATCAATTATTGGCAGAACAGTCATTCTTCTTCCTTTCAAGTTTCAACATTTTTTAAATTTTGACATGTCCCCCAGCATGATGAGTGATAGATTCTTAGCATTTGGCTCTAAGCACGGATGCTCATTTCTTTGTGCAGTGAACAATCAAAACAATTCTTTAGAATTTATTATGATTTTTTCTTTGAATTTAAGTAATTTATAGTGTCAATACATTGGGAATGGTATGCGAAGCCAAATATGTTGACATACCATTACATGAATTGGTAGGGATGGGTGATTCTATCTGATAACGTTGGAGCTATAGAGATGGCTCGCACACTTGCAGCACAAGTAAGCTGGGAAGCAAGGTTAATTGATCTTCAGAATGGCAGTGACCAACGGCTTCTTGTTTGCCAGAAACCATTTTTGAAAAAATGATTGATCTGCACTATCATGTCTCATCACCATGGAGGATGGACATGATTTTTTGTTCTGGTAAATCTTCTAAACTCTCTGCTATACTGGTGGGCATTTAATTTGGTATAAAGTTAAATGTTAATACTTTTTGTCATGTGGGGAATGGTATATGCTGCATTGATCATTAATTCTGGATGTGGATTCTTTTCTATACTACTGCTATACTAGTGCTATCTTTGTATATTTGTCATACTAAACTCCGTGATGTTGTGAAGAAGCATCCACAATAAGTCGATAATTTAATTCTGCAAGAAGCACTGATATTTGGATTTTTGGTTAATAATGTTCAAGCCAAGGATTGATTCCAAGTAATTTATAAATGGAATTTTCTTACTGCATATCAGAATGTATTGCTACTTATCTGTGTTCTGAACTGTAATATTTCATTGTTCAATTTCAGAGAAGGGATTTTTTTACAGGGCACAGGTTGTATATATTGCTGAGCCCCGGCACTTTTTTCATCTTTTTGCACAATTGGGTCGGGATGAATGTGGAAAGCTGTAGATGGTGAAGGTTCACGTTGAAGTTAGCTCCAATTCTTTTTATTTTATTTTTTTGTCAAAGGTGTTTGTAGTGATTCATTCATTTTATATCTTGGTAGCATCTGTATTGTGCTTATTCATTTCTTTATTGATCATTGGACTTTAAAGAATATAAATGGCCACGAAATTCTAGAATGAGATTGAGAGTTCATTCCTTATAGTAAATTCTTAATCATGTGCAATTTAGCAGGAGTGGTTAAATTATTATTTGACATGTACAAAGTTGCGAAGAGCATAGTAGAAATGCAGTTGTAGTTAAAATAATCATGTGCAAAACCTACACCACATGAGTCTTTGCTAAAAGAAAATCCCAACTTCAACGAGGACCCTGAAATGAATAAGAGGTGTTTGTGGGGGGAATGAGTAAAGTTCTTAACTAGAAAGATTGTAAGTCCTCCCGAGACTTCATATAGTTGCAAATCAATAATCCAGAGTAAGAGAGACTATACAATTTGTCACAGATTCAATCACAGACACACTGGTTCAGAGAGACTGCACAGTGTATTCGTGAACTGGGGTGAGATGGACACCCCCTCTAAACCATTCTTTTGAATCTGGTTAGCATTGTGGTTGATGCCATAAAGAGGTGGTCTCTAGAAGAAAACGGAACTTGCATTCCATTTAGCCATCAAAGCATTATCTTTTTACCCCACATTTCCAAGATTCAACTCCATGTTTTTAGCGTACAATCTGAATACTTGAGGATAATGGTGCGCCTTTCATGCAACGCTGAATTCTGAATAAATGAGTTGCACCTTCATATATGCGAAACGAGTTTGATTGTTTGCTATTTTCCAATGCATTAGAGAACACTGCACTATAGTACCACTTTCAATTCAGAGAAATTAAACATTATATATGGGGAAAGGAATGATTTATATATTGAAAAGCATTGCAAGAATTGACCAACTACAGAGTCAATACCACTGCTCAAGAGAAATATTAACAGTTCAATACTCTGATTGTATTAGAAGCAAAAACAAAGGTCTGACAAAAGAATTGTGAGTAGAAATTTATAAGGCCAGCAAAATATATGCTTATTCCAATTACTTAAATAAGTTCCATAGAGGACAATTCAAAGATGAATGCGCGCCTACAGCAATCTTTAAGGTTGGATTAGCTTGGATATATGAAACCTATTAATGTTTTTCTTACCAAATTAAAAAAAAAGTGACTCCCAAAAATAAAGTAGAAGAATGATAGGAACAAGTGAAAATAAGCTAATGATACTCGGGAGCAGTAATTAGCAACAAGCTTGAGCTAAACCATTTTATTTCTAAATTATGGGTTCACAGAAACCACCAAGTATTGAAGAGATGGAGAAAGTAGAAACTTGTCTATGACACTAAATAACCAATGATATAACACATATATAACCTTTAATCATGTGCTTCTTCAAGCTAGCTTTCTCCATCATCATCACTAAGTTTAGAAATGTTGATATTTCATCAATCTGCTATTTCATTGCAATTAAACTTTGGATTTTTCCATCAAATTCTAGCCTTTAGATATACATAACATGTTTATCAGTCATTACTATCCTCAGTTATCGGACATCTATTCCTTCTCCTATCTCTAGTAGCCATTTTCTGCCCATATCTCTCAAGAATGTCTGCCAAATCAACCAACCCTACTTCTCTCAACTTTTTCCCCATCTCCTCAAACATCAACACACCTTCCTCATTTGAAAAGTAATGCAAAAACTTATTATAATCAAACCTCGGCACCTCCAATCCTCTGTTCATCACCCTCTCCACATACTTGATGTACTCCCGCGCCTTCCCCACTTTCACCAAACCACCCACGAAAATAGTGTCAAAATTGACAAGTGGATCAGTACCCTTCCTTCCCCTCCTCCCCAAATGGCCCTGCAACAGCATTATGTAAGTATGCATAGTCGGTTCACAACCTCTCTTTATCATCTCCCTAAACACCTGAGTCGCTTCACCCGCCCTTCTCAACTTCAGAAGCCCTTTTATCAACCCATGATAGACACTTATATCCATCACACCAATCCTGTCTACAATTTGATAAGCCTCTCTAACCCTATGTTTTGCTAGAAGCCCATACACAACAGACCCCAAAGTCAAGTTATCAATCTGAATACCCCTCTCGCGCATTTCCTCAAACACCTTCTGAGCTTGGGACATCATCCCCTTATTACACATCCACTTAATCACCAACCTATAAGTTGAAAGGCCAAGCTCATCCATCCTCTTCAACCTCATTGTCTCAAAGAGCTTCAAAGCCTCACCACCCTGATTAACCTTGAAAAGGGTCTCCATCATTTTCTCAACAGCTTCAACATCAGGCTCAAACCCTTCATCAGCCATCAAGTTCCAAATCTTAGAAGCCTCAATCAAATCACCCTTATCACAAAACCCTCTAATCAAATGCTTGTAACACACCCCATCAGGTTTAACCCACTCTTTCAGCTTCAAAACAACATACTTAGCTTCTTCAACAAGCTTGTACCCACACATTGCATCAACCACCTTGTTCAAAGTTTCCAAATTGTAACCATACCCATTAGAGTTCATCAAGTGGAAAACCTCGACACACTTTTTCAGCTCCCTGGCACCACCTAAAGTCCTCAGCGCAATCACGAAGGTCCTGTCGGTGGCGAAACGACGGCGTGCGATGTCGGAGAGAAGCTCCCAGAAGAGGTCAATGTTCCGAGACTTTCCGACAACGTCGAGCATCTTGTTGAAGGAGATTGGGGTGTGGGTGAAAGTGGGGTGTTGTTGCGTGTAGAGGAAGAAGCGGTGGACGGGTCGCCATGAATAGGGGAATTTGTTGCATACCTGGAGGAAGAACTCGTGGGTGAGACCGAACTCGCAGGCGGCGAGCTTTGACCGGAACCTTGGCTCGGGGGAGTTTTGCTGCTGGTAGAGGACGGTGCACACGCGGAGGAGCTCGTCTGGGTTTACCGGAGAGACGGGGTTGGTGCTGAGGTGGCGGCGGAGTAGTTGAACGGCGATGATGTTTGGGGATAAAAGCGCGGTGGCTGTTCGCCGGAGAAGCATCTTCAGTGTTCATTCAGAAGGTAATTCCACATGAAAAAAGAATAGGAGGGTTTTACATTGACATGAGGGTTTTAGTCCTCAATTTGCTGATGTAACCAGGAAAATTAAGAAGTCACAATTTCCCCCATGTAATTTCTTCTCACTTGATAGAAATTAGGCTTCTCACTCAATGAAGATGGTTTTATACAAGTAAATTGGGGGCCTCATTATTTTGGCGCATCGCATATCGGTTCGTTGTAAATGTATGGTTAAATGATCATTTGATCACCATAATCGTTAATTGAAAAGGTAATGTGATTCTTTAGTTAAAAATATCACTCTGTACCCATAAAATGTTTACATAAGAAGGCGAGGCGGTAAACCTATTTTGATTTGAGCATATAGGGTTGGGAAGAAGAAAATGCTCTCTTACCTAAAGCTTTTCGGGAACGGGTGGTGTGGTTTCCATCCATGGAATCATGTGAGTCAGGAGGCTAGAGTGAAAATTTGAAACTAATAAAGGATTTTTTTTTACTTAAAAGGTGCAATTTTGTTTAAGAAAATCATTTGTCCAATAATGTAGGTAAAAAAAAATGTAAAATGGAAGATGAAGAGACTCACTAGAAAATAGGCTTGGTGGAGGAGGAACCATTGTTGATGTAGGAGAAACGATTGAGAAGGGAAAAAAGGCACAACGGAGTAGCTTGGAAAGTGAGCGATAACCACTGGAACTCGTGTGGGGAAAATGAAATGGCTTTGTTCCCTCCCTTTATTTAGGGCCTCTATATGTAGGGGTGGGAATAGGCCAGGCCGCCGAAAGGGGCTTATGGCCTGGCCTGTTTAAGGCCTGGCCTGGCCCGGCCTATTTAATAAAAAGGCTAGGTTCAAGCTTTTTAAGAAGCCTATTTAATTAAATAGATCAGGCTTGGGCTTATAAAAAAGCCTTCTAGGCCTATCAGGCCGGCCTGTTTAATATATTAACTCATATAATATAATATTTATTTATTAAAGTATATATCACCTTCCAACTTCCAGTATCCAAGTCCAACGCTTCACCTGATTTATTTCAGCCGTTTTCTTTCTTGAATCATGAGACTTGAGTAACCCTTGACCTTCTATTTGCTTTCAAATTCTTATTAATTGTGAATAAAGTTGCCTTTCTAATTCTGACTCTTTCTCTTAGACTCTCACTCTCTCCATTCTCCATCTCCATCTCCATGAGCCGGCCCTAATTTCTCTGCATCGCCCCTTTAGTGGTAATGACAATTGCAAGTTAGAGATTACACTTTTCACAATTTCCTGGGACAGTTCATTGCATATTGTATAACTTGAACTTTTTACTTATGTAACAATTTATTTTCTGTCATATTTTATCAATGAACTCGATTAGATGAATATTGTGTTCTATTCTAGGTACAGAAATAATCAATAATTTTTAAAACAAAAATCCTCATTGTTCTATTTTTGTTACAGATTCACAAATGTCTACTCCACTTGAGAGCAATCCTATTGTTGTTGAGGTGAACGAGCATGTCCAACCAGAGGCAAGTCAACAGCAAGATAACGCACAAGATGGTGAACAAGTCCAAGATCAGGTCGGTGAAGAATTGGTAACCAAGAAAAAGAGGAAGAAAACATCTCCAGTTTGGGCAGATTTTGATGAAATTGAAATTACCGGGGGTGCAAAGAAAGCAGTTTGCAGATATTGCAAAGAGAAATTGTCTACAGGTGGGAAAGGAGCCAGTACTAGCCATCTGAGAAGACATTCAGAAATTTGCTTACAAAGGAGAGTGCATTTGGCTAGTGAAAAGAAGCAAAGTACCATACCATTTCAGCCTTGTAACTCAGGTAACCCGTTTCTGAATTCTGGTGCTAGATACAATAATGAAAAGATGAGGGAAATCATTGCTTCTGCTATTATGGTTCATGAAATGCCGTTTAGTGTGGTTGAGAATGATGTTTGGATGTGGGCTTTCCAGTATGCAAATTCAGATTTTCAAAAGGTAACTCGTAAAACCATAAGAAATGATTGTTTAGCTTTATATGAGATGGAGAAGAGAAACTTGAAGGCATTGCTGAAAAGTGTGAATAAGATTAGTTTGACAACAGATATGTGGAAGTCAAGCCACCAAGTAGCTGAATATATGGTGGTTACAGGTCACTTCATTGATGCCGGGTGGAAGCTTCAGAAGAGAGTTTTGAGTTTTGTGAAAGTGCCAGCTCCTAGGCGTGGGGTTGATGTGGCTGACGCCATTTTCAAGTGTTTAAAAGTTTGGGGGATTGAGAATTAAATTTTTTCCATATCTGTTGATAATGCAGCTTACAATGATAAATGCTTAAAAAATCTCAAGGAGAACTTATCAGGCAATAAGTTATTTCTTGATGGTGCTTTGTTTCATGTTAGGTGCTGTGCTCACATATTAAATTTGTTGGTGCAAGATGGCTTAAGCAAAATCAAGAGTGTCATTGTCAATATTCGTGAAAGTGTGAAATATATCAACTACAATGATGCAAGGTTAAAGGCCTTTTGTGATGTGGTTGAACAGAAACGCTTGAAGGAAAGGAAGCTTGTTATTGATTGTCCAACAAGATGGAATTCAACATTTCAGATGTTGTCTACTTCTTTGAAATTCAAGACCGCCTTTGCTGCATACAAGGAAAGAGAGCCGCATTATGTTTATTCACCTTCACTTGAAGATTGGAGCAAAGTTGAGAAGATTTGCAAACTTCTAGAAGTGTTTGATCTAGCTACTCATGTAATCTCAGGTAGTGAGTATCCAACTGCTAATTTATATCTTGCTGAAGTTTGGAGAGTTAAACAAGTAATTGACAATGCGTCTGAGGATGAAGATGACTTCATGAGAGAAATGGCAGCCCCAATGAAAGAAAAATTTGACAAATACTGGGGTGAGTGCAATTTGCTTATGGCTATTGCGAGTGTTTTAGATCCTAGGTGTAAATTTCACATTGTTGATATATGCTTTCCATTGATATATAAACCTGAAAATGTTGCCATGGAGAATATAAGTAAGGTTAGAACTTCATTGGAAAAGTTATATGATAAGTATGTGTCTATGAGTATTGAGGAGTCATCCTTTGTGGCTGCGAATTCAAATGATGGTGGTAACAATGTAACATCCTCAACTGAATCTGGATCTTCATTTGTCACTGGATTTGACCAAATTATGAATCTTGTGCGTGAAAAGGAAGCGGTTCCCCCAATGAAGTCAGAACTACAAGCTTATTTTGATGAAGGTGTTTATGTTCCCGATGGTAATAATAACTCATTTTGTGCATTGGAATGGTGGAGGAACAACAGCTTAAAGTATAAGGTCTTATCCAAGATGGCCGCTGATATACTGGCTATACCTATCTCCACAGTGGCATCTGAGTCTACATTTAGTGCTGGAGGGCGAGTAATTGATGAATTTCGTTCTAGATTGAATGAAAAATCTATTGAAGCACTCATCTGTGGAGGGGATTGGCTGCGTCATAAGTATAATTTGATGAAGAAGCCAAAGGTAACTACTTTTTATAAGTTTTTTATTATCTCTATAATAATGATTTTGAAAATATTTTCAGACTAAGTGACATTATTTTCTTATTTTGAAGGTGGGTGAAGTGAATGAGGAGATCAACTTGAAGATCTAATGTCATTTTAAGTGTTTTTCCATATCTGTAAGTTTTTTTATCTCTATAATAATTATTTTATATTTTTCAGTCTAGTGACATTATTCTCTTATTTTCAAGGTGTTTTTTGCTGGGACTGTTTATGAAGGACACAAGAAGATGATCTGGTGTTTTTTGATGAGATTTTGGAGGTGCTTTTATCATGAGCTGCTGATTTCTTAAGGAGCATACTGGCAGATTTTTTAAATACTGATATGATGCTTTTTGTTGAGATATTGTCTAATGTTATTTGTGTAGTTGTCTAGTTGAGACTTTTTTTCCTTGAGTACTGTTTATGAATCTAGTATGTTATGGAAGATTTTTGGAGGTTATTTTCCAGATTTATTAAATAGCAAAGTAATGAGTTGCTTAGTACTCAAATCTGATTTTTTGTTGAGATCTTTTCTTATTATTAGTGCATATTATCGTACTCAGATCTTCTAAGAACTCTTGAAGAATTTTTGAATTACCCAGGTCCTATGACATTTTGATTGTTGGTAACAATGCATATGATATCATTTTATGTAGTCAGATCCTTGAAGAGTTGTAAGCATTTGTTATAGTGCACTTTGGCAGCTTTAGAATAATTGAAGTTATTCTTTGGACAACATATTGTATCTTAGACAAATACAGGAATTTTTTCTTTTGTTTTTATCAATATTGTTGCTTAAAAAATTATAGGCCGGCCTATTTACATGTAGGCTTGTTGGCCTATTTAAAGATTATTATAAAATAGGCTTTTAAATAGGCTACCAGGCCAGGCCAGGCTTTTAAAAAGGCCAGGCCAGGCCAAAAAAAAAAGCCTCTGATAGATAAAAGGCCAGGTTTAGGCCTAAAATTTTTTAAGTAGGCCAGGCCTATTTACGTAAAGCCTGGCCTGGCCTGGCCTATTCCCACCCCTATCTATATGGACTTTAACATGTGTAGGACACATTCATTAATTATAACACATTAAAATGCGTAACTTTTCATTTATTGATCATATGATTGTGTTCTCTTATAAAAATGTGAAAAGATAGGTGACAATGAAAATTGAAAGATGTGACAATAAATATGTCTCGAAGAGATGCCGCGTGAAAAAGAAAGGTGACAGAAAGTGAATCGATCATAGAGAGGTTGCTTCATCAAATATTTGAAGGAACACATGGCTTCATTATGATCACATTGCCCTATTCTGAAGTCGCATTTCGCCTCCATACTTTAGGCTTGACAACTTGTAGGCTTGTGGACCAAAATTGGCAAGGTGACGACATAGGCGATGTAAAAGAAGTGATTGTTTGACAAGTTTCTCATGCATTGTACGAGTTCTTCAACTTTTTAGATATGAAAGTTAAATTTAAATGCCTAATTCTTATTTTTTTAAATTAATCTTATACTAATTTATAAATAA
Source organism: Lotus japonicus (assembly GCF_012489685.1). Classification (NCBI taxonomy): domain Eukaryota; kingdom Viridiplantae; phylum Streptophyta; class Magnoliopsida; order Fabales; family Fabaceae; genus Lotus; species Lotus japonicus. The sequence goes on along the minus strand of NC_080042.1, from coordinate 77,064,579 downwards.
GATAAATAACCAAGATTATAATTTTTGAAAAACCTAATCTTATTGATAAAGAATATCAATTTAACTTGAAACAAACAAATTAGATAAGCATCTAATATTTTTTTTGGTGTGAGTATCTAATCTAACCAAAAATAAAACACAGGCTGTATAAGTGTTTAGAAAATCGGTCCGACCAGGTCAGCCGGAAACCGGACTTATGACCTGTTCTGTTAGTGTTAGCAAGCATATAAAACTGCTTGTTCAAAATCTAAACCTAAACCCTAAAATACCTAAATTACTTAATGTTTGGTGACAGAACGGAACATGACAGAACGGAACGGAACAGAACAGAACAGGATGGAACATCACAATGATGTTCTATGTGTTTGTGTTTGGTAACTCCAAGTCAATAAAACAAAACAGTGAAGTGAGAGAGAGACTGCTTCGCTCGGAATGTTGAGGGTTCTCAGATCTTCCGCTCCCAGATTCTTGACTAAAGCCCGTCGTCGTACCATTTCACCCTTTGCTCCTCCTCCTCCTCCTCGTTTCTCCTCGGCTCGTTACATCGATGATACTGCTGCTCCCTTCCAGAAAATCCAGATTCCAAGGGATATGAAAACAAGTGTGAGTCTCCCTCTTTGCTTTCATACACTGTTGATTGATTCTCTTTCCATGTATTTATTTCATACGAGATTGATTGATTGATTTCATTGCGCGCTAATCTTCTGTTATGTTGTTGTTGTTTATAATGATTAGACATTTGATGGATATCTTGTTGGTGAGCACGACGCTCCTGGAATTGTTCTGCTTCAGGACTGGTTTGGTGTGGATTATCATGTCAAAAATCATGCTTTGAGGATTTCTCAGCTTGGCCGTGGATTTAAAGTTCTTATTCCAGAGTAGGATGCATAATATTTCTTACTATTTGTGTCATATTCTGTATTGGGAATTTGGATCACTGATGGGTTTTACTTTTTCCCCAGTATGTACGGAGGAAACTACGGACAGCAACTGTTTTATGGAATTGATTGGGATGAAGCTCTGATGAAACTTGATTCTTCAACTACATGGCTTCAAAACAATGGTTCAAAAAAGGTTTGTCTCTTTCATGTGTTGTCAAGATGAAAAATTATTCTGCTTTATAATTTTCCTATCCACTACACTGTCCTGGTTAACATACATGTGTCTGAAGAGCCATTTTTGTTTCTATCACCATTCCAATGTTGCAAAAGGTTCTTCCTCTTCTTCAACCCACAAAGACATAAATGAGCTTTTTGCCTAAGATTTATAGTGTGTTTGTTCATCCACTAGATTGGGTGATAAGAATGTGAGTTTGTTCATCCATTAGGATTTGGGTGATAAGAATGTGAGTTTGTTCATCCATTAGATTGGATGATGTGAATGTGATTTTTCTCAATCCAACAACTTTGCTAAATTGTCTTGGAAAGCCAAATATGTAAGTTGATTGTGCTTTCAACCGGAAACAAATGTGAATTGATATTTCATTGTAACAGGTTGGTGTAACTGGCTTTGGTATGGGGGGTGCTCTCGCTATTGCCGGCTCTATCCGGTTTCCACCATCTTTTGATGCTATTGTATCTTTTCATGGCGCTCCTCCTCGGCAGGATGACCCTAGCTACGCCAGTGCTCCTGTTCAGGCTCACTTTGGGGAGCTCGACGATTTTGTTGGATTTTCGGATGTTAAGGTATGTTTGCAACGCACATTGCTGGCCATTTGCCTCTTCCTTGAGTTCCCTTTCGTCAGTTTATTTATATTATATCCGGTACATTATCCAAATAAATATCACTTCATTTTCTGATTGGTGTGGGAGGAGTTTCTGTACCTTCCAAATCCTACTAGTTTCTTTCTTAATTATGTGCAGTTTTCTGTTCTCTGACTAGAGAGAACACATGCTTGATGTTCTGAGTCAAAATCCTTTGATTCAAGAAACATCATTTTATGATATTGTTTGATGTCTCAGACTGCGAAGGAATTGGAGGAAAATTTTAAGGAATCTGAATATCCATATGAGGTACACATATATCCTGGCAAGGGACACGCATTTATGGACAGCATGATATTGCCCGATGAAGATGATGCTGAAGTTCAGCTCGCCTGGTCTCGCTTCAAGGAATGGATGACACGTTACTTGTATAGTGACCATGATTGCTGTTAAGCTCTAATTAAACATGGTGCTTCTTACTTTTGGGTTGTTACTTTTGAGATATTTGACTTGGAATAATTTTGAAACTGTTGTGGGGCTTCCGTATTAAGAAAATATGGTCTTTGGCTTATGGTGCCATTGTTCCTAAGTTCTGATCATGATGTTTTGCCTATAAGAAAACAAATTAAGGTTTTCCGTGAAAAGTTTTAAAAGTTTAAGACTGAGACTCATCATTCTTTGAGAATGTAAGGACGCAATTTTAGTTACTAAGTATAACAATAACAATAACAAATTAATGCTTCTTATGTTTGAGGATTAATATGATTGGTCTTTCAATCCTCCGCCTCTACCACTCATATGCCCATTGTTGATGTTTCCTTCATATTGTGATCCATTTGGTATTGGATAGTATTGGTCCTAGAATTTTTTATTTGTGAGAAATTGGATCCCTTTGCATTGGATTGGTTGGTTGCTGTCCTTTTTGCGTTTGGATGTGGCTGGAGTTCTGATTTTTGTGTGGCAGATTTGGAAACAAAGATGCAATTTTTTGTTTGGCCAAGAACAACTTTCCTGTGTGGCCTTTCGGCTAACAGCTTCTGGTTTGCAGCAACAACTCTTGTGGATTCCTCTAACCTGCGGTTAGATCATTAGGTAGCTTGGCAATCTCCTATGTCTGGTTGGATTGCTTGCCAACCTCCATATTCCCGGGAATGTGTTTTCCAACCTTCTAACCTATGAAGCACGGACTCGGACACGGACACGGGCGGGAACGCCGACACGGCAAAACTCCAAAAAAATAGGATACGGGGACACAGCTAATATATATATATATATATATATATATATATATATATATATATATATATAAAGCAACATGAAAATTTGTTCACAAAATTAAGAGAACATTAGACAAGTAAAGGTTTATATATAACTTTCCCAAAGTATCAAGAACATGTATTGATAAAGGGGAGCCTTGGGAACAAAGTTTTTCCTAGTAAACTAATAACCAGCAAGGAGCAAAGGAAAATAAAAACACAAAAAAGGAATTAACAAATCTAAAACAGTAGCAGTAAAACACATACCAAGAAAAGCAAGGAAGAAGCCCCAAGGAGCTTCAAAACACAAAGAGTATGTGCTTCAAACATTCTCAAAGTTAAAACACAAGTTAATGTTATTACAATTAAAAACTTAAAACTTCAATCTTATGTCAATGAGCTTCACCAAAAAGAAATACTAAGAAGTCTCATTTTGCAAGTTAAGGACTTTGTCTCCATAAAATAAAAGAGGTAATCTATCTAGTGGCTTGCTCCTCCTTCTTGACCACCATCATCATTGAAAAATATAGCCTCTAGCTCCGGTTCATCAAGTGATAAATTAGCAACTTCAAGTATTCCACATCCACCCTCATCAAGTGATTCAAACGCATCTCCCGCTATATCCCACATCTTGGTTTCCCCTTCATGGTATTGTGGAGAACTTCTTGAAATAAGCCGGAGATTGCTATGAACAAATACTAAATCTTTAGCTCTTTCGGGTGTCATCTTATTTCTCTTCAAAGAATGAATGAAAGAGTATGTGCTCCAATTTCTTTCACTACATGAAGATGAACATGGCTGCCCAAGTAACTTAAGAGCAACTTGTTGTAATAGTGGAGCATGAGCACCATGAGTAAGCCACCAAGATTTAGCATCAATCCGTCCCCTATCTCCTAAAGAGTCAATGTCATCAAATCCTTCTCTTCCATCTGAGAAACTTGCAAACTCTACATTCACACGTCTCCTCACATCCACATCAACAAAGTACTTTCTGAAGCACTTCATCCTTTCACGAGTAATTTCCACATCTTGATGTGGACGAACTCTACTAGCATCTTCACTTAGCCATTCATGACTATAATATCTACAATAAATATATACAAAATATGGTTATATATAAATTCGAATAACATAGAGAATATAATTAAACATTATATTTAAAGAATATAGATAACAACCTTGGGTTCAAAGAGTGAGCTAAACAATGGAGAGGTGTGCTACTCTTAGTCCAACGATCAACTAATATGGAGTGCACTACCTCATAAAAGGTTGATACCTCCGACTCCGTCTTTCTTTCATACTTGTATATGACTTTCTTTACGTTTTCAATCATTGAATCCCACATTTCATATACTACATGGAGAGTTGAAGCATCCGTATCCATTTTTCATAGGAAATCATAGATTGGACTAGTGAATGAAAGAATGTAATCAACCTTATCCCACCAACTAACATCCAACAATTTTTCCCTCACAAGTTTGGCCTTTTCAACATCATCATCCTGGTAAGAATTCCATTTGTCACTAATGACCATCTCTTGAAGCCCTTTCTTTAATTCCCTAAACCTCTTGAGCATCACTATTGTGGAGGCAAATCTCATTGGAGCAATGGAAAGCAACTTCAAGGAATTGAAAGAATGGAAGATTGATAATCTCATAGAGTGGCACATGATGAAGTTCTTGATAAGCATAGCATCTTCAGCAATTTTTGTGATCCAAGAACATTCTTCGTAAACAATACTGTTTCTCTCCGTATTCTTGGCTGCACATATATTCTTCAAAGCAAGGTTTAAGGGTGTGCACAACACAAGGAGTCCAATAAATAGAAGGAAACTCAGATTCAATAATTAAACCTGCTGCCCTACACATAGGTGCATTATCAGTCACAACTTGCACCACATTTGAGGGTCCAACTTCTATTACAACCTCTGTTGGTCAATTCGCAAGTGTACGAATACCTCCGGGTTTTAAATTATCGAACCACAGGGAATTGGTGTGGCAATTCAGTTTAAGATTCAAGTTTAAGGTTGAAAAACAAGTAAAATTCAGTTTTAATAATTGGTTGTTTCTTGAGTTTGTAAAAAGACAAGTAATCAAGTAATAAAGCGATTGAAAAACAGAGATGAGATTGCCTTGAGTTCTTGCTCAACAAATTCAGTTTTAGCAAACCTTCCTATTCAATTAATCCTGAGTCTCTCCTTGATGTTCTAGCCTAGATAGTCATCTATCGATGCCTCGTAAAGAAAACCCTTCCTAATCAAAAGATAGGTTCAATTCCTTGATAACCTAAACATTTGCTAGAAGCACTAAGCATACAAATCAGGCCAACAAACCCTAACCCTTCCTCTATTCCTAGTAGCAAGTATAGAAGGAGTAATCTCACAACAAGTCCCAATTCTATAACAAACTATCGTTATGATTATAGAAAAGTAAGAAGCTAGCATGCATTCAAGCTTGAAAGATAAAGCATAGAAGTGAGATTCAAGGGTTTACTCAAAACATCATGAATAGAAAAGGATTGATAGCTAAAACATTCAAAGTCTTACAAAGAACCCAAAGCAAAAGGGGTTTTAGCCAAGCATGGCTATAGAATCCATACAAGAAAAGAAGGATAAAACCTGGAACATGGACTTGGAGAATGCTTCTCCTCAAGCTCCAGAGCCTAACCCTACTTCTAACTTATTTAGGAATGTATAGAAATGACAAAAGTTACAAAAGAAATGACAAAAAGCCTATTTATAGGCAAACAGGTCGAGTCTGGGCGCTCAGGCGCCAATTAAGCACGCCTGAGCGCCAATTCCAAGCCAAAACAAGCTCTCTGGAGGTAATTGGCGCTCAGGCGCTCAATCAGGAGCGCTCAGGCGCCAATTCCTTTCTAGCATTATGTCAACATCGACTCAATTGGCGCTCAACACGAGCGCCTGAGCGCTCTCTACATGCTAGAAAGCCTCTTGACCTTCTTCTTAACTCCCCTTTAAGCCTCCCTTCAATTTTCCAAGCCTTTTGACCTTCTTTCTTCATCAGTTTTCAGACCTAGCTGCTTGGGAACAAAGCAAGGAAAATATCTAGGAACTCCAAGAGATTATTAGCACAAAAGACCCTCAATTCAAGTAGAAAACATATGCAAGTCCTAAACTTACTTAAAATGCATGAAAGGTCCCTATAAAACTATGAAACTACCAAAACAAAGTAAAAACACAAATAAAGATAAAAATACATGAGAATGCATGAAACACTACATGAGACTCAACAAAAAAACTCAAAACAAACTAAGAAATGACCCTAAAAACACTACTAAACTATGGTCATCACACCACTATACTCAACGACAGCTCGCCCTCGAGCGTAAAAAACACTCGCTTGCCCTCAAGCGCAAGAAATGCTCCCAAAACAAGTGCTCTCAGCAAGGAATACTTATCACAAAACCGGGGATTTAGCAACTACAGCTGGTTCCAAAAGAAATACACAACAATCCACTTCATGCAACTTTTAGACAAAGGAGAGTGTAGAGTCCATCATGAGAAGCATATAGATCTAAAATTCCTAGGATGAGATATATATTTAGTGCACTGAGCACACAAGTAGTTCATAGGTTCTGGATATCATTCACTCAAGAGCAACCAAGATCAAACATGCACAAATTCAATGAGACTTCAAAGGGTTGAAATGTTGGCTTGGTGAAGTACAAGGTGGTTGGTCCCTAAGGAAGGCTAGAGCTTCAAGCATCTTGAGTGTGGTCCTATTAGTAACCCCGGAGCTTTCAACAACAAAAATTTTAAGCACAAGTCTCTTGACCCCTTTTTCAACTTTCTTTTCTTCTATTTTTTTTTCTTTTTGCAACTCCAACTTGATTAGGAGTCTCTTTTTTCCTTTATTTTTCTTTTTCTTCTTTTTTTTTACACTTTGGGCAAGAGACATTTCCAACTTAAATTACTAGCTCCAACACAATGCAAGGACAAACACTCCCCAAAATCCAACCAAACATCCGTCCCAATCACTTGGCTACAACAAATTCTCCAATAAGGCTCAAATGGGACAACTAAGGACAATGTTCAAACCAACAACTCTGAAGCTCAAAAACCTACAAGTCTCAAGAATTGTGCAAGTATCACAAAGCATGAAAAGAGTGAAATCAATACAGAACCAAGAAGTACGAGTGAGTCAAGATCCTCCAGGAAAATTATATGGTGAAGGGTCAAAGAAAGACCCTTATGGACTCACATCAACTCTATCCTTAAGAAACACTCGGAAGACCGAAGTCTCCTCCTCTCTTCCCCAAAGCATGCAACCGCTCATCCCCAAAAAAAAACAACACAAGTATTCACAAAAACATTTTCAACACTAGCAACATGTTAGAGAGCATAACTACGGGCAAAAGCATGTGAGTATAGGGATGTAAAGACCCAAAAATGACTCTAACTTACAATGCATGAATAAAAGAAAAATAAAAGCTACAAAAGAAAGATATGCAAAAATGCATGAGCTTAACTAAGGGAAAGAGTCAACCTCCTTTGCAAGTTACCATGGAGGCCTTAGACACACCTCCTACTCCAGAATTCAGGCTCTCATTCCCTGCAAAATGCAACAAACAAACAAGCAAAATAAAACAAGACTTGGGTTGTCTCCCAAGCAGCCCTAAGTTATAGTCCTAGGTGGACTCTCCTTCCTTTGATGTTAGGAAGGAAATTCCTTACCATCACACTTCTTACCACATGAGCAAGGTAGGAACCTTGCACAAAACTTTTGGAACATCTCCTCCCAAGAGAGGGTATCATCTAAACCATCATACCAAATCCTTGCTCCCCCCTTCAAGGAGTGAGGGAAGAGCTTAATCAAGAACTCATCACTAGTCACACCTTCCATATTTAAAAGGTGACTAGCTTGAGTGAATCGGGCCATGTGGTCTTGGAAATTCTCCTCTTTAGACCCCCCCATACTTGTTTTCACTAACAAGCTTGATGAGAGCTTTATTAAGCTCAACATCTTTTTCACTTACCTTGGGGATCTCCTTTGAAGACCTGGACAAGCTTTTGATCATATCACAAACAAAACCATCATTAATGTTAGTTTGCAAATTAGGATTGAAAACCGAAAATCTTACCTTGTCCTCACCAACTCTGAGAATGAGTTGACCCTTATCAACATCAATTTTAGCCCTACCAGTGGCTAAGAAGGGTCGACCAAGAATGAGAGGAATCTTAGCATCCTCCTCCATGTCTAGCACCACAAAATCAACTGGGAACACATACTTATCAACCTTAACCATCACATCTTCAATGATCCCATAAGGTGTTTTTAGGGATCGGTCCGCCATTTGTAAGGAGAGCATGGTCGGGGTGACCTCTCCTAAATTCAACCTTCTAAACATGCTAAGCGGCATCAAGTTGATGCTCGCTCCCAAATCACACAAGGCTTCAACAACAGTCAACCCCTCAATCTCCACTGGGATAGTAAAACTCCCAGGATCCCTTCTCTTCTTAGGCATTTTTCTTTGCAAAATGGCACTACACTCCTCGGTCATCATGATAGTTTCATCAACCTCACTCAACTTCCTCCTCTTATTTAAAATGTCCTTCATGAACTTAGCATAGATAGGCATTTGTTCTAAAGCATCGGAAAAAGGGATATCAATATGGAGTTTCTTAAAAACATCCATAAATTTTGAAAACTTTTTATCCAAATTCTTTTTAGCCAATGCTTTAGGAAATGGAACTTTGCTAAGTTCAGGAATAGGATCATTCATCACTCTAGTTTTAATAGGAACACTCATTTCCTCCTCAACCATCCTCTCACTTTTTCCTCCCTCTGCTTTCTTTTTTAACCCATTCAACACTCTACCACTTCTAGTAGTAACAACAACAGAATTTTCTTGTTCGGGATTGGGGAAAGTATCGGAAGGAAATTTACCTTGAGGCCTTTCGGCAATTTGCTTCGCTAGCTGGCCAAGTTGGTTCTCCAAGTTCTTGATAGCCGCCTCTTGGTTCTTATGGTTGTTGTTCATGCGGTTGATGCAACTCTCCAATAGCTCCTCTAAACTCCTCTTGCAATTCACCTTTCCAACAGCTTGTGTTTGGACAAGAGGTTCATGATTTGAGGATGGAACTATGCTTCCTTGAGTTATAGCTTTGGCTTCATTGCTCTCAGCATTAACAGTACACAAGTTACTAACATGAGGTCCACCACAAGACTTGCACTCCACACAAGTCATTCTTGCACCAATAGCCTTGGTCTCCTTAATATGCATTCGAATCTCCGCCACTTGTTCGGTGAGTTGCTTGTTGGAGGCCAAGAGCTTGTCATAAGCTTCCACTTCAAACTTACTCCTTCGGGTTTGGCGATCATTTTCAGAGTTCATGGCTCTCGCTGCCATCTTTTCTATTAAGTCATACCCCGCTTGTGGGGGAAGAGCATCGAACTCCCCATTTGAAGCCGCATCTAGGCCAAACCTCCAAGAGTATTGTAGACCATCATAAAATGTTGCAACCAATTCAGCTTGGGTGAGATTGTGTTGAGGACATTTCCTCAATAGCTTCTTGAAGCGCTCCCAAGCTTCATAGAGATTTTCCTCAGTGGTTTGCACAAAATTCATAATGTCTTTTTTCAGCTTCCTCAAAAGAGCTCTTGGGAAGAACCTTGTTGTGAATTTTTCTGCTAGGTCTTCCCAAGTAGTGATACTCCCTTGAGGTTGTGAATTCAGCCATTCCTCCGCTGCATCCTTCAAAGAAAATGGAAACAAGCTCAACCGAATTGCATCCGTCGGAACATTGTTCACACGGTAAGTGTTGCAATTCCGGATGAACCTCTCCATGTGAGCATGTGGATCTTCCAAAGTACCTCCACCATATTGGTTTTGGCTCACCAAGTTGATGAATGTCGGTCTCAACTTAAAGTTTCCCACTCCCTGAGGAAAGACAATGCTCCCGGGATAGTCATAACTCATGGTAGCCGAAGTGAGTTCCCGAAGAGACCGGTTGGCATTCTCAACTTCTTGTTCACATAATCGGAGGGTGATCCCCTCTTGGATTCTTGCCTTGATATGGGCTTGCATCTCCTCCTCCGTCATTTGGCCACCCATGGTGGTGTCTCTTGTGAGAGTAGCCTGAAAGTTTGATACTAAACAGAGAAAGATTAGTAGCACCAATTCTAGACAAGTTCAAAACAAAAATAAAACCACAAACTAAAAACTTAAACCAAAAACCACAAACAATTCCCCGGCAACGGCGCCAAAAACTTGTTGGTCAATTCGCAAGTGTACGAATACCTCCGGGTTTTAAATTATCGAACCACAGGGAATTGGTGTGGCAATTCAGTTTAAGATTCAAGTTTAAGGTTGAAAAGCAAGTAAAATTCAGTTTTAATAATTGGTTGTTTCTTGAGTTTGTAAAAAGACAAGTAATCAAGTAATAAAGCGATTGAAAAACAGAGATGAGATTGCCTTGGGTTCTTGCTCAACAAATTCAGTTTTAGCAAACCTTCCTATTCAATTAATCCTGAGTCTCTCCTTGATGTTCTAGCCTAGATAGTCATCTATCGATGCCTCGTAAAGAAAACTCTTCCTAATCAAAAGATAGGTTCAATTCCTTGATAACCTAAACATTTGCTAGAAGCACTAAGCATACAAATCAGGCCAACAAACCCCAACCCTTCCTCTATTCCTAGTAGCAAGTATAGAAGGAGTAATCTCACAACAAGTCCCAATTCTATAACAAACTATCGTTATGATTATAGAAAAGTAAGAAGCTAGCATGCATTCAAGCTTGAAAGATAAAGTATAGAAGTGAGATTCAAGGGTTTACTCAGAACATCATGAATAGAAAAGGATTGATAGCTAAAACATTCAAAGTCTTACAAAGAACCCAAAGCAAAAGGGGTTTTAGCCAAGCATGGCTATAGAATCCATACAAGAAAAGAAGGATAAAACCTGGAACATGGACTTGGAGAATGCTTCTCCTCAAGCTCCAGAGCCTAACCCTACTTCTAACTTATTTAGGAATGTATAGAAATGACAAAAGTTACAAAAGAAATGACAAAAAGCCTATTTATAGGCAAACAGGTCGAGTCTGGGCGCTCAGGCGCCAATTAAGCACGCCTGAGCGCCAATTCCAAGCCAAAACAAGCTCTCTGGAGGTAATTGGCGCTCAGGCGCTCAATCAGGAGCGCTCAGGCGCCAATTCCTTTCTAGCATTATGTCAACATCGACTCAATTGGCGCTCAGGCGCTCAACACGAGCGCCTGAGCGCTCTCTACATGCTAGAAAGCCTCTTGACCTTCTTCTTAACTCCCCTTTAAGCCTCCCTTCAATTTTCCAAGCCTTTTGACCTTCTTTCTTCATCAGTTTTCAGACCTAGCTGCTTGGGAACAAAGCAAGGAAAATATCTAGGAACTCCAAGAGATTATTAACACAAAAGACCCTCAATTCAAGTAGAAAACATATGCAAGTCCTAAACTTACTTAAAATGCATGAAAGGTCCCTATAAAACTATGAAACTACCAAAACAAAGTAAAAACACAAATAAAGATAAAAATGCATGAGAATGCATGAAACACTACATGAGACTCAACAAAAAAACTCAAAACAAACTAAGAAATGACCCTAAAAACACTACTAAACTAGGTCATCAACCTCTCTTATCTTTTTGCCAATGAAATCTTTATCTTTTACCTCATCTGAACAATCTACAACTTTTAGGAACATAGGCCCACTCTCCGTGACAGCCATAAAATTGATAAGGGGTCTCCTTTGTGGATCACTCCATCCATCACTAACAATAGTCAATGATAAGCGTATAATTGATGCACTTTATGTTTGTCTTTCTAAGCTTCATTATGTACATTCTTGTGCTTAATTGTTATGACTTAGCCATGTTTTGACCATTAGTGTTTATTTGGATTATTCATGGAAAATAGCTTAATTCTACACTTTTAGTTTCTGTGACTGTTTTTCTAGAACAGGTTGAATCTGGAGCACAAAATACTCAAAAAGGGTGAATAATATGTCGTTGGAAAGCTAACTCGAAGCCCTACAACTTTTATGTTCTGCATAATTCAAGAAAAAGCTTCTAACATGGTCCAAGTTGCCTTGCAAAGTTGTTGTCGCTAAACGTGCGAGTCTGGAACAATCTGTACTAAAATGATCATATCTTTGGCTACAAAACTCCGAATTAGGATCCAATTGAAGGCCCGCCAAGCTGACTTAAAGAGCTACAACTCTCATGTTTACTTCGATTGAAGATTCAGACTTCTTGTGGGACCCGCGAATGCCTGATTGTTCAGCAGCTTACTCCTTTATGTGGGCCCGATTTTGTGAAGATTTAGAAAAGATTTAGATAACAAAGATTGTTACTTGATGAACAAGTTTATTTATTAGTATAAATAAGTGAGTTTAGACTTTTGTTAGACCACCACATCACCTCACCATTATACCACCTCACCTCCTCCCCTCTCATATCTCTCCCTCTTTTCTAATATGAGTTGCTAAACTCCCTAGTTAGTCTTAGGATTTTTAATATTCTCGTGTTTGCAAACTTGAGGTTTTGTTCTTAATGCAAATTCCTTCTTTATTAATTCTCTTCATCTCTATTTCTGATCTAGGGTTTGCTTAATTCCGTAGTTTTAGAAATAAGAGTTGATGCATGTTCGCTTAGTTCATGTTAGTTCGTAACTGTTTCTTATTCGCTTAGTTTAGGAAACTGAGAATTGATTTTCGCTTAGTTAATCAACTCTCATGAATTAGGGAAACAATGAGGAAGAATTAATCTTTTGTAACCGATGAAGGTTTGTTGCACTTGAATGTCATAATCCGAGGACTAACACTTTCTTTTATCTGATTAAATCTCTTTTAAGTTTTGTTTGTTACTTTACAATCAAATCAATCAAACCCCATTTCTAATTGCTTTGTTTTACTCTATTATCAATTAATACTTCATCGAGTCCTTGTGAGATCGATTCTGGTGTTCAACACTTTGTACTGCATTCAAAGCAGAATACTTTGGCACGCACCCGCGACATTGCGTTCGTCAGTCACCCCTTTTTGGCTCCATGAATTCCTAATTGGCTCCAATAGCTTGTACACATGTCTTCTTTCATTTTCTAGCAAGGTTGTTCTCAACTTGTTATAACCAGGAGGTTGATATCCACTTATAAAATTATTGCATGCATAAGCAAATGCCTTTTTGTAATGGGGATTTCTTGCAAAATGAAATGGCAATCCAAAAGAATAAAACATTCTAGCAATTCCATAATCAAGTGTCCCTCTACCTTGCATATTGAATGCATTTTCAAGAGATCCAGATGTCTTCCTTTTTTTAGGATCAGCGGTAGGACTCTCACTAGAAAGCAGGGGCAAAGATGTTGTTTTGGGTTTTGACTTCTCAATCATAAGTGTAGCCTCATTGTCTAATTTCTGCATATCAATAAGCTTAGCTTGTGTTAGCTTGTCACAAAATCCAACACCCTGTCTTGGAATCTTCAATAGATGAGCTCTGACTATAGTGTAAGATCCATGAAAGATTTTGTTACAGAGCTTGCATTGGACTTGAAAATTCCCACCCCCAACTCCTGCTCCTTTTGTCTTTGTTACAAAGTTATTTAGAGGCTTGGTGACATCCCCTTGGTCAACTTGACTTGAAGAAGCCATTTCTATCATGATTTTAAACAAACACAAATTTAGGGAAAGTAGAAAATTGGACAAAATACCCTGAGTTAACAGCATAGGTTCCTTGTTTATTATAGGGCCAAATGAAGTGATCACCTTGCTGGGTCCAGCTAATGGGAGTGTTGAGAACTTCCTGGACTCTGAAAGGGGGTATGATATATCTAATTTTATCTAGGTCCCATCTCCTTTCTTCAACCATTAAAAGATTCTTAACCAGAAGATCCTGATGGGGTGTGCCCCCTAGAATAACTCCTGAGCTGATCCAATTATGTTTCCAAACATCAATACGGTTACCATCTCCTATGAGCCAAAGACCATGCTTAAGGAGAAATTCACGGCCTTGTAGAAGGCTGCTCCAACCCCAAGAGGAGGCTCTCCCTCTAATAGCATGAAAGAAGGAGCCATTTGGTAAATATAGTGCCTGTAGAGTTTTAACCCAAAGAGAATTGGAATTATGGAGAACCCGCCAGGCTTGCTTCGCTAAAAGAGTTGTATTCATAAGCTCAAAATCTCTAAATCCCATGCCGCCTATAGATTTGGCATTAGAGAGAATTTGCCACTTCCTCCAATGAACACCCCGATCCTTCTGGCCTTTGTTCCACCAAAATTGGGCCACTTTGGCACAAAGGTTTTTGCAGAAACCCTTAGGAAAACGAACGATGGACATCGCGTACGATGGGATAGCTTGCAGGACGGCCTTGATCATAATCTCTTTACCTGCTTGGTTGAGGAGCTTGCCCTTCCAACTCGAGATTTTTGTGATAATCCTTTCCTTGATCCAGCCGAGGGCTCTTCGTTTCGACCTATCCCATTCAGCCGGGAGGCCCAGGTATCTACCGGGGGAATCCCAAACCTGCATATGTACAATGTCAGCAAGAATAGCCATATTACCTGGGGAAACGTTGCTGCCTCCTATAATGCCAGATTTGAGGGTATTAATCCGCTGTCCAGAGGCCATGGAGTAGAGATTAAGGATGTTTTGGAAAGCATAAAGTTCTTGTTGATCTGCCTTTGCAAAAAGGATTATCCTGAACTTTGCTTCCTTTTTTTCAAGAGATGGAACATTTCTTGAACTACTAACAAATTATCCTGTATTTGCCTCCCCCCAACAAAAGCACTTTGATTGGGGGAGATTAAATTCTTCATAGCCTATTTCAAACGCAGCACCATGATTCTGGAAATGATCTTGCACACAAAGTTGGTGCAACTAATAGGTCTGTAGTGGTTTAGAGACTCATGATGATTGATTTTTGGCACTAAGACAATGAGCGTTTCATTAATTTCTTTGGGAAGGCATCCAAACTGGAAGAAGTTACGAATGGCAGAGCATAAGTCCCCTTTGACAGTATCCCAGTGGTTTTGATAGAATAAACCACTGTAGCCATCAGGCCCCGACGCTTTGGTTTTGCCTAAGCTGAAAGCTGCCTCCTTAATTTCAGAGTCTAGAACCAGTAGTAGGAGCTTATGCTTCAGGTCAGCAGAAACAATAGAAGGAATTTGTGCTAGGCAATCCTCAAGGTGAGAGATACCTTCACTGGTGAAAATCTGCTTAAAATAGGACAAAGCTTCAAAGTTAATCCTCGTTTGTCCCTCTGCCCATGTGCCATAAGCTAATTTAAGTCTTAGGATCCGATTCGAATCTCTACGCTGGACCGTCGAGGCATGGAAGAATCGTGTATTACGATCTCCCCAAGCAAGCCATTTAATCCTCGACCTCTGACCCCAATACACTTCTTCCCTCTTCCAGAGCTCTTTGATTCTTGCTTTGACATTGTGAACCTCAAGCCAATCGATGTTGTCATGGGCCTCATTCTGGAGTAGCGTGAGCCTAGATTTCAAGCTATTAATTTCAAGCTCAACATTCTTGAAATTGTCCTTGTGCCAGACTTCAACAGCTAGTTTTACCAAACACTTTTTCAATGGGATAACTTTTCAACTATTAGCTTTTCAGTTTTCAGTTAGTTTATATCACCTTTCAGCTTTCATTAGCTTATAAGCTTCCAGCTAGCTTTTTCAATGTTTGGCATGCCTAGCTGATAAGCTAGCTAAAAGTTTATTAAAAAAGCTTTAAACTATTGGAAATAAGCTCTTTTACAAACACATTCAATGAGCTTGTAAGCTAGTTAAACAATAAACTAGCTCAAATGACATATCAAACATATCCTGCTTTATTTATGTATGGCTATGATTACTTATATTTATTCCTTCTCATGTATCTTTTTTCTTAAACTTATTAAAAAAAATGAACGTGATAACATTGCGTGAGAGCAAAATTCTATTTCAATTTGCATTTTTATTGGTTGAGAAAGTTCTCTGGAAAGCCAAGACTTACATTAATATACAAAGATAGGTTAACCAAAGCCACAAGATTTGAAGTACAAGGTCGCTTGGATTATGTAAATATTAACTGTACAATGAGCCAGTTAACTGGCTGCCACTCGGTTCCTCGGACAAGCTTCTTGGAGGAAGATTGAGAAAGCATCTTCATGGAACCTTCAATTTCAATCCAACCTCTAGGACTATGTTGAAGAGGAAACAACAAGGAGGGGTCGGTCGGAATAGTAATCATTATGATTGAGAAAGCATCTTCATGGAACCGATGCTGGATGACTTGGGATTGTAATAGTAATCATTATGATTATATTTCCCTGCAAGGCAAGGAAGCACATGCAATCTATCTTCCCTTTGGTATCACAGGTTCACAGCCCATTTGCTAATAAAGATCGCTCAACCTTTCCTATGTAATTCACGTGTCTTAATATTTCCCGATCTTCATTAAATTTATTTTTAGAGTAATGTTACTCAAAGTCTCAAACATATAAATATAATGTTACGAATAAAAAGGAAAAGACCTGATAGTACGAATGATTATATATCTATACTGTAACAATTATCCCTGTTTCTCACACACCACCCATTTTTTTTTTTGAAACTGGGGAATGCATTAACGAAAATCAAGATGTCATAGAGGCTAGTACATCAACAGTAATCAAAGACTCCAACTCCGGCGGCACCTCCTTAATCCAAACTGTGTTATGGAATTTTGAGGAGTTCTTAGCCAAATGATCAGCTACAGAATTGCCGGTACGACGAACAAACGAAAAAACAAAATACATAAAGGAGGAGACTAGGTCTCTACAATCACTAATAATAGAAAATAAATACGAATCACCCTTCTTCGTCCTCTGCCAAGTCTCAAAAAGCGGTAGACAATCCGTCTCGAGACATACCCTGTGGAAGCCGAGATCCTTGGCCAAAGAGAGAGCCCATCGGAAAGCTAAGGCCTCAGCAACAATAGGTGAGGGAGCATCAATTGGATAAGCTACTGCTGCTGCCATAACTTGAGCAAAATTATTCCTAGCAATAAGACCAAGACCTGTGGCAGCATTCTGAACCCAAGAGGCATCAAAATTAATTTTAATGACATTCTCACCAGGTCTGGTCCAAGAAGCCTGCGTCAGAGTATTACGCGCCACCGGTGGCCCCTCCATGCTGACCTCTACCGCCGTCGAGAGAAGGCTGTTGAAGCGCGCCATGATAACATTGAAATCCGGTAGCTTGTGTTGGTGAATAACAGCGTTGCGCACCTCCCATATGACATACAGGAAAGTGAAGCACCTCCCACCCACCTGTTCATCCTGCGTATCAAGTATTTGCTGCAGAAAATTAGCAGGCTCCTCACATGACCGGAATCGCACCCCCATGGGTGATGCAAACCACCATCGGGCCACCCACCACCCATTTTAGTTCTTGGGTTTCTTGTCAATTTTTAGTCGTACTAACCAGCGCTGCTCGTTAAAAATTGAAAGACGGAATGAGGCTGCTATGTTCAAAGTTGAGATATTTTATGGGTTAAATTAGTTATTTTAGTTTTATTATTACGTTAATAAGAGAGTGGCATTGCATCTATGTGAGTATGTGACAACCAAGTTGGCATCCACGCCAATTAATAAAAGACAGCCCTCTCCATTACGGAAGGATCCAATTTTCAAAAAAAACAAATTCTATGACCAATTACTCAAATACCAAATGGATCCAGCATCGGTTCCACTGTAATTTAAAGGAAACATCAACCACAACAACAAATAATAAAGGTTTGAGGTCCCTCGCCTATCGAGATTATCTAACTAGACAAGAACCTTGTCATCCATGTCTCGAAGCGAGACCAGGCTAGTTGAACTGCAATTTCATCTTCATCTGGCCGAGACCGGGCTAGTTGAACTGCAATTTCATCTTCATCAGGCAATCCCATGCCATTCCACCTCTTGATTCTTTTTGAAGATCCGTTCATAAATGCGTGTCTGTAGCCAGGATATATGTGCACCTCATGTGGAACTCGAGATTCCTTCAATTTCCCCTCCAATTTCTTCGCAGCCTGAGACATCCAACAATGTCATAAGATGATGTTTCTTAGATTAACTTTAGGCTCAGACCATCAACGTGTTCCCTCACTCTTTCCCTACCCCAATCAAACAAATATTTTCTAGCCCGAGAATAGAAAACTGAACAAATAAAGAGATTAGTTATCACCAAAAGTATTTGAATTGAAATTTAAAGTATTTCACATCATATATGCATTGACAAATTAGGAATGGTAGAACCATAGAAAGGTTAATGCCTATGGAGGTTTTGTTTCCTTGAGAAGTAAAATTCTAGGCTCACTAGGTGGTGGCCCTTCTCACAGTTTTCCCTTTCAAAGATATCTCGTGCGGCCGCGGGACTGTGTTATAAAAGCTTCAAGACTTCTTACACTTTACTTAGGGCATTCTTTGCTGGGTAATGAAGGTAAAATAAGAAGATAAAAAAAGAGAGAAGAATGAAAATAACAAGGATAAGGTTATAATTTCAGTTGTTGAAGGTTGTAATTGTGAGAAAATAAATATGCATGGTTGAAAATTATATTTTTTTTTGGGATACAAATGGTGGTAGTGGTCTAAATAGAAGCAATATAGAATTTGAGAAGATGAATGCAAAGGATGGACAA
Organism: Lotus japonicus; assembly: GCF_012489685.1. Taxonomy (NCBI): domain Eukaryota; kingdom Viridiplantae; phylum Streptophyta; class Magnoliopsida; order Fabales; family Fabaceae; genus Lotus; species Lotus japonicus. The sequence goes on along the minus strand of NC_080042.1, from coordinate 77,045,983 downwards.
AAGTGTAAGAAAAGAAAAAAAAAAGGATGAAACTAGTGACCATTTTAAAATCAATGTTACTACAGTCTTAGTCCAACAAATCACTAGGCTTTAGAAGTCCTTCATACATTTTTCATACCAAAAAACACAATGATTTTCACTTCTCATTCCCAAGCCTCAATCATTAGGTTTTTTTAACAAGCACAAACAGATCTGAAAAGCCAACAAGAAAATGCATACCAATTAGACAGAAACTAGTAGGATTTGGAAGGTAGGGAAGCTCCTCCCCCTCACCAACAAGAAAATGAAGTGATATTGAATTGGAGAATATAGCAGCTATATTAATATAAATAAACTAACTAAAGGGAATTCAAGCAAGAGACAAATGACCAGAAACGTGTCCTGCACACATACCGTGACATCCGAAAAGCCAACAAGATCATCCAGCTCTCCAAAGTGAGCCTGAACAGGACAATGGGAATTGGCAAGCAAGAAACCAGGAATGCCATAGAAAGCTACAACAGCATCAACAGGTGGAAAAAAGGAAGAGCACGTAACAGCGAGAGCACCCCCCTTACAAAAGCCAGCTACACCAACCTGTTACAATGAAATATCAATTCACATTTTTCTTTAACCATCCTAACATATTCTTTTAGAATATGTAATGCCTACTAAGGTAGGCCAAACTGGCATTCACACTAACTCACCAAGAGTCAGTTTGTTTTCCAGTTGGAAGTACATCCAACTTATATATTTGCCTTTCCAAGACAGTTTAGCAAATTTGTTTTATTGAGAAAAATCACAGTCACATCATCCAATCTGATGGATAAACAAGCACACTCTAAATCTTAAGCGAAAAGCTAATTTATGGGATGAAGAGGAAGAAGAAAAACCTTTTGCAACCTTGGAATGGTATAAAAACAAAAATAACCAGGATAGTGTGGTGGATAGGAAATTTTAAAACTGAATAAATTTTCATCTTAGACAACACATGAAAAGAGACAAACCTTCTTTGAACCATTGGTCTTAAGCCATTCAACTGAAGAATGAACTTTAAACATAGCACCTTTCCAATCATAACCTTTAAACAATTGGTCTTGGTTTCCTCCGTACACACTGGGGACAAAAGCAAACCCATCAGTGATCTAAATTCCCAATATAAATATGACATTGCATGGTGTGTAAAAAACGAATAGTAAGAAATATTAGGTATCCTACTCTGGAATAAGAACTTTAAATCCACCGCCAAGCCGAGAAATCCTCAAAGCATGATTTATGACATGATAATCCACACCCAACCAGTCCTGAAGCAGAACAATTCCAGGAGCGTTGCCCTCACCATTGCCAACAAAATATCCATCAAATGTCTAATCATTATAAACAACAACATAACAGAAGATTAGCACGCAATAAAATTTACCCCATCGATTGCATGTTGAAAAATATAATTCAATGTTTCCAGACGGTAACAAAGAAAAGCAGCATAGAATGTAGAATTATAAATGAAAAAGGTCCAAGATAATAAATAAATGGAAAGGGAATCAATTAGCAAAGAATGAAAGGCAAAGAGAAAGACTCACATTTTTTCTCTGTTTCCATTTCGTTGGAATCTGGATTTTCTCGAAGGGAACTTTAGTACCATCGATGTAAAGAGGAGGAGGAGCAGCAAAGGTACGACGACGGCCTTTAGTCAAGAATCTGGGAGCGGAAGATCTGAGAACCCTCAACATTCTGAGCGAAGCAGTCATGTTTGGTAGACAGGTGGGAAAGTTCCGTTCTGTGTTTGTCGTGTTTTTAAGATGGAACAGAAAGGGACAAAAGGCTTTCAGGAACGGGACATTTTGGTTCCATGAAAAAGGTGGAACCGAAGGGAACGGAACGGAACACTTTCTTCAAACTTTTGCAAGTTCAAAAATACTCCTAATTTATATTTGAAATTTTATGTATCTAAATAGTTTAAAATCACTTATAAAATTAAAAGCACTTATTATATTTGTAGACAAAGTTAAATAAAAATTTACTTTTGCAAAAAAATCACTAAAAAAATAAAATCAATTATTTTTTTCAAAAGTAAAATCACTTTTTGTAAACAATGATAAACGAGCCAACTAGAGTGCGTTTGATTCAACTTATTTTGAAAAAATCAATTTTTAATCAAAAAATCACTTTTAAAATAAAAAAATCACATTTTTAATCAAAAAATCACTTTTTTGATCAAATATCACTTTTTGTGTTTGTTTCAGTTGAAGCTGAAAACAGATTATTTGATTATTTAAAACAGTTACTTTAGCTTATCATGAAAACCTATGATGATAGATGAGAGGAGATAAAAAAAAAGTGATTTTAATTAGAGTAATCAAACACGAATCAACTTAATTAAAATAAAATCAATTATTTTTTTCAAAGTAAAATCAGTTTTTGTAAGCAATGATAAACGAGCCAATTAGAATGCGTTTAATTCAACTTATTTTGGAAAAATCACTTTTAATCAAAAAGTCATTTTTTGTGTTTGTTTCAGCTGAAGCTGAAAACAAATTATTTGAAACAGTTACTTTAGCTTATAATGAAAATCTATGATGATAGATGAGAGGAGATAAAAAAGAAAGTGATTTTAATTAGAGTAGTCGAACACGAATCAATTTATGTTTTTCTCAAAATCTCTTAAAAAAATTATAGTTAAAAATCAATATTTTTAATCTAAATAAACGCACTTAAAATAGCTTAAATAGATAACTAGGTTTCTGCTTTTTTCAATAGCATGCTGAAACAACTTAAACAATATATAAGTGATTATTTTAAAGAAATAAGTGATTATTTCATGAAGTAGGCAATAACAAACAGTTTCTATGCAAAATGTTCAATTTGTTTTCCTGAATCAAATATTAAACATGCAGGGTTATATATGTAATTAAAATCATGGTTTTGTTCTATTGACTTGGAGTTACCAAACACAACACATAGAACATCATTGTCCTGTTCTATCCTGTTCTGTTCTGTTCTGTTCCGTTTCGTCACCAAACGCTACTAACTAATTTAGGTATTTTAGGGTTTAGGTTTAGATTTTGAACAAGCAGTTTTATATGCTATGCTATTGCTAACACTAACAGAACAGGTCATAAGTCCGGTTTCCGGCTGACCTGGTCGGACCGGTTTTCTAAACAAACAAATTAGATGAGCAAATCCTTTTTTTAGGCTGTGTCTGTGTCTGCGACTGTCAATCACGATTTGCGCGGTTCCTATTTGAAACAAGGTATGAGATCCAACGGTCGAGATCTCGGTCTTCCGTTGACCCCTGTAACATGCTCGATCTTTAACCACTATATAACCCTTCCTTCCACCCTCGTTTTCCCTTCGTCCTCGCCACCAATACAATCCAATTCCTTTTTTCTGTATTCGTCGTTGTTCTTCTCGTGATCTCTCTCTGAAACCATGGCTGCGGAGAAAGAGAGAGAGACCCAGGTTTACTTGGCCAAGCTTGCTGAACAGGCCGAGAGATATGAAGGTTCTTCCCTATTTTTCTTTCTTTTTCTTTTCATTGTTGTTGTTTCCTTCATGGGATTTACGTTTTTTTTATTCTGACATTGGTCTGGACTGGATCTGTTTTTATCAAGAGGTTTGTTCTTGTTTTTATGAAGGAAAACTTAAATCTTGATGGGGATGGAAAATATTTCATTATGAGATTTGTGTCTCTAATGTTGCTTATGGATCATGGATCAGTTTATAGTTTAGATGATTTTCCCTTCAATAACCCTAAAAAAGGGTCTTTCATGTAATGGTTTGATTTGAAATTTATTTATTTCCAATTAGAATTATATTAAACTTGTAATTGTTTTTATTTTGCATCATAGTATTGGATGCTGGCATGTTATTTGTTTCATTTGATGTATAGATAGAATACATGATGAGGGTGATGATGTTATTTTAAATAATTTGTTTCTCAGTTTGTTATTTTTTGACTTCTCCTTCTGATTGATTTTGGCTTTAGAATCAAGTTGAAGGATTTACAAAGAGGCTCATGTTCATTTATTTATTTGACCTTTTGAGTGTTATGAATTTGCCTGATTAAGTGAACATTTATTTTTGTTAAAGTTTTATTTGGTTAATATTTGTCTGATTTTGCGCGGGTAATGGAAGTCCGCTTTACACTCAGAAGCTGCATTATGTTAGCTTAGGCATTGTTGCATTATGCATACCATAGTGTATAGCTGCCAGCTATCACATGTTGGAAACTGTTTACAAATTCCAAACAGTTTTTTCGATTTGATATGATGATTGCCCTCTGTAACTTCTTATTTGTTGTTCAGAAATGGTAGAATGTATGAAGAATGTTGCAAAACTTGATCTTGAGCTTACTGTGGAAGAGAGGAACCTCCTCTCAGTGGGATATAAAAATGTCATTGGTGCAAGGAGAGCCTCTTGGCGCATTATGTCCTCAATCGAGCAGAAGGAAGAGACTAAGGGAAATGAGCACAATGTTAAGCAGATCAAGAATTACCGCCAAAAGGTTGAGGAGGAACTCTCCAAAATTTGTGGTGACATCCTGACTATTATAGACCAGCATCTAATTCCTTCTTCCGCCTCAGCAGAAGCTAGTGTTTTCTACTATAAGATGTGAGTCACGTTGTTGCGCTGGTTCTGTATTACTTACTTGATTAATTTGATTCTTTATGGAATATTTTCTTTCTTTTAAGCTGATGCAATAGTTTTTGTTTATTATGATTTAAATGATACCATGACGGACCTGAGATTCAAAGAATGTGTATGAATGTGATGATTTTGATTACTGTTTTTTTGTGTATTGCATACTGTTTGTCCACTTGATTGCCTTTTAAATGATATTTTCTTTGCTCTAAGGGGAGTCCAATGTTGTGTGCTGATTTATATTCTGCTCATCATTATGCATATAACATTTCTTATTGCTTGCCACATACTTTGCTTATATATCCCTGATTTCCTTATCCTTTTGATGCAGGAAAGGTGATTATTATCGGTATCTTGCTGAGTTCAAGACCGACCAAGAAAGGAAAGAGGCAGCCGAGCAGTCACTCAAGGGATATGAGGTTTGTGTTTGTGTTTGATCTCTTGTATTTCTGCATCGAAGTGATTCATAAATAAAATGCAGTGTCCTTGACTTTTCAAAAATATTTTGATTATTAGGCTGCTTCAGCCACTGCCAACACCGATCTTCCATCAACACATCCAATCCGTCTTGGACTTGCTCTCAACTTCTCTGTCTTTTATTACGAGATCATGAACTCTCCTGAAAGGTTAGTTATTATTTCTCTCATATACTTCATGGGTCCATTGAATTGCTTGTGTTGTAGCTCTTGTCTCAATGTCATTACTGAATCTTGCAGGGCCTGCCATTTGGCTAAACAAGCTTTTGATGAGGCAATTGCAGAGTTGGACACCTTGAGTGAAGAGTCATACAAGGACAGTACTTTGATCATGCAGTTGTTGAGAGACAACCTGACTCTCTGGACATCCGATTTGCCAGAAGATGGAGGTAGGGGAACGGTTAAAACTTGATCTTCTAAGATGCATTTGAGTTTTACCTGAGTATATATCACACCATATTTACTTAATAGTGGTATCCAGCGAGTTTTTAGTATAGGACTAAATGATAACTACCTGACAGTTTCCTGCTTTTTCTTTTTAACTTAAAAAATTAAAATGGGAAAATATAATCATAGATGCTAGGTGTTTGTATTTCGATGATACTCCTTCAGCACTGAATTGTGTGCTGGGAAGCACATAAGTTGATGTGAAATTTGTACAATATCAGTGTAACAGTTACGTTCCAGACTTCCACTCACTCCCTTCTCAACATTGGTCACAAAATCAAATTAGGATGAATAGAAAGGGAAAAAAACTGTTTGATCTTGGATTGATAATCTTAAGGATCTAAGTCATATTGTTTCTTTAGTGCCCTTCTTCAGCTGCATTATCCTAGTTAATCTTAAGCTTCTTGTTATTTGGTTGATAATAATACATTTTGAACCACCGCTTCAAATGGCTAAGCTCTAAAAGTTAATGCTCTTATTGCAGGCGAGGAGAACATAAAAGCTGAAGAAGCCAAACCTACTGAGCCTGAGGTATGTGGTTGACAAGTTTTGACTATATCTACGCTATTTGTTTGAGAAATGATGCGTGCAAAGTCATTAGATTATAGCAGTAACTTTTTGATGATGGAGAAAATAGTGCAAATAGGGACTTACTTGTGAGAGCCTTATTTTCCATAGTAACATCAGTATTTTCTAAACCTAGATTATGACATTCTTCTTATTCTTGCAGAATTAACTAGGTTCTTTTGGATCTTTGGCCCTGATTCAATAGTCAGATTTTTGTGGTGCTCTGCAAAGAGGGCATTTTTCAGCTTTTCTTGCAATGGATTTGGAATGGACAATATGAGCTGTCGCCACTTCATAATTACCAACCAAAGCCAAAAGATCTGAGCCTGCCTTTTCTTTATTTCTTTAAATTGTTTTTCTTTCTTACTGCCTTTATCTATTTTAAGCAAAGTGGTCGGTTGAAACAATGGATAATTCACATTTAAATCATAAGAATCTTTTTCATGTGTTCATTACATCCGTTTTGGTTCGTTTAAAATATTGTTTCCTATGCGCTCCTAGATGGGATACAGTACAAGTATTCAACTGTTGAGCAGAGATTTTTACCTCAAAAATTTAGTAATTACCTGAATTCATAGTTTGATTCAATATCATATCTAATCTCACGTACATTTTCAATTTAAACTCAACCTTGATATGAACTCAGGACTGTAGTGATCTTGTTCCTTGAGACAATCATGTATATGTATGTACCAGCATAAGGGCATGTTTGCCTATTATTAGTTATTGATAGACGTATGAACCCCACTTTTAGGAAGATTTTTTGTATACATAATATTTAAATATAAATAAATTATGCAAAAAAAAGGTAAAACGTCGTCGTTTTGAGCCAGAAAAAAAAAAAGGCAAAACGTCGTCGTTTTGAGCCCAGGAACCATTTTTTTTTTTGAACGGGTAGGTACCGGGTACGTACCCACAACGTATGCGTACCGGGTACGCGGCCAAAACAGCCGTACCCATGCAACAGAGAGTACTATGCCTAAAATACCAGGAGAAGGGTTTTGATGCCATCATTGTCTTTATATTTCTGTCTTTCTATATTTGAAGTGGCAAGACTTGAGTTCGAACAAAAACTAATCAAAAGGGCATACTGACAAATGTCGCTAAAGCGTAAAAATCTTCCCATGGGATCGACGTAGTGGAGAGATGAGGTTAGGGATGATAGAGGAAATCCAGAAAATTACCTCCCAATTCTAACATTTTAGGGCTTTGTAAGAGAGTATATTAGGGATTTCAATAGATGACACATCTTGAAAAGGCTTAATCCAGTTTTTGGTCCCCAACCTTTGTCATAAATGTGACTTTAGTCCCTCGCCGGAGTAAAGGTGGGGAGTAGTCCCCAGTTTTTGACAAAATGATTGGTTTTGATCATTCCGACCGGTTGGGTCAACGCCGGAGCTCCGTCAGCTGATGTGGCCCTTGCCACGTCAATTAATGAGCCTCGCTGGAATTTTTTTCTTTTTTCATTAAATTAAAAAAAAATAAAGACACTAATTAACTTCCTAATTATTTAAATATTTTAATAAATTAAATAGTTCTTGGGTTCCTCTTCATCTCTGCTCTTCATCTTCATATTCATCATCTTCTCCAGCATTAAAAACATAAAATCCAGAAAATAAAATAATTCATCATCACATCCCCTTCTTCCCTTTAATTCAACAAAATCCTTAAAATCAATGCTCATAACTAGATCTAGGGTTTCCTCATCCCAAATCACAACCCCCAATTCGTGGAACACGAACAGCAACAAAACATCCCAATTCGTGCAACACAATAAGCAGCAAAAAAAGCTAGCAATAAACCCGATGGTGGCCGGCGGCGTGATTTGGGGAAGAGGAGAAGGTTGCGATTTGGGCCGGAGGTGGTTGGGTGAGGTCTCAACGGTGCCGGATAGGGGAATACAGAGCGGCGGCGATGCGATTTGGACAGAGGACGTGGTTGTGGAGATTTGGGGGAGAGAGAAGTGGTGGTGGTTCCTGTTAGAAGAGGAGCAGGAGCTTCAAAGGTTGGATTTTTTTTTTTGGAAATCCAATTTCTGTTATCAATTAGTCAGAGATCTTGCCAAAATCTGCATGATATATCTCTTTGAAGAAGATAACATTGCTAATTTGTCCTTTATAAATGAAAAAGGAGTGTTTCCTTCGATCAATTTCCTAGTCAATCTGATTTATGATGTTAGAAGGCTGATGTTAGAAGGTTGCTATGGGAGGAAGGAGAAGAGGACGTGGTGTGGTAGTTGAGGTTGGTGCGTCAGATTTGGGATATGGAGATGAGGTGGTGGCTCTTGAGAAAGAGATTTTGGGTTTGAGATTTTGATGTTGTTGGGGATTTTGGGTGGGTTATGGTTTTTGGATTTTGTTCTTTTCCTTTCCCACTTTTTCCTTTCTTTCTGAAAAATATTGAAGAAAATTTGAGAGTATGGAATGAAGATGAAGAACAGAGATGAAGAGATCTAAAAAAATTGGACTGAAGAAAATATTTTCAACAAACAGAGATGCAGTCCAGTTTTTTATTTAATTTTCATTTTATTTATTAAAATATGTAAATAATTAAGAAGTTAATTAGTGTGTCTTAATTTTATTTTAATTTAATGAAAAAAGAAAAAAATTCCAACGAGGCTCCTTAATTGACGTGGCAAGGGCCACCTCAACTGGCGGAGCTCCGGCGTTGACCCAACCGGCCGGAAGGACCAAAACCAATCATTTTACCAAAAACTAGGGACTACTCCCCACCTTTACTCCGGCGAGGGACTAAAACCATATTTATAACAAAGGTTGGGGACCAAAAACTGGATTAAGCCTCTTGAAAATAACCTCATACTTCAAACGTTTTAAGGGCTCCTCTATAATTTCCACAATAAAAACCCTAGAGGAAGAAAAATGTGAAGTATCCTTCGCCTCTTCCTCCCCTTCTCCTCTGCCTCTCTAGTGACCACCGTTTTGCGGCTATCCCGCAATGTGGAATCTTGCTATCCCAATTTTTCAAGGATTAACAACATAAATATAGATGCATTATTTCAAAATAAGAGCAGTTAAGTACAATATGATGTAGCCCAAACTGAGGCTATCAAACCCGGGCAGAATATTTAAAACTTCCACCAAACATGAGATATATACGAGATATTAAAACTACCATAACCTAGGAGATAAAGGAGAAAAGAAACACCACCAAAACATAATGTAATCCAAAACGCGGGGTGAGGGAAATGGGAGATTGGAATAACCAGCTTTACACATCAAACGGTGGAGCAATGGTTCAAAAATTTCTGTTCATGGCTCTTCCTTGACAAAGTAACTCTCAGGCAAGCAGAAATCTTCTTCATGATTAAGCGATTCGATCTCTTCATCATCTGTTTTCTGATGAAAAAAGACAAACACCACACTTCATCAAATCTCAAAAATCAATTAAGGCATCAACTAACATGTTATTTGAGGGGGGTATATGAAGAATGGGAATAATCACAACTTAATGATAACATACCAGCATTTCTAAGTTGTAGAACCGATCCAGCAGTTGAAGAACCTCCTCAGAAGAGAAGTGTCTGTCAAATCTGAATGAAAAATACGCAGTTCTCTGATTATATATCTGATTATATAGGTCTAACACATCATGCTTGATAACCAAAAAAAGCAATATAGGCTTAAGAGTGGAAAAAAGAACAAACCTCCTCCTGAGAAAATCCATCAGACCATAAAGGACAAAGTGGCGATGTATTCCTTCATAAAACCCATATTAATCGTAAGCATAAAATTTGATGAATCCTACTAAAAAATATCAACATTGATCCTTGACAAGTGACAACCACTGTCAAACTATACAACTTACTATTGCTTTTACAAGGATGAAGAAATCATCCATACATAACTGGATAAAATAAGAAACGCAAATTATCAAATAACAACTAAACAAGCAACATTTGCATGTCTACGGATTGTTCTTCAAATAACAACGAAACAAGCAGTATTATCATCTCCTTAAGCATTTGCAAAGTATTAAATGATCAATTCTTCATTCTTCTAGTAGTCTTCACAAATTCCTTAGCATTTACTTGAAAGGTTTATGCCCAAAACTGGACAAAAACTTTTGAGTCAAAAATGAGAAATATCTTCAACTGTGTTATTTTTATTCGTTATCTCCAAACTCTAACCAAATATTGCAGAAAGGGAGAAAACTTATACTTCTAATCATTTCTCACTCAGGAAATCTCAAAAGAAAGAGTGCCTCCATGCAACATAAATCATGATGCAGTATATGCCTTGGCCTAGTATCCATTAACACACATGTAGTAAGCGTTCTATGGGACCCCCTCCCCGTTTCTCGATAACAAATGTATAGCCAGTAAAACATGATCCACTTAAAAAAATCACCTTCGTTATTAAACTTGAAATCCAGTATCACTATTATTAAAGAGAATTTCATCCATTCAAATATCTTACATGTCAAGCATTCTAAGTGCATGAATGAATCTACGAAATTTGAATCGGCGTGTCCACATGTATAACAAATACAAAATGAACATCATTATTTTGTACAGGAACAAATAGAAAAAGATATTTTGAAGTCATCATATCATCTACGGAGGAGAAAATGCCAACAACCCAAGAATGTATGAATATACAATGCTCCAGTAATTCGACGATTCTGTTTCGTTTCATAGCAGAGCAGGGATTCATCTCAGGATTAAACAGTCTCACTCATCATAAACTTTCCATTTCCCCAAAAATTAAAACTTGTTTCCCTCTCCTAATCCCTAAGTTGCCTCACATGATAACAAACATTTTCTATTTCATTGAGAATATCAAATATTAATGTACAAATTCAATATATGCAAAATTCAGAACGACGACAACGACAACGACGATAACAACAACAACACCAACAACACAGAGAGAGCGAGAGAGTGGTACCTTGTAGTTTCATTGGAGGATAAATTTCAAGAGCTTCCAACAATTGGAGCTCCAATTCAACCTGAGCTTGATCCTATCACCATGATCACGAGGTTAGCTTCAAATTCAAATTTCAAGCATTAGAGAGAGGGAGAGAGATACCTTGGGGAGAGAGGAAGCAGAAGAAGGATGAGGCTTGCAAGGAGAGTGTACAGACATGCCATCTTGCTCCTCCTCTTTGGGTTTGCCAGCTCCTCCGCCACTGCTCATCTTCTCGTTCTGTGATCAGACTTTTGTTCAAACTAACCAGAAACCCTTTGCTGATTTTTCTTTTGTTGGTTTGTTAGGGTTTTGGTGTTTGATCTAAAAAGGTTTTGAAAATGGAAACAGAACTTGTTTTTTTGATCAACGCTGGTTCAAAACAAAAAAACTGTAATTGGGCAAGCCCAAGTGACTGTACTTTGTTTTATTCTGTGGCTGAGATGATTAACTTGTTGCCTGTAAAATAGGTTGGGAACAAGAAATTATGAAATTTTCAAAATGAATTGATAAGAGAAGGGGAACTTAGGGAACAAATATTTAGTGCTCCAATAGCACTGAATACTCAGTACTCCCATTTTGCAAAAGTTGTGTTAAGTGATAGTTTTCCTTTTATTTTAAATATTTTTATAAGTTAAGGCTTCAAGGCTGTGGCCTCAGAAAACACACTTCTCATTAACCAACTAAAAACTACAGAGAAATTACTTTTAAAAAATACTTTAAAATATTAAATAAAATTAAATGTGAGCATTTTTACATGAATGTAATTTCAAGTCAGCTGATCTACATATTTGATGGTATATGTGGTGTTACATACACTGTTTGAGATAATATATTTAATTTAAACAAACAAATTTGTTGTCTTGTTGATATTAAACTAATTTAAAATCAAATAAACTTTTCACTGTTGTCCCTTTCTTCATCTCATATTACTTTTGATATTCCAAATTCCATTGACGTACATAAATCCCAAAATTACAAGTCTAGAGATTTCACATTTTCACACAAGATAGAGTTAGCATCTAAGAGATTAGGCCATGCTGTTGGATTAATGTCTAAATAGTAAACTCACTAACAATTTCCTACTTGTTACGACTTTTATGCTTATTTTCCATAATACAAATGTATATTCGTATCGCAAACCAATAGAGTGTTGCTATTATTAGCAGTAGAATGAAATACAACCATAGCTCCATACAAGAAGACATAAAAAAAATTAGGAAGGTTTCCAAATCCTTGCAGATTTAATCCGTGCCAGCACTAGGTTGTTAAAAATGGGAAGTGTCAAAAACAAACAAAAAACTAAGAACCAATAGAGATGATGTCTACCAAGATATCTTCTATCCTAACTGAAAATGGATCTGTCCTACAATTATTTCAGATTAACTTCACTGTAAAATTCACTGCCCTCAGTTTTCCACAAGAAATCCAATTCCAGCTTCAACATCCTCCCAGCTTCATAAACACATACGTACAAAAATTAAGATTGCAGGAAGCTATCCTTGCCATCCTGCCACGGCAAAACCTCAGCAGCATCCACTAATATACATGCAGGGATTGCCTCGGAAATGGATGCAATAAGGGATTTGCATATTAACTTAAATAATTGATTTGGACATCAAAAAAAAGTGCGCCTGCCACTGCCAGAGCAAACCATATATCAGTATTAAAGAAGAGTGACTTTAGTACCAAGGATATTATCTCATAAAAAAACATCAAAACTTACCTTTCAAGCATAATCCATACTGTAATTAAGATTAAACAAAATGTTTTGCCGGGCTTCTGCACCCAATCGGTAATTCAGATCTCGAGCAAGCAGTTCCAGTCTGTCGTTAGTCTCATAGTCCATCTCGCGTATGCATCGCCTTCTTATTTTTTTAAGAATCTCTTTCGTCGGTTGAAAACCAGCAGCCAACTGCCAATAAAATAGATATACGTAAACGAACTTCACAATAAAAAAATACTTGTTTCCATTCTAGGAAAAAGGACAATGCAATTACCATATCATCAACAACTGACAGAGCAGATTTGACATCCCGGTTAATCAGGTGGGCATCAACAAGCACAGAATATGATTTTGCATTAGGTTTGAGACCCAAACTCGTTAGGTGCTCAAACACCTTTGAAGCTTCATGTGTCTGCCAAATATAAGTAAAGTAATAAGTACGTTTGTCATGGTTCTTACACATCAGATCCTGCTGTAGCACATAAATAATCAAGCAGGAAAAGAACATCCAAAAGAAAACGTGTTTGCCTTTTCTCCATCCAGCTTCAAACCAAGCATGTAACCTTTGCTATCATCCTATACAATCAATATTAACTGCCAATGATGTTCATTTTTTTCCTTCTCACCCTAAAAGGCCCCCACAAAAATGGTTGAAATAACAAAGAGGACCAAATTTGATCGGCAAGTGATACCTACATAGGTCAAATATCGTGGATGCAAAGCACATGTATACTAGCTTTCAGACCAATGCATGCTTTCAAAAGGATGGCAGAGGAAGATGTAGAGGGAATGTGCAGAAAGATTCTTAAAGAAAAGGTGGGTGGGGAAATGAGCCATCACCTTCTTGAGCTTCCCAAAGGCATGCATTAAGCCATTGTATGAATGAATATCAGGGGTCAACCCAAAAGTGGATTGGATCGATTCAAAAGTTTGGTAAGCACGATCAAGGTCCCATATGTTAGCACATCCTGAAATGATGCAGTTTAGTGCAGCAACAGATTTATAAGGACGCTCTGAACGGCTTAAATTTTCCAGTTGAAAATAAACCTGATGAGAACAAACATGATTAGATAAACCTGCAAATGAATATACCATTATGAAAAACGAAAATATATATCTAGCAGCAAGTTAAGTTATGATGAATGCATGCCAACAGGGGAAAAAAAGGTATTGTAATTGTAAGGGGTATGTCACATGGATTATTTTTTTAAAATGAATCATTTGAATTTTAGGACTATACATATGTATTGAGTAAAGAAAGAAAATTTTACAATCTATTTCCAACAGAAAAATTTGTGCATGAAATATAGATAAAAACTATAAACAACACAACAACATTGAATTAACATAAAATCTAAAGGTTAGATGATATTGATTGATTTCTTCAACAGAAAGAAGACATACATTATCCAAAGTCTCAAAACCCTTCTTGGAGCATGCCACAACCAGTGGATGTAAAGAAGTAAATGGGCAGAACAAGTCTTCAGATTCTTGATTGGAATCTCCATAAGCAGACTCATATTCATACAGAGCACCAAAAGCCTTTTGTAGATTCCCCATTGATGCAAGGGCATATATCCTTCCAAGGTATGATTCTGGATTAGGAACTTTCTTTTTACGCAGTGAGTGGCGCAAAACAGCCCATGATGCCCCTAGCAGCTCAGAACTATAGGTTCTACCTGCAGTCAAAAGAGCTGACACGACTAAACCTTCATCTACAGAAAGCAAAACGGGGGGGTTTGCACGTTCACCCTTTACCATCCATTTAGCCATAAACTCCAGGCTATAAAAGGCTAACTTGCTATTATCCTCTCGCAATGCAATTTCAGCTATAAAATAGCACGTGGTCCAGGAGGGGCAAAGAGCTTTGTTTTTTTCTGTTGCCTAGACACAGCAATGAAAAATTACATAATGAAGTGTGAAGTTATAAGTAAATCTGATGCAGAAAAATATGAGGTATCAACAAGATTAACCACGCACCTTGCACCTTTCAATTATTGTCACCAATGAATCTAGCCTTCCCTTATTGACACAACTCCTGACACAGTCCGAAAATATCTTCATTGACAACACGTGACCAGATTTCAAAGTTAAATCTATATATTTGAATGCAGCATCAATCTGGTCCGTTAGAAAGAGCATTCCAATGACCAAGTCATATGATTCATCATCAGGGAGAGATTCATTTCCCGACTCCAGCATCCTGATAAAAACAAAGCAAAGCTTGACACTTAAAGAAGTAAATATGTACAATTTACACATAAATAATACAACAAATTATGAATGTTATTCATTAAGAGAATAATTTTGACTTTGGTTTCCCTGACTGGTATGCTTTTTGGCATTTCAAATTATGTTCAGTCTTAAAAAGATATAATCAAGATAGGCTAAAATCATGTGTTGAATCGTAAAATTGTATAATTTAACAATGTTATGACCTGAGATGGGAATTGCCGCTAAAATCACATTTTGGTGAAATCAAAGTGGATCTCAATTTGAAAAGTGAAATTGCAGAATTAAGCCATGATAAATGTCCATATTTCGCATCTGGATCTACAACCCAGTTGGATATAACCCAATCTCCATTTGTCCCTAACCCTAATTGAATTATCACACTTCTTTCCCCTCACATTGGAACCATAATTGGAGTAAGACCAGAGTTTGCCTCTTTGTCCCCAACCCTTCACTTTTTGGCGAATAGCTCTGAGACGCCATTGATGCTGCTCTCCAAAAGTGAGAAGCTAAAACTTCTGAGTTAAGTCGCCTATTTTGTGAGATACCCCGCCCTGCTGCTCTTCAACTTTGAACACAACTTCATTGTTACTCTGCTACTTTTTGTTCGACCCTTTGCTTTATTCAGCAATTTTTTATGTTATTCTCTGTTTGGTCTGCTTTGTTCGACCCTTTTGGTCTGTTTTTTTAGCTGAAAATGGCTTTAAGGGGGGGTGGTCATGGCAATAATGGCACTGGTCAAAGCTCGGGTGATGGTGGCAGTATGAAGCACCAATGCTCTTGGCTTCACAAGTGTCCCTTCAAAATTACCATGGAATGCTTAGGGAAGTAGGAGCTATGTTGTCAATCCCAGTTTCCAGCTCGTCGCAGCCAGCCTCAAAACTGGGATAGCAGGATCCCGGATAATGGGATGGCCGGGATAGTGATTTTTTCGCTATATTTGGTATAATTTGTACCATATACATACATTTTTTTTATGTTGGACGCATTGTCCAGCACATAGCATTGACTTAATGTTGGAAGACTTTGAGAAGATACCTATTTGTGTTACGAATTTATGATTTAGTAAAATCTTACTATTCATTTTACAATTCTATGATTTAAGATTTTGACTCCCCTTCCCAATTCAAGGTAAAATCTTGATTTTAACTACCTTGGATATGACTAATGAGCAAGACCTCTTCAGCTGGTCGAGAGAAGCAAAACTTCATTTAAAGTGGAGGATCTACCCACAAAACAACCTAGCTTGTAGGAGTGAGCTCACATCTAAATCAAATGACAAAGAGGCAATTTAGACCACCATCCAGCATCTGGATTTTTCTTTCAAACCCAGTGAGACTGACACAGAAGCCAAAGTCTCATATTAACCCTTTTCCATTTTGAAATTAGTTTCTCTCAACTCTTCAAAGCCCGACTCTAATGTGCGGGCTTTGCTGACATTCGAGATGCACAAGAACAGGCAAGAGACAGCAAATAACCAAAGCAACTATTACAAGTTAGGAATTCCAGACCAAAATATTTTCAGTTTAGTAAAATGTATGAAAACAAGTAGTTGGTTAAGTTAGTATATAACCAACCCATTAACAATACTTCGAGCAACGTAACCTCTTGCCTGGTAAACCAGAAATATTTTCATCAACAACTCACAAACAGTAACTCCCCAATAATCAAAACATAATGAAGCGGGTAGTGTAAACAATATTCATACCACACAACTAGGTACTGCATAAACAAAACTGGAAATGACAAGCATATCAGAATTTAGAATGTGAGATGATCTAACCGTTCGAGGAGTTTCTCAGCAGCAAAGGTTTCACCAGCTTGATGCATAGACTTGAGGACGAGGTTAAACGATGCCGTATTAGGGACGACGTTGAAATCATCCATCTGAGCAAGGATGTCGAGCAACTCAGCCGCGGAGGCTCCGATCATGAGGTTGGCCCTGAGGTAGTGATTGTAGAGGTTAACATCAGGCATGTTAGGCTTCCCATTCTTGTCGAGAGACCTCACCCAAGCCTCGAACAGATCCTTGACTTCATCCCATTTCTGCGACGCCATGTATTCACCGAACAAGTTCTGGAGCTCGAGGGAGTCGTAGGATTCCGACAATGTGGTGCGGCCGGTGTAGCCGAGGGGGGCGATGGCGATGGCGCTGGAGGAGGCGGAGGGGCGTGGATTGGGGTTCCGCCAATTCTCGCCGTAAAGAGGGCTGCCGGAAGCGGGGTTGGGAGGGAGCGGGGAGGCGGTGGGGTTGGGGTTGGGGTTGGGAGTGGGTTCGGCGAGCTCGGGTTCTTGAGAGAGGAAGGGGAATGTGGCGATGGTACGGATGGCGGTGGGTTTGGAGAGAAGGAAGCGAGATCGATGGAGGATCGCCATTTGTGACATGGTGGAGAGTGTGTGAGAGAGTGAGTGTGAGGTTTGAACTGTGAATGGGTTTAACGCATCTAGGGTTTCTGTGCGTGCTTTGGATTCAGCCCGGGTAGGGAACGGGGATGGTGGTGAATCTGGTGAGTGATGAAATGAAATGGTAAGTTTGAGGTTTTTTTGTTTGGAGGGGAAATGGATTGGAAGTTGGGCTTTGATTATCAGGGAGAGGCCCAGTGAACTCTTTCTTGTTCAACATTTGGGTTGGGTCTGAAATGTTTTGAAAATATTGACACAGACCAGGGAATTATTTTTTCCAACTTTTTTACCTGACCCGAGTATGGGAGTTGGGGTTTCGTAATGTCATGTGCGTCTGATTGTAGGGAAGTCGTTGATATTCTTACTAATGATACAGACGTTCATAGCTACTTACTGAGGGAGAAAATAGTCACAATTCGAGATATTGGGCGGGGAATGGATAGTTACTTTCTCTCATGTTCCTCGTGAGTTTGTGGATGTGTTGACTTCTCATACATTTTGAGATGTAACTCTCAGGGTCGGTCCCGACATTTAAAAATGTATCCCTAATAATTTTAACGTTTGAAATTTCATCAGAACTATTATATTGGTTCGTTTGGCAACTGGCTTCTTACAACGGTTCGAACCCAGTACATAAAAGTAACATACACAATTACTAACCACTAGACCAGCTCAAATCATTAATAACATCTTGAACATTAGTTATTATAATCAAATTTTATTTTATGGGAAAGTTTAATGAGAATTTTTTTTTGGGCCCCTTCTTTTTTGAGGCCCTGGGCTGTTGGCCTACTTGCACAGGCCTAGGGCCGGCCCTGGTAACTCTTTGACGGATATGGAAATTTTCTCCTTCCTATTTGATCCCCCTTCTATGTCATGATCTCCTTGCTTAGTTTTGTTGGCTTTCTTTAACTTTTCTGAGTGTAGCAAAAAAAAAACCATTATCAAAAAAAAAAATGAAAAAAAAAACTTTTTTTTGAAATGTAAATGAAAAAAAAAAACTTAAATGAGGTGTTTTGCAAGGTTAAAAATATTGTAAGTAATTAGAAACTAAAAACAAATTTACTACCTATCATTTGTGCTTATCTTATAAATAAGTGCTTGTGCAAGTGTCTTTGAAGGAGTTTATGTAAATAACTTACAGACAATTTATAAGTTGTTTTGAGCTTATCTTCATAAGCTACTCAAATTAACTTAATTTATCAATTATCAATTATATAACTTATGTTTACTTATAAGTTATAACGTATTTAGAACTTATTTCAATAATTTTTCAAATTTGCTTATAAATAGAGATTTATTTTCATAAATATTTAACTAAATTGTTTTCTATACGCGCCCCTAAATTAAATAAGAACGAGAGTAAAAATTATAAGGTGGTGATCATCAAAAAAGAAACGTAGGAAAGTGGCAACTTTCCGATATATATTAGGAGATCGATTAGAAGAACAAACTTTTGGAGGCTGAACCCTCCATCAAATACCTTTTTATTAGTAGGCCGAAGGAATTTTCAAAACCTAGTCAAGCACTTTGGAGACAAATTGTGAATAAAGTGATCTAAAATCAGCCAAATGCTTAGCAAAAAGGCGAGAATTCCTTATTCCTTTTGAAGTTCTTCTCATGCTTTATAAATATCAGGCCATCAGGGGCAACTTTAGCATAATCCATTATCTCATCATTGGTAATTTATACACAACATGAAAGGTGCCTGAACAAGTTTAATTTGCTGGTTTTGGCTTTGCATGTTATTCTCACCTACCATTTCTTCTTATATTTTGATTCTAAACTAAAAGCAAAGACAGTTTTTTTTCTTTCTCTTTTACAGAAAATATTTTATATTAATTGATATTTCTGAAATCAATATAAATTTTATTAATTAATAGTTAATAATATTTAATAACGCATTTTTTAATGTTAAATCTAAACCTCCACAAGCACACAATAAAATTTGAAGTACATCTTTAAACAGAATGAGTACCAACAAATCTTGATACAGTTGGTATAAATACATTTTCTAAGTTATTGGCCTACGGACACTCTTAATGCATAAAGAAAAAGCTCAATAAGCTGGTTTCATTAATTAAGAACACACTTGACTGAAAGAAGTTCCATATTTTGTGAAGGACCTTATGACAACAAAGCTGGAAGCCAACTTTTGAAGATTTTTTTTTTGATAAGCAACTTTTGAAGATCTTGATTTATTAGTCATCGTTTATTGGTTACTAGTTGTAAAGTTGCATCGAATAAAAATACTTAATACACATACATAATACATAATAATTAGCTGAAAGTGAAGATGCCGTTTTTTAATTAAAATAATCGTTGCATAACAAATTTGGGATACAATGAGCAACAAAAAGAAAAATAATCAAAAGAAAATCACAGGAAAGTTGTACCTAAGAGATCAACCACTAAAAAGAAGAGAAGAGACCATTCGGAAGAGTGTCTCTAACTGTCGAGGAAAAAGGAGATGAGACACCATAGCCAAATAACTCACCGCAACATTCTCTTCACGAAGCAAGTGATGGCAAATAATAATCCAATCACACAAAATGAACCATTGAACTTCTTGATCTGACTAGTAATCGAAGCATAATGATGGTACATGGGATGAACATCCTTCAAAAGACACAAAGTGAGCTTAAAATTAGAAAAAACTCAATATGTCTAAAACAACGTTACCAGTAGACAACAAGGCTGTGAAGGATTGCTAACAACTCAACGTAGAGTTTGTCATCAAAAAATGGATCATCGCATTGTAAACTTCAAAGTCGATCACTTACACTTTTTCACTTAAAATAAAAACATAAGTGGTAGAAGTAAAAGAGATCATTAGTTTTTTTTTTAGATAAGCAAAAGAGATCATTAGTAGTATGTTAGAATAATACGAGAAAATAAGAAAGAGAAACCGTGTGAAAACTCTCATTTATCTCTATTTATTTTAATCACTTATTTATTTTTTGAACAGTATGTATGCATTTTCAAAAAAAAAAACAAGAGTTGACACTAACAACAATATGATTATTTATAGTTGCTTTTGGAATAATTAATTATTTCTAATAATTTTTAGAGTGAAAAGCAATTGTATATTTGCATACAAACACAATTTAATTTTTGTGAGATTGTCTAAATGATTCTAGGTAAGATTGAGTTAAATCATTATAATTGTCTGATGCTGATAGATCCTATCTAGCTGCTGTTATTTGTGATTGTGTGTCTCTTTCTCGGTCTTTCCGCTCTTTTGAGTTTTTGTTAGTTCGTAGAACCACAAATTTGGTCGTGGACT
Organism: Lotus japonicus; assembly: GCF_012489685.1. Taxonomy (NCBI): domain Eukaryota; kingdom Viridiplantae; phylum Streptophyta; class Magnoliopsida; order Fabales; family Fabaceae; genus Lotus; species Lotus japonicus. The sequence goes on along the minus strand of NC_080042.1, from coordinate 77,025,301 downwards.
TTATGGCCAAGTTTGCGTTATCTTCTTTTTGTGCATGTTTGGTTGGAAGAATACCCTCTAGGTTTGGAATGTATTCTTGCTGGCGATGTAAGCTCGTTTGCTGATTAATAAAATTGAGCTATTTTACCGTCAAAAAAAAGTTAAATCATTATAGTCATAAGTGGACCAATGGAAGGTAAGTGAGCTAAAAAATTCATATTTTATCTATAAATGATCGCATTGGTACATTAGGGTGGAATAAAGTTACTCTCATAGATGATCTAGATTACCCTAGTTTTTTATTTTTAAAATTAATTTTTTATTCAACTCTGTAATCACCCTTTAAGCTTATACAATTCATATTTAAATATTGAGAAATGACTTTTTCAGTGTTCAAACATGTGTTTTCACTAGACCAACATTTTCTTGATTGGTCTATCATGATTCATAGTTAACTGATGAAATTTAAATATTTACCAAATAAATACGAAAATATGTAATTGAATTATTAATTAATATTACTTTTATTTCATTTAATATGGAAACTTTAAATATTAGAACATATAATTTTATCAAAATACAAAATACTAGAAATTAAACTCGTGCGTTGCACGAGTTCGTTTTTAATTTGTATTTTTTAATTGTAATATTTAAATTTGCATAAAGGTAAGAAAGCTATTATTTAGAAGAATATTTAGAATATATGTATAATTAAATATAATTGAGTTATGATATTCTCACACTTTCTTTCTCTAATAAGGGAAAAAAGGATCAAACAGGTAAAAAAAAAAATTTTGCTTCATCGGAAGAAAAAATAAGTAGATTTCTATTGAGATTGAAATGAGAGTAGTTTTTTTTTATATAAAAGAAATTTAATTACTTAATTAGATTAGTATTGAAATGAACGTGATAGTCTACTATTTTTTTTTCTAATATTGATTTAGTCGTTGCAGTGATGTTATAAGTTGTGCTAATTTTTTTTATCAAGATTGATGTGGTTGTTTACCATTGCTGGTGGCATAGAAGCTCTTTTAAAATCACTTTCACGAACATAAAAATAGATTTTATCTAACTGCAGGATGGACGTCATTTGTTCTCTTTGAATGATTAAGTTGCTATTTTTTTTCCATAATATGACAATATTGATGAGTGAAAGATTCCTATTTCTTATCAAGAATATAGTGAGTACTACATTTTACACTTATCTTTCTAGTGCAGTATATAAATTTATGTGGCTCACACTTCGTTACTGATTTGTGTCATATAAATATAGAAATGATGATATATTTGTATGATTTCATTTGAATGAGAAGAATTGTTTAGTAAATTACCATATATGTGAAACTCACAGTTTTATTTTCCAATCATCTGCAAGGGGGATATATCACTAAGTAATGTGTGTTTCTTGTTGTTGTTGATGATCTTTCTCCTGTAATAAAGAAATAAGAATGTGTAATTTAAAAAAGCAATTTTGAAATTAACTAAAATAATTAAAAATGACATACTTGTTGAAGTAGTTAGAGACAATTGTCATTTTTTTCTCACCAGCAGCTGAAGTATAAGAAATATGAATAATAGATGCATGGTTTGTTCATTTTGAGTTTGTGAGTGATTTCACTGGTTTGTTTATATAGAGATATAATAGATGCATGGTTCAATATAATACATTTCATTTTTTATTTATTTAATGTAGATAGTTGAATAGCCTCCTGACATTAACAATTTTATTCAGTTTTTGACACTGGTATTACCATCATGCCACTATTTTTAATTTAATGTTAGTTTTTCTTCGGAGTTACTATGTTAAGGAATTCTAAGAGTTTGTGAGTTTAAGAAAAATAGACATATATTCATGCAGAAAATTGGACAGCAAACTAAGACCATTGCATATCAAGACTAATTTTGGCGGAAGTATGCTTTATTGTTAATAGTTTTTTTTTCTTGGACTAAATTGATATTAGTTTAAAATTAACATTAAATTTGATTTTAATTTAAGGTACTGTGCTAAAACCATTTGCAAATATAACTTTGTGGTCTGTTACACTTTTGACATGGATGTTACTCTTTTTCTTATAGATTTGATATTTATTAAGTTTAAAACTAAAATCATTAGTGCACAAGTTTCCACTCACTAAGCTATCTCATTAAAACACCAATTTTTTTACTAATGTATGTAGGTTCTCACATGTATTTGTACTTAATACTTAGCTCAAGTGAGCTTTACTAATATATATAGAAGATAGATAAATATTTTTTTTGGAAAAACCAAATATATATATATATATAAATAAATAATTACTTTGGGAAATAAGAGCCCTAAGTACAATATAGATAGATATATATTGATATAATTTTTTTATTTTAAAAGTATTTTATCTAAATTATTTATTAATAAATATTATTTTATTTTTTATTTTGATTTTTTAAATTTGTCAATGCAAAGCTCAAGTCAATTTTAAGTCTATGAATGTTGTTATTTAATATAAGTAGTTGAATATGTTTTTATAATACAATTTTTTTCAGTTTTTAGTTTATTAAATTTTTTATTTTTAATGTATTTAATATAAAGGTATGTGAGCTTTTATGGTTTAATACATTAATTGCATGCAAAAACACAAGTGTGCTTTACATATATATAAAGATATCGTGGCTTAACGAGGTTATAAAATTTAAGATACAGAAAGTTCATTGTAAAATATAAATTAGCCAGTTATCTTGTGGTAGAGGAATCCATAATAGTATTAACCACTTCTCCTAACAAAAAAATAAAAATTGGAAAACCAAAAAACCCAAAATGAGACAGTCATGGATATCGCAACCACCACTTGTCTACCAGCATCATGAAATAATTTATGTGCCAAGTGACATCTCATCATACACTGTGAGTGGTGGAGACTTTTCTTAGTGTCTAAAAGGTTTTTTTATCAACTAATTATATTTCTGAAATCCGTCATATTTATAAAATAATTTAATTAAATTAAGTAAAAAAACACTTCTTAAAATGTAATTGTTTATAGCGTAACTAAATGTTTTGAGAGCAAATATTTGGCATGATAAGATTTTGAACAGCGTGCACACTTAGTATGTGTTTGAATTTCTAATTTTCTATCAACATAGATTCACATTTGTTTAGCAGTAACGGTGATCAGGGCAGTGTATCTTGCGTATTGGATTGTCCTTTCACTTTAGCATCACATTCTTCTAGTATCGAAGTGATCCAAATAGGCACTGGATATGAGAACTTGCAACGCATTCCCGTGCTCAAATCAGTGAAGCTGAGAGAGAATTATGATTAGATGAGAGAGAGCATGTTAGGGAGTAAAGATGGAGAGATAATATACGGTGGGTGAGATCAAGACAAAGGGGTTGGATTTTGGGAAAGTTTGGATATGTGAGGGTTTTGAAAGGGTGGTCAGTTCTGATGATTAATTTATGCCCAATGGTTTCGCCCGGTGGTGAATTAGTAACGAAGCCGCGTTACCAAGAGGCGAGAAGGTGGTTCGATGTGGACCATTGAGTCTTTTCACGAGTTTTAGGTATGGTGGTTCGAGTGAGGATTATGGTAGCACGACCGAGCCTTGGGTATGGTGGTGGTAGCGTGGTCGTGCAGGGGTTCACCGACAATGAGAGGATGGTGGAAAATGTTATGAGTTGTTTTTGTTTCACTTGCTGGGTTGGTGTGGTGGTGTGAGAGTGGTATGGATTTTGGTAGCTTAAAGGGGGTTTAGGTATTGGAGAGAAAATGTTGGCCGCAACAAACTTGATCATCATGGGGGTGTTAAAGGGTAAGGGTGTAATTCGGGGGTAATATGATTGTTGGTAAGGGCGTGATTTGGTTAAAAATATATGATATAAATTCAATTTTATAAATTTCTCTTCTAACCATTTTAGGTAGAGTAATGATATGTGAATATATTGTTATTTTCGTATATCAAACGGACATACATATTTTTGGCCATTTTTAATCGCTGCAAATATTACAACTGGTAAAACATTACCATTAAACTGTATGTTTAAATAATATTAATAAAATATGTTTGACAATCATCTCCATTTTAGGCAAGGCATACAAAATCTTGGATGATTAAAAACACTCATGCTATGTCTACACCTAAATGTTCACGGAAAACAAATATGAAGAAAAAAGAGGTTGAATTAAAATGATAGAAAGTATGTACATGAATGTATCAAACTTGGATGAAGTATCAGAACAGAAAGGGAAACAATAATATACAACAGCCACAGTTCCACCCTCAAAGAGACAGACCAGTAGGTTCATGCTAATTCTGGTGCCAACCCACATCTAACAAAAGAAAAAGATATATGTAAAACACAACGAGTGAACAAACTGCTCTAAAATAAAAGTGAACAAATTATAAAGCTATATATATATATATTATTAATTTAGTTCAAGTAAATTATAATCATAATTAACTTTTATGTTTCATTTTACATTTTTCCAGTGATGAGTAGTCTTATCTTTCCCCTTTTCTGGCACTAGGGTAGTGGTCCATTTTGCTCTTAAAACAGTGCCACACTAAACCATGTTGAGTTACCACATGAGTTTAGGACCGTTTGAGCATATAGACAAAAAACATTCAGATACGTATGGTACATGTATTCAGTAAACGACATATTATATTATAAAGTATAATAAAAGCTTCACCTTTAATACAATTCCCCAGATCACTCTCCCTGTTAAGCCTACATCATTTTACATCTCAATATTCCATGTTTTATTTAAATAATCCCACATATAGTACACAAAATAACGTTACACACATCACAGCAAAGTGCCAGATACAAGCTCCCACCACCTCACTTCACTCACTTTTTGTCCAGAACTCTCTATTCTTCTCCAAACCCTTTTCTTCTCATTATATCTATCTCTCTTTTTTCTCTCTGCCTCAAACTGTTGCACCCTCCCCAAGTTCATTCAACCACCAAATAAATCTCTCTTCTCTCTTACACCAACTGAAGACAACCCATCTTTGTCACTAATCATGGCTCTAATGGTGTATTTTGTGCTTTTCTTAGCCCTGACTGGCTATTCAAGTAAGTATATGTATATGGATAATTTTTCTCAAGATTTTAGATTTTTTTTCTGTGGTTGAGAGAGAATTTTTTTGTTTTTTTGTTTTTCTGTTTTTAAGGTAAAGATGAGATTTTGTGTGGACTAAATGGTCTGTTCTGTTCTGTTGTTTTTCTAGGTGCTCTTTACTGTATATGTAAAGATGGTGTGGGAGATCAAGCTCTTCAGAAAGCAATAGATTATGCCTGTGGTGCTGGAGCTGATTGCACACCTATTTCCACAAATGGAGGCTGTTTCCAACCCAACACTGTGAAGGATCACTGCAACTATGCTGTCAATAGCTATTTCCAGAAAAAGGGTCAGATTCAGGGAAGCTGTGATTTTGCTGGTGCTGCCATTACCAGTCCAACAGCACCTAGTAAGTATCCTTCAAATTTCTTCACATCCTAGCTCAAATCCACTTTTACTAAATTTTCCTTTTCTCTGATCTGCAGCTGCATCATCTTCATGTGTTTTCCCCACAAGCCCTGGGTATGTTTCTTGATTCTGGATCTTGCTGTTTTGTTTTTTATTTCTCCAGTCAATTTACTTAATTCTCTGAAAATCAAGGATTTTTTTGCACAATGTGTTAATTCCATTTTCCATTTATAGAATCCAAGATTTTCTAGTTCTGAACCCTGCTTTTCATGATCTAACTAACTGTAGTGCCTTGATGTGTTGGATAAAAGGCTTGTTTAGATTCAACTTCAATTTTAGCATTTACAAAAGTTGCTCTAAAATCAGTTTACTTTTGCATTGATGAAAACTCATTTTTTTTCCTTAATTTTTTTTTTGGGTACAACATGCTTTTAGCAAAAGGCCATTTTCTTTAGGTGCATTCATGTACCCACCACCGCCTCTGAAAAGAAGTTAAGCACAAGTCATGGCATGATGGCTGTTTTTGAAACATTAGCTGTCATGATTTGGATGTTTCACAGTTATTTTTGTCCTCTTCATCATCACACATGTTTGATCCTGGATCTATGATCTTATATAATATTGGATTAAATGGTTTTTATCATTAATCTTTATGAAGAAAGATCATATGGTGATTTAATTTGATTTCCATATGCAGCACTACAGGGACAGGGACAAGCACAACCCCATCAACCACCACACCAAGCACAACCCCCTCTACCTTAACTCCTCCTACTAGCACAGGCACAGGCACAGGCACAGGCACAGGCACAAGCACTGGAACAGGCACAGGCATAGGCACTGGTACAGGTTCAACCACAGGTACTGGCATTGGCACAGGAACAGGCACAACCACAGGGAGTCCTAATGTATTTGGAATTAGTCCAACATCATCAACTGGTACTGGTAGCTTCAATGACAATGGAGGGGTTCAATTGAAAGGCACATTTGTGTTACTGTTATCTCTTGTTGTTGCTAGCTTATGGCTAGCTTGAAGGGGTCTAAACTCTAAGCAACCACAGTGCTAGGAAAGACTAGTTGGGAGTTTGGTGTGTGGATGAGATTTTGCCACAGCAAGAAGGGTGTTCACGTAATTTCATCACAGAAAGTAATCCATCCACTTTGGCCATCTGTATTTTTGTTTTTTGTTTTGGTTCCTCCTACTATGTGCAAGGTGGAAAGGCTAGGGAATTTGGTTCCTTTTTAGTGGTGAATATAATGTTGACTATTGAGTAATGAGGGGCAGAACCTGATCAATTTCCATTTGTATATTATCTATCACTATTGAGAGGCACTAGTATTTAATTAGTTGAGATTTGCTACCTCATATCATCATATATAATCTCTTTTTATCCATGATTCTAAAGTATTTTCTTTTTATTTTGAAATGATTTGCATTGTAACATCATTTTCAGTAACCCAACATTACGTAACTTGATCTTCATGTGTTTCAAATTTTAGTCCTTAATTTATCGTTATCCCTTAAGACTCACTTGGCCTGATTATGTTGGCATCAAGTAGAAAATATAAATATATATAGTGAAAGATGTGATGTATACTTCATTTGTGTTATTTGTACTTAGTTTAATGTAGAGATTTTTGGGATTTTTTAAGCGATCTCGCACACAAAAAGTGATATAAGGTGGATTTACGTAATGTGGAGATTTCTCGGAGTTTTAAGTCTCTTGCGTTCAAACCTAATTATCAGTTGCTTTTTGTGGCAATATATGAATAGAGATAAACAAGTGTGCTCAAGGCATCAATAGGTCCATACTTGCATAACTTTATATTTACACACACTTTCCCTGAATTAAAAATGTTTGTAGTTATTCCATAAGCTCCTATCTCAAAGAATGACGTTCACATGGACATATTTTTAAAAATTGAGTATCTGCTTCACTTGATTTGTCCAAATTTTTAAAAGATTCTTGTTAAAGGCTTGAAATTAAGATAATTTTTCATTAATAATTTTGGATTTTACTTGTACTTTGTAATATTTAACTAGTAAGGGTAGTCTAAATCACTTATAAGAATGATTTTACCCTATCTTAGGTGAACCAATAGAAGTTAAGATAAGTGAGTAAAAAATTTCATAAAAAATTCTTCATATTTTATAAAAATTTTGGTTCATAAAAAATAATCCTCATGAGTGATTTGTAAAACCAAACTAGTTAACACTATTCTTTTGCTGAACAATAGAATGTTAGGTCTCTTTCATTCTCCCATTTTTACTCCAGACATGTGCGAATGTTGCCACTTGTTGATTTTACACTCTGTTTGGTAGAGAAGAGAGAGATGGAGAAGAGAGAGTAGAGAAGAGAGAAGTTGAGTAGAGAGAAATAGGTGAGAAATAGAGTAGATTTAAAGAGAAGAGAGATAGAGAAGAGAGAGACCCCAAACATAGTGTAAATCAAGCCTTCACTCATCTCTCTTCAATCTGGAGAGACCGAAAAAGTGGTGGAACCCACCACTTTTTCTTCCCTCTATCTCCCTCTTCTTACCTACCAAACACACACACTTCCCCCTTACTCTCTCTTCTCCATCTCTCTCTATCCAAACCTCCCTCTACCAAACAAAGTGTTAATGCTACAGGTGGATTCAACAGAGCCAAAAAAGTGAAGGTGGTTCAAAGGTCTCTGTATTCACTTGCTTGGAACAGCAAAATAAGATAATTTGTGATTTTAGCATGTTATCTTTCACTTGGAAGGTGTAGTTGTGACAATTCATAGTGTGGGCCAATTTCTCTTAGACATAATGTCAAGATCGACCAAAACGAGAAATATTGAGTCTAACATGCTTAACCGACAAAATGTACGAAATGAATTAATAATATAAGGCGCATGCTTTGGCTAACAGTTTCATATAAGTACCTTTTCTTTTTTACCTAGTTGGCTAGTTTTATGTTTGTTCATTTAACCTTGCTGCTAAGGGTTTCACTGACCCCTGCTCAGTCCATCGGTTCAGTGAAAGAAATATGTTGAAATGGAATCCTCCAATGGATAATTGGATTAAGATTTAACACTGATGGATCTATCTCCCCTACAAATAACCATGCTGCTTGTGGTGGTGTCCCTAAGGAATCATGAATGCAACTTCCTAGTTGGTTATTCTATGAATATGAGGACCTACTCAATTCTCCATGCTAAGCTTTGGAGAATTTTACATGGCAATCAGATTTCTAGATAAAGACTGCCTAGAATTCAATCCTAGTTCACCCTTGATTAGAAGTTTAAAAGCTTGATAAACTAGTTCTCTAAAGTTCATTTGAAACGCATCTACAGAGAAGCTAATTTTGTTGTGGAAACTTTTGCCAAGAATGGGTTATATGTGCTTATTATGACTATGAGAATTTATGATAGTAATTCCATCTTTTAGCTAAGTCTCATTCGTGTTTGATTATTGTAACAATCTGTAGTTCTGTACTTAAAGAACTAGTTCCTAGGTTTTTAGACTTTTAGCCTATTCTATATTCTATAGTGAATACTAAAAAAAAAGATGCCCATGATAATATCATTGGGTCGCCCTCCCATCCAACTATTTTGACGATTGGTCATATTTGGTAAGATCAAGATTGTTAAAAGATTACAAAGGAAGAAAATTATTAGCACTAAGTAGAGTAGAAAATAACAATTTCCTACTCTCGGATACCAAACATAAAGACCTTAATTATGTCAAGTAAGAACTTACACCAAACACTTCTATATATTTTATCCAAGACAAAGAATTAAATAAAAGGGAAACAAGCCTTAGATAGAAATTGTTATATTGTTCTATGACTACCAACCAAGAGTAATATCTATGAAGGATTAATTGACAAAGACGTCCAATTTTTCTCTCAATAAATCATATGATCAAATCACTTGGAATGATGACCAATAACAACCACATCTTAAATGTTATCTCATAGGGCAAAGTTAGCTACTTGGATAAAATGATTCTACTGTGCTTGGCTACTTTGAAAGATGACACTGAAGAAAGTCAATTATTCACTGAAAACGGAATTCAATATCAGATATGGGTGTGTGTGCAAGTTTTCTTTTTTAGCCAAAAACTTAAACACATTAACATCCAGAACAAACAAACAGTTTATAGTGCCAAAGTACTACAGCTAAAATATATCTATCTTACTCTTATAGCATGCTTGGAAATCCTTCTGCAATTAATTTTGTAGCCAAAATCTACTCTGGGGAGAAGCTTCTATGAGTAGCTTCTACATGTCAGAATTGATTTTGAAGAAAAATAAGTTGATCCAAACATGCTATTAGTATATCTATAAATCTAGTAAGGGAAAGAGCATTCTAAAAACTTATTTTGCTCTACCACCTGCATTGTTTGCCAAATGTTGAACTGCTCAGGTGCCTTCTTTGTTAGAGAAGGGCAAAACAGGTGTTCCCCATTCATACTTGTGAAACACATTCACTTAACTTCTTGGTCTCTTTCTTCATAAATTCAACAATTAATTTGATGGTAGAATCTGGTTTTTCCAAATGAGGAAGATGCCCACAATCGGGTATTTGGCGTAAAATTGCATCAGGTAATTCACAGTGTAGTTGCTGCAAGAGTAAAAGTTCAGATTTCAACTTCCAGTCTTAAAGATTTCTCGTCAGTCACATGCTATAAAAATAGTGTGAGATGGTAACTAACCACTGCAAGCTTATTGCTGATGATGCGGTCATTTTCACCCCATATTATCAGTGTTTTCTGCTTTACCTGTCAAACAAATTCAAAACATCTTATTGAGAAGGAAATCAAGCTTCCGAAAATAAAATGGAATCTTATCCATACAAATCTTACTCACAATTTGGGCTAGGGACCATACATGGTGAAAAAGAAAATCAAACTTGTTCACTCAAGACTAGTGGAATTTGACAGTTGTGCATATATGGATCCACCCATCCAATGGATTTTCAAGCATACAAGCATGTTGTTTCTGACATCAACTAACTAGTAGTATTATTTAGCTTTCTTTTTTTGGTCTTTGACATCTGTTGTCCCTCCCAACAAATGTTTCTGACATCAATAACTAGTAGTATTGTTTAGCTTTCTATGCAAACTGATACCTCTGCCCAACCACTTTTTCATTTGAAATAGATAACAATAAATTTGATTGCTTTTCCATAAAAAAGAAGGCTGAGTTTTAAGTCTTTGGTGTCATGTAACTTGAATCAAAGAGTAAAATACAGGTGTACAAGTTACCATGCAAGCAAATTTCAAAACACGTCATTAGTGGTGATGAAAATAATGATAACCTTTCAAAACCCATGTAGCACTTAAATCCAACAAAGCCTCAAATATTATTGAGTATTGACCATGGATCAGTGTGTTTTACTGTCTTTATATCTAATAACTCTGATTGTAAATTCATTGTAGCATTTTCTTTTCAATTAAAAAAAAACTGTAAAGTCTTATAACCAAGTACACCTAAAGTCTCATTCTTGGAAAACAAGCATTTTGATTTTCATAACAGAAGACAATTAATAGCTATGATTTTGTGATTACATACAATTGTAGTTCTACAGCAAAACTGACAACTAGTTGTATGACCGTCGCATCAGACTACCGTCATGATACCACATCACATCTGTTTTACAGGGTTCCTCTAGTCCTAACTCCATAAAAACACCATATAACAAAATGCGCACTTGTCAACAACCTGTAATGCTGCATATACCTTTCTTATCAGGGAACCAACATTGTAACCACCACTAGTCATAAAATCCACAGTAGCATCATCCCACCAAGGTAATAAACAATGCAAGCGACCCACCTATAACATTGAAATGAAGACTGTGTAAGCACTCTTCATTCTTGCAACATTCAAAATGACATAGTATACAAGGCCCATTGTATGAGGGGATTTCAGTAAATGGATACATCCAATACATAAATTACTATTTCAGATGCAGGACATGTATTCCTGTGGAAGGGTACTTTTACAAACATTTTTCTTGGGTTCATGCAGTAGCAGTAATCACATAACATAAACGAAATATTGGGTTGTTGGGATTCTCAGCTACCCTAAGGTGCTTGATCATGTGATACTAAGTTACCCAAGAGAACATGTGCCCAATGGCCCATTATGAAGTAAAAAATGTGTGGGAAAAATATTTCGCATATTATATGACTAAAACAGTGACTTCAGGACCAAGCAACTCACATTAACCGAATCAAGGCTGGTGCGGAAGGACGTGTTGGTGAAAGTCAGATAGTTGGCATAAAAGCGTAATGGAATGCTCTTCAATAAAGATACCTGGTTCAAAATAGTGCCGGTAGTGAGTTGTAACTTGCATAATTTAAGTCCTTCATATATCTCCCATAACAGTAGTAGAAAATTCAAGCGATGATGTATAATTACTGGCTTGTAAGATGGAAGGAATAACAACACCAACAGATGTAGACACATAAAAGAGATGCCATTTCCAAAAGCTCAGTATCATATTAAGAATAATTGTACTTACTTAAAGGTAGCATAAAGACCCAAAATTAAAGTGAAGAAAAATTACACTGACTACATTTTAGGGGAGTGATGGGTATTTTGAAATAATTTTCTAGATTATTGAATTTACCCTGCAAGAGAAAATTGGACAAATATGGGATATGGTTTGATTTTCTAGATAACATACAATGATATGATGTACTTAAGGTTTTAGTAAGTTGCAGAGGTATTTACCCCGGCATAGGCAACCGATCTTGGTAAGGTTGCTAGGCTCCCAGTTCCCTTTGCATATACACTAGCATCCATCAGAACAAGCTTTTCCACCTGAAAAGATTAACTGTAAATAAATGACCGGAGCACACCAAAATCATTTGATGGAGAACTTTTTTTTATGAAGAACTTATCAGCAAGCCATGTCATTGTGGATACTCAGAAGTTAAATTATTGGATGGCACATACAGCTTCTGGATAATTGACTGAAAAGTCAATCGCAACAGCAGAGCCAAGGCTTGGTCCAACCAATATCATTGGCCTTCTGATATAGGACTTCCAAAACTGTTACACATAAAAACATCTCACCGTCAACACAGCATGTGCAAAAGTTGGAAGGAAAACATAAGAGAAGTTGAAGTGACACAAATTAATTGACAATAGACGAAGACAGTCGTTTCTTCAAAGATAGTTCATGAACAGGTCAAAGCCGATGATTTAACTGATATGTTACCCCAATTCACAAAGTTCAATAAATAAAGCATACATTTTACTAAGTGAAGTATATTTATTGGCCAGACTATAACTAAGCTGTTAGGTTTGATCAAAAGTTGGAGATACATGAGATAGATTGGAAAATAAATAAGTACCTGATAGAAGTGATCACGCTTTGATACCACATCACAAGATGGAAGTTTTTCTGATGGATATAAGAAAAGAGATGAAAGCATGAATAAAATCTCATAAAGAAAGGGGAAGGAATAAGATACAAATACAATAGACAAAGTAATAAAGCAAACCTAAATCACAGAAGCCCCAACCAAGAATGTCAATGGCCCAGGTCTCAAATCCAGATTCTTCAAGCAGAGGATGTCCGTATCTCCATTCTAAACATGAACTGAATAATAAGGCAGGGTGAAATTCAGGGGCAACTTGAGTGAAAAATGTATTAACTAACTTTGTCTCTTGCATATTTTGAGCACCTGTCAAAACCATGTAGAAGGACAATTGGAGGTTCCTTGCTCTGCACCAATGGCTTCACACAACTACTCATGATGGGATTTTCGGCGAAACTAACCTGATTGATCACATCATATGAAATAAATCAAACATTTATAAGCAGGAAAACATGCTTTTGTGAGCAGGGCATGTCCTACAATCAAAATTCACTCAAGAAGCTTGGCAGACATATTGCTACCAAGCCAATATGAAAGGGAGTTCACAAATATTAGGCAGTAAGAGCAAAATCTACATCCAAAAGCATAGAAAATTAGGACTAGATGCAGAGTTTAACTCAAATTGTCAAATGGTGATGCACACAGATGCAGTTGAGAGATCCCAACAAGTGAATTTAAGACATTTTCTCCAAATGGAAAACATTTTGGTTAATTGTGAATAGTTATACTATACCACCAACCATGGTATCACAGTTAAACCAATGACAGATACAAGAAATTGATCAAGAAAAGACACATTTTACAGCCACAAAAATCTTGTTAAATTTGTTTGACAACTCAGGAGAACTGTGTCCAAGGACCCACTATAAATATTAAGTGGAAAGAACTTTAAAGTACCCAACCATCCACCAAAGCCAAAGAATGTAAGGACTAAGACGTAAGGACCATTACACTAGCCAGTAGCCACCCATCCACCAAAAACCCAAAGAATGTTGTGTTCCCAGATATTTACAAAGATTGTTGGAAACTTTGGCAATTGGCAAATACCCCCATATCCCAAAAATGGTACCACTTAGTCTGAGTTAACACAATTCAATCCCAGTGATACCCTTCACTGTGTAAAAGGTACTACTATTAGGGGAAACCTAAAAGTCTCCTTTAGTGGTCAATCATAAAAAGCTTGAACTTCAATTGTTCATGAAAATCCAAGACAATGGAACCCACAAGTAAACTAGTTCTACATGCAAGCAATGAGAGCAAAACACTCTTCTCAGCTGGATTGTACTCTGCTTAGCTTCTTCAAATCAGTGTGAAACTCTCAAGGGTTTGTTATAGTAAATCAAAATTAGAGACTACTACAATTCAAATGTGACATAGAAGAGAAGAATGAAATTACAGGAACAGGGAGTCTCTGAATGCGCATGGCGAGTTTTCGAGCAAAAGGGTCTTCGATTCTCTCAACCTCTCTGGGAAGAAAGGAAGGGAACCCAGCATCAGCGACAATCCTGAAAGGCCTCGTTGTAAGGTTGTTACGGTTGGTGGTGCTGCATCTGACGACGGGGCACGCGGCGGAGAGCAGGGGGGGAGAAACGAACATGTTTCGACGTCGGAATTAACAGCGGCGGGGTCCACGGTGGTGATAGTGATTGATACGGTGGGGCTTAGGCTTTGGTGAGTCTGCAGTAGTTAGCATTGCAGAGTGCAGAGAGGAGTGAGGACGGAAAGTTGTGTGTCAGTTACCTTCATGCACACCTCAACTCTCCTCACCTCACCTTCACTTCATAACATTTATTGACCTTTTAAATAGTGAATGATAGACATTAGACAATGACAAAAGAGTAATAAATATCGGTGCTAGCAATATTTCTACCTCATAAACATTAGTACTAGTTCTCATTTATAAGTCATTTGAGGTTTTTTTTCTTCTTATTTCAAGAAAATTAAATTGAAGAGAGAAATTCATGGGCAATTAGGAAAGTTGAAATTTTTTTATCAATTTATTACAAGCAACAATTTTTCTTAATTAAGAGAATTAGATAATAATGACTTATAAATGAGAACGAATTGAGTATTTAATGGTAGCAACACTCTCATTTAAACATGCACCCAACACACTTTGTCTCTTTAAAGGTAGGATAACTTTAGTGATAAGAGTTAAAAAATATTAAAAATGCATCGATTGATCCGCATCAAAATCCTAAAAAAAATTGGTCGGTAAGAAACGCCTAGAGTGTATTGCTGTCTTTTTCTGATGAGAATTTAGTTCAACATTTGATAATTTGAGAAATGGTAGCAACACATTTTTTAAGGATACACTTCCAACACACTTATTATATATTTAATTTATTTTTAAAAAATTAACACATTTTTAAAGAGATGAGAGACATATGTTAACTTTTTTAAAAAATAAACTGATTACGTGTGTGTTTGGTTTTAAATATGAAGAAGTCAAATGTGAATTCAGAAATTCAAAAGTCATTATTTCTTGCTTATGAAAATGTGGATCGAGCTAAACATAGAGAGTAATGATATATACACACTTCATCTTTTAAACACTTCATTTCTACCTATTTTTGTTTCTATTTCTCTCATCTTATCATCTATCACATCTCATATTTTATCTCTCTTACTTTTTTTTTTTATTCCTATCTCTCTCCACTTCCACCTCCTCCCATCTTAAAATGAGATGTGATGAAAACATTTTCCAAACATAAATTTTAGAGGAGTTTTCTAAATATTTCACTCATTTGGAGTGTATGGTTAAAAGGTGTAGAGCGTGTGGTAGAAATACTCCTCTCAAAAATTTCATCCATGTGTGGCAAGTGAAGTGAATTTTGATAATGGGCAAGTGAACTGAACTGAACGCGTTTACTGTGATAGTTGGACTTTTGAACGTGTTGGCTGCGATAATAATCGAGGAACTCGCGTACTCGCATCAAGCGCGTGCCAAAGATAGTGTGAATATTGATGTGTGTTTGTAGTTGTGTAACGTTTAAAAATGTTCTACTAACTAGGGGTGTACAAGGGACGGGTTGGGATGAGTTTTGGTTAACCTTAACCCGACCCTAAATATTGATCGGGCTATTTCATAGACCCTAACCCGTCCCTAGACCCAAAGCAACCCGACATTATGCGGGTCCAATTTAGGACGGGTCTATGTAGGACGGGACCGGGTTGGCCCGAGGAACAATAAGTTTAAGACTATTTGATACTAATTGTAAAATTTAAAGATAATAACATACTAAAAGAGTTATAAGTTGGAACTATTTTTTGGAAGAAATAACTTGAAAGGATCCAATTCTTTCATAATCTATTGCACTTGAGGTTTACATTTTGTTTGATCATTTATTCACCTGTCTCACATATGCATAATACACACACATGATTTTCTCTTGTTAGAACATGAAAGTGTGCATAGTTTGACAAACGTTTATTTAATTCATAAGGTAGATGTAAGACATTTTAATCTCATCTACATGGTAAGATAAATTTGAGCACCATGTATCACATTTTAATCATTATAACAAATTAAAATTTTATAAAATATAGGCTTAATTGCACTTTTGGTCCCCCAACTATACCCTTCCTGCGAAAATCGTCCTCAAACTTTAAAATTAGCAAAAAACGACCCTAAAGTTTACACCCGGTTGCAAAATTGGTTTTCCGTTAGATTCCGTCTAAAAACTAACAAAATATTCTGTTAAAAATGTATTAAAAAATAAATAAAAAATAAAATTGAGAAAATAATAGTATTTTAATTGAAATCCAGAAATACCCAGAATATTACATCAATTCATGAGAGCATTTGAGATTCAAATGATCACAACCTGAAATTTTAATCCAAAAAAAAATTGTTCAGATTAAAAGGAAACCAAATCCAGGAAAAACAAATCCTGAAAAACTGAAGAGGTGAGTTTTATCGTTTCTTGTTTGTTATCCCTTTCCACCTCAACCTGCATTTTCTCTCAGCTTCTTCAATCGAAACCAAAATTCACCATCACATCCAAGCAATTGAAGCAGAAGATCAATTGACCCCCTTCAAATCTAGTACTCAAACCATAAACAACCATAAAACCCAGAACTTGAAAATGCAAGTGTGTTGGTGTTCCAAAATCGGTGGGTTTTCTGGGTTCTGGGGGTGAACAAAGGGGGACTTTTATGAGTTTTAAAGAGGAAGGAGTCGTGGACGGAGGAATATATGAAATGAGAGAGACACAGAATCAACAGAGACCAGATCTGAAGAAGAAAGGTGGTGGCTTGAATCTGCCTCCTTCACCATCACCCGCCACCGTCGCCGAACCATTGACCGAATCAGCAACCTCAACTTCGTCTGCAAAGCTATGGGTATCTTCGTTCACCTTTTTCTCCATCTCTGCCACCTTTCATCGCTTCTGTTGTCGCTTCTGCCACCTACGCTCTTTTGAAACACCAAATGGAAGTTGCTGCTGCTCCTTTTAGTTTTTTTCTCCAATAGAATTTTGAATCAAAATAGAAGAATTGAGGATGATGTGGGAAGAAAATGACAGGGATGAAAATGAAGAAGAAGATGTTTGAAGAAGATGAATAATGAATGAAGGTTGTTGGGTTTCACTTTTTTAATTTTTAATTCATTTTTTAACCCAGAATCCGTTAAGTTTTGGATGGTTTTGGACGGCAGACCAGTTTTGCAACCGGGTGTAAACTTCAGGGTCGTTTTTTGCTAATTTTGAAGTTTAAGGACGATTTTCGCAGGAAGGGTATAGTTGGGGGACCAAAAGTGCAATTAAGCCTAAAATATATATGTGGGACGGGTCGGGTGACCCGAGTGTCAACCCGGACCCGACCCTACCCGAAGTCGGGTAACTCAAAGATCAACCCGAACCCGGTCTCTTTTAATGATCGGGCCGGGTTCAACCCGGCCCTAAAGGCTTGGGCCGGGACGGGTTGGCGGGTAGGGCCGGGTCTTGTACACCCCTACTACTAACTATGAAGGAGTAACTATTTAATTACACTCAACCACGTTGTTCTATTTCAGGTAAAGAATGCAAGTACTGGTTTATCGCCTACTTGTTGAAATAAATGACACTACCTGTAATTTTCATTTGTCTCTGAGTTTTCTTTCAAACTCGATCACTTATTTATTGCACCAAAGATACGTTACTCAAGTGGTAAGTAAGTTGGATTTAAAGTTACGTACTGTCAAAAAAATAAAAGTTGGATTTATCGTAAGGATAAAAATTAAAACAAATTTAAATTCCAGAAAAAATATTTTATTTGGACTTTAGAGCGACAACTGCAGTTTTATTAGCAAGGACAGGACATCCAATCCCCAAATCATAGACAAAAAGAAGTCATTGTGCATATCCACTTGTGAAAACTATTCATGGCGCGGATACTCAAGCATGAAAATTTGTTATTACTTATTAGTTTTCATTATAAAAAAAAAATGAAAATTTGTTATTTAGTTTTGCAAAATATTAACCAAACTAGTGCAGCTTTTTTTTGATTATTTTTTTAAACACAACACGCAAGGATACGAAAGTGGTTGAAATCGCATCTTGCAGTTGCAATACCTTTTCTTGCTAAGTTTAACTTAATTTAATGAGTTAAAAAAAACTTAATATTTTTTTCTGGTTTAACTGTCCACTTTGAGTGTAAGCACATATTAATGGTGTAATTAATTTTGTTGTTTTTAGAAAAAGTGAAAATTATTTTTCTATTTTATCTAGGGATGTCAATGGGTACGGATGGACATGAATAGTATATACCCACCACCCGCTCCAATGTAAAAATTTATACCCGTACCCGCTTCATACCCACATGAATATCTATTAAGTGAGTTTTAACCGAATTTTAAAATATCCGTGGATATCCATAGGCATCCGACACCCATGAACATAAATGAATTCTCATGTATTTCTTCAAAAGAAAATTATATTAAAAGTAAAATTTAAGATTGGACTTTACATTCAATCAATGTGTAAAGTAAAATACTTCTTTTCTACCATTTTTTGGGTCTAAGGTTTTTTTTACCATTACCATTGTATAAGTTTACTTGAAGGAGAACTATAACTCAAACACAAATTCACTAGATATTAGACTTAATATACATTTGTGTATAAATAAAGAGATTTTAGTATTTTATATATCGGGTGGTATCCATGGGTATGGATACATCTATATCCGTACCCGCCCCATTAATAAATGAATAGTGAAAATATCCATTAAATAAATTCGTGGATACCCGTGGGCACGGTTAATTTGACCTATAGCGGGTTTTTATCCGCGAGTATTCATGGGTGTGGGTAATTTTAACATCCCTAATTTTACCCTTTAAAGTATGTATTATCTCTCCTCATTTATTGTACTGACAAGAGCATTTGTTGTAAAAACATCATTTAATTCTCTCTTGAAATGTTAAGTAGACAGTTAAATAGATTCAAAGTTGACGGTTAATAGGAAGGAGGGAGAAATTAAATAATTTTCTTATTGCAACAAGCGTTACTTTATATCAGAAAGGAGTCAAAGGACGACTATGCTCTAGTCATTTTTTTAATAGACCGATATTAGTTGTTAATTATTAGTAAATAATAAATTAGTTCATTCGCCAGGATTCGAACCCTGACCCTTCACCCTGCAAATCCCTTCATTCTCTTAACTCACCAAGTGAGCTACCCTAGTCATATCATTCAAAGATATGTCTACTTAAAAAGAAAAACCAAACAAAACATCATTTAAAGATTGCTAGTGGTAAAAAATGTACCTCTTAGCTATTAAATACTACTTCCGATTTTATTTATAAGAGATAAAACATATTTCACACAGTTTTTAAAAAGAAGTTAAAAATGATGAATTTGTTCTAAATTAATGTTTAACTTTCAAAATTATCCTTGTCATTATGAGTAAGTAGTATAAGAATGTGTAATTAGTGTTGACGAGTGGGATGAGAGAATATAATCAATAAGTACACATTTTACTAGTTCATAATTATTACATGAAATAGTGTCAAAAAATAATTAATGTGACACAAGTTTCAATTTAGTTCTTAGAGCATCTACATTCATCATACTCACTAAAATATCTACACATCATTTTTTACAATTTTTCATAATACCACATCATCTACACCACTTTACTAACTTTTTACTCCAACCCAACAACTCTTAAAAGTTTCTATAGTGGATCCCGCCATTAACATCACATTTGTATATTTTATTATTTATCTTCATTTTAATTAATTGTAATTTCTTGTACTAAATACAAGCTCACTTTTCAAGTCTAGCGTAGAGTATTTATTCTCACACACTCATTTTTACAATGTTGGAATTGAATATGTACTCCAATGATAATAGGTACTCGTATGAGTATGTATTTAACATTAGATACTACCATTGGAGATGCTCTTATAATAAAAATGACCAAATAAACACACATTACTTGATTCTTATGAATATGATCGGATGTAGTACTATTGTATTGTAAAGATAAAGTTGGTATTGATGTAACTAGTTTTTTTTGTTATGTATTGATGTAATTAGTTTAAATATTATTTTTTGTCTTTTATATAATATTAATTTAAATTTAATCAGTATATAAAATTGTTTTAACTTTTCTTTAATATATAAATAATTAAATATAGAATTACTTTTGACATTGAACGAAGCCTTATATATTGTTCAACTGTTGATCACAATGCTGCCAAATTACTGCGAATTAGCTGCAAGCCTGCAATAGCAGCTATTTGGTAGCTACTTTCAAACAAATATTTTGTTGTCATTTTTTTAAGTTATAAACATTTTTTAATGTGATTACAATTCTATATTTATAAGTTATGAATGGTAACTTGTACAGTACACCCCACAAAGCCTTACAATTCCACTTACAATTAGTAACAGAGAAATTCTTAAGTGAATCCCCAAAATTTCACAGAAAAATCTCATTGAAACTTTAAATTAGCGGGATATCCCATGCAGGATTTAAAAAAAAAAAAAAACTCATGGAAATTGTAGAGGTCAAGCAACCCCCATAAAATTGTTGGGCACAAAGAGATGATTTAAATTACAAGGGACATTAAGTTAATGAGCAAACCACAAGTGAGTTGAACGTCACATCATTGGGTGTAAGGTCCTCTCACTTATAAAACGGGTAAAGTTATCATTATCTTTCAATGTGAGACTTACTCACACTAGTTCATCTTAAACGAAAGCGGAAGCCTTCAAATCCACACAATGTCGTTGGTTGATCAACGACTCGCCGTCTGGTCACAACATTGTTAGGAAGACTTTCGACACAAGGAGTCAGTCACCATGACTAAATAATCATCGACTCTGATACCACTATTGGGCCAAATTAAACAAATGAGATAATTTAATTAAACTACAAGAGATCATCCACATTGGGCTAAAAAGCAAACCCCAAGTGAGGGCTAAAAAGCAAACCCCAAGTGAGTTAGACACCACATTTTTCACCAAAAATCTTAAGACATTAGGTATATGAGTCCTCTCACTTATAAACCCCTTAAAGTTATCATTATATTACATCAAAAATTTCCCATGTAAATTCCAAGGAATTATGACTATTTATATTTGTTATATATTACTTAAAATGAAATTAGTGACAGAACATGTTTGATAACTAACCCAAACCAGAACTAACGAGAGAAGCTATGGCCTACTATAAAAGTTCATGTCGAGCAACTATCGACTTTGAAAACTAACTTGATTCAATACTGCACGCAAGAAATCATAGAGTTGGCATCTCTGCATCAGACATATCAAGGGAAACAAAGTAGCAGCTTTATTCAATATGTATCATGTGAGTATCCTTTCCAATATCTAAAAATACACACACCAAGATGCCAAGAGGATATGTAAATTGAGGTTCATACAACAACATAGACACACAATAAGTGCTCTGAAAGAAATTCAGCAATGGACATTTCAGAAACATAAAGATGATAGCTAGGTCTACCTACACCACCTCCTGTATAAATAGTTTTATTTCTCTGAAATCAGTTTGGAGGCAAGAATAAATATGCAATGTTTATTCTTTAACAACAATAATGTGAAACAGTAGGACATCATCATAAAAGGGAAGAAAAACGAAAACACAATTCAACCCCTTAAAAGAAGAGCAAACATAAAGGAAGACAAGTTTGAAGGTGATGATGTGGTGTAGATCAGTTGTAGTGAATGATAGGTGATGCGGTTCTTGTTGGGCCGCACAGTTCTCACATGCTTCTTTATTGGGGGTTGATTGTAACATAAGTCTCACATTACTAATGTTATTGAAGGAAGAAAGATCGAGATCAATAAAATCATTTTGGGGAAGTCTCAAATTGCAGGCATAGAATGGTGTGAATTGAAACACATTTTAACCATTTGTTTGTTCTTTCTTTTACACTACATTATATTTTTAGAATGTGGTGCGGTGCACTTTAAATATTTGCTTTGGAAAGTATGAGTGTATTAGGACTATGAGGCAGTTGAGAGTGAAGTTTATCTGTTGTCACGGTTTTCACAAGGCATTTATTCTCTATTTATCAGACTTGACAACAATCGCGATTTTTCTCCGATTTTAGTGTTTTTCATTTTTATTCTTATCTTGTTGACTGTCTTATTTTATTTCTCTACACCAGACATGTTTTTTCTCAATATTGGCATCAAACTTATGGATGACTTTGAGGATTGCTTTCGCATGGAGACACAATGATATTTTATCTCATTCAAGAAAATTGTTAATTGCATATAATTTTAATGATAATTTTTTAAAAAAATGGTTTATGAAGTTGAAATTTAACCATCGTTTTTTTGGCTACAAATTTACAATTAAAAGAAGAAAAAAACAAGACAAATTAAAAGAAAAAATAACACTTACATATCAACTTAGGCTTAGAAAAAGCCAGTCCATATAGCATCTGCAAAGAGGAGAGATCAGAGATTCCAGGTCAAAAGAAGAATCCTGAATAAAAAGGAAATTTAGAGATTATCGAGCTCTAGATCAACGAAGCAAGACATGATGTACCGAGGGGAGTCTTAGAATCAAACTTACTCTATGTAAAGAATCAGAATAACAAATCATCTATTTGTATCCTTAATCCCAAGCCAACTGAAGACCATGCCAACTAGCTAACAACTCCGTGTAAATGATAGATAAATCAACGCGAACCAAGAAAGTTCAAAATCCAATCATCACCCTCACTATTCCGAAAAGCATCCTACAAATCTAGAACTAGGTGGGGTTCCCCCACAACAACCATCACAAATCACGACGATGGTTGGGATTCAGACGTGGTCCAAGAGACATGGTGATCTTTGAGAAGAATGACTTGGCTGAGCACCCAATACTTGAAAGCTCTCCTTATGCAACATGATTGATGAAATCAAGCCGTCAACCATATATAGGATCAAGCGCTGCTTCGTACATAAGACATTTCTCGCAAACCTAATTCTCCACATCACGACCAAATCCAAGAAATGAGTCTCACACATATTTAATTGTATAAGTAGAATACTAATAATTTTTTTGATTAACTAATTTTGAATTAATTAATGAACACAAGAGCAATTATATTATTTATCTTACTTGCTTTGGGATTAGAAGG
Source organism: Lotus japonicus (assembly GCF_012489685.1). Taxonomy (NCBI): domain Eukaryota; kingdom Viridiplantae; phylum Streptophyta; class Magnoliopsida; order Fabales; family Fabaceae; genus Lotus; species Lotus japonicus. The sequence continues at coordinate 77,001,929 of NC_080042.1, read as the reverse complement.
GTTTGAATGAGGGGTCGTATGCTAATACAGTATTTCTGAAATTTTAATTTATTAATTTTATTTAATTGTACGTTTAGTTCTTCTAGTTCTAGCATCAACCATACTCCTTCATTTTTACTGTGCAGTGGAAGCAGTACACTCCCTTTGCAGTTTATGTGTATTACCTAATAAATTAACTATGGTTAATTAGTCGTTATTTCACATAACCATTGTAGTTTGCCAATGGTTAGTTTACTGTGTTAATTCAGTGAAGTGTAGTCAGTTTAACTAAACAAAACTAACTATAGAAGCCGTTAGTGTTAGTTAGTTAGTTTTCAAGCGCGCTCAAGTCTCTAACAGATTTCTGTTACTATAATAAGCATGCTCAACGTGTGTTAAGGGTAAGGAGGAGATTAGAAGAGTGTGAAGGGGGTGTTTTCGTCAAACACCCTCCCCAAGTTCCAAAAACGTGATTGCGCGCGTAACCGCCATGGATCCGTTAGATCAAGATCATCCCGCTTCTCCTTCGTCGGAAGAATCTGCACCGGCGTCTCCTGATCCGTCGCAACAACCACCACCGCAAGATCCTCCTTCGCCGGCACAATCACAGCCTGAGACTTCTGATGATCCGCCGCAGCAACCACCACCGCAAGATCCTCTTCAGCCAGAACAATCACTGTCAGAGTCTCCTGATCCGTCGCAACAATCAACATTGCAAGATCCTCTTCTGCTGGAACAAGCACTGAATGAGACTGCTGGTTCATCGCAACAACCACCGCAAGAGTCTTCTCAGTCGGAACGCTCACCACCACAGTCCCGTCGGCCGGAGCATCAGGCAACAGAGTCTCGTTTGCCGGCGCAACAACGACCAGAGTCCTCTCAGCCGGAGCATCAGGCAACAGAGTCTCGTTCGCTGGAACAACAACAACCACCGTCTCTTACCCCGGGACGACCAGCGTCCGAATTTCGTCTGCTGCGAGGTTCAAGTTCAACATCGGTCCCGTCGTTAGAGTCTACTCGCGGGGGACGAGCGTTCGCCAGACTGCAAGAATCACAACCGGTCCCGTCGCTAGAGTCTACTCGCGGGGGACGAGCAGCGTCGGCCTCTCGTCAGCCACAACAAGAACAATCGCTGGAGCAGGGCCGTCGTCAGCCACAACATGAACGACAGCCGGAGCAGGGCCGTCGTCAGCCACAACAAGAACGACAGCTGGAGCAGGGCCGTCGTCAGCCGGAGCAGGGCCGTCGTCAGCCACAACAAGAACAACAGCTAGGGCGGGAACGCCGTGCAGAATTAGAACCACATCCTCCTCCAGGTTATTGTCCGGAGCAGCAGGAACCATGTGGGATTTTCACGTTCGTGGCCAAGCGAGTTCTGGCCGTTGGGGTTATCGGTGGACTACTCTACCTCGCACTCAAATTGGTAATTAACCATTTCTTTCTGCCATCATCGTTCTTTTTCATTGCGTTCAATTCCTTGGTGTTCTTTTTCTTTATTAATTTCTGATATTGATTCACATTGTCTGTAATCTGCATGTATAAACTTTGAAATGTATGTCTATCAATCAAGATCGATCGATGTTCGTATAGTTATTAGTTTATTACTAATCATCAATTTCTTTTTGTTTTATGCCTTGCAGAAAAATTCATGATCATTCTGTGCAACTGGTTTACTCTAGATATTGGTTTGAATAAAAAAACTGGTTGGAGAAGTGTGCTACTACTGCTGTGAAGTTGAAATAAAGCACAAGTTTGTTTGTTTGAATTCTTTCTTTTGTAGATACATTCATTCAATTCATGAATTTTAGTTACTGCTCTGTCAAGAATGAGCATAATTTCCAGATACATTTTTTTGCTTTTCTTGCTTTGTATGAGAAGGCTGTGTACTGTGTAGTGTAAGCTCTAACAGCCCATGACAAGGTTCTGGTTCATTGTATTGTATCCATATTCATCTTGCTTTTTAGCCTTGAACTACTTCATGTACATATAGCTGAAATAATCATCTTGTTTCATTGTTTTTCTTCATGTACAAAAACAGAGGAAAGCCCAAGTAGATGTGAGATCATTAGTTGAACTTTTAAACTGGCTTCATGACATAATGGAACAAAAAAAATTACCAGTTCAACTTTTGAGTGATGTAATATTAGCTTCATGATCATGTGTACCAAATTTACATAATTCAGGCATTTGAAGATGTGTTATCTAATGTAAACATTTACGTATAGTTTAAAAAGCATGCTATACATTGAAGTAAAGTGATTTAATAGAATATCAAATATTTTTTTATCTGTGATGAATTTTTAAAAATTGATCTATTTTGTAGTACTTTCAATCAAACAATTGATGGTTTGATTGATTTTGAATTCTACACAAAGCTATTAAACAATATAGGTCTAAAAGTTACCAATTTGATGAATGTTGCTCTTATCTGGTTTTGGGTACAATTTTTTACACTTATAACTTCTACTAAATGGTTAAGTTTGGGAGCAATTATGCTCATTCTTTCTACCAATTTGATATTTAATGCTGTTCTATCTAAGGTTTGGGAAATTAAATCAGCATTAGAGCCCTTGCATGAACTTGGTTCTTGCATGAACAAGAGTATTGTAGTGTAGCTCTAACCGCTAGCCCATGACATGGTTCTGGTTCACTGTATTGTATCCATATCCTTCCCACTTTTCAGCCCTGAACTTAATATACACATATCAGAAAGAGTCATTTTTTTCTCCTTGAAAAAATCAAAGGAAAGCCAAAGTATTTTGATTTTGGCTACTCATTGTATAATCTAGTTTTTTCTTATAATTTGGTTGCATGTGGAAATAACTTGTATGATCTAGTTTGACAGAGCTTTAAACAGCACCTATAATAAACTTAAGCAACAACGACGACTGAGACGACGAGCGTCCACCTCTCATCTGCTGCAAGGTTCAAGTTCAACATCGGGCCCGTCCGCCACTCATACGCTGCAAGAATCAAGACTGGTCCCGTCGTCGGAGTTTCCTCGCTGGGGACGAACAGCGCCCGCCTCTCGTCAGCCACAACAAGTACAACAGCAGTTGCCGGTCCGCCGTCAACCGACGGATACGGCTGAAGGACGCGAACCACCGATCAGAGCATTAAACACCTCGATCAGGGATGCCTTCGCGGAATCCGTTAGAGTAAACTACCCACCTTCTGCTTGGGTCCGCAGTCTACCACCACAAGATCCACCTCGTCCGGAGCAGCACCAAGCAAATGGGTTTTGCTGGTGCTTCCTCCTTGTGGCACTCGGCTTAGCAGTCCTCTACCTTCTCAATTGGAGGGGTATAATATAACGATTAGGTGCCATCATCGATCTGTTTCTTTGTGTTCATTTTCTTAATTTCCTTAATCCACATGATTTTCTTTGATTAATTTCTGTTTGAAATTGATTCATATAATTGTCTGCAATCTGCATATATAAACTTTGAAATGTATGTATCTATGTATATCAATCAAGATCGATCGATGTTCGTATAAGAATTACTAATCATCAATTTCTTTTTGTTTTATGCATTGCAGAAAAATCCACATATGTGATCATCCTGTGCAGCTGGTTTACTCTAGATATGACATTGAAGTTGAAGAAGTGTGCTACTACTGCTGTGAAGTTGAAATAAAGCACAAGTTTGTTTGATGAATTCTTTCTTTCTTTCTTTTGTAGATACATTCATTCAATTCATGAATTTTAGTTACTGCTCTGTTTTCCAGATACATCTTTTTGTTTTTCTTGCTTTGTATGTGAAAGGCTGTGTAATGTAATGTGTAACAGCCAAGGACATGGTTCTGGTTCATTGTATTGTATCCATATTCATCTTGCTTTTTAGCCCAAGTAGAACTTTTAAACTTGCTTCATGACATAATGGAATCAAAAATTTACCACTCCAACTTTTTAGTGATGTAATACTAGCTTCATGATCACTAATTTGATTAATGTTGCTCTTATCTGGTTTTGGCTACAATTTTTTACACTTATAACTTCTACTATATGCTCATTCTTTCTACCAATTTGATATTTAATGCAGCTCTTTCTAAGGTAAGGGAAATTAATTCAGCATTAGAGCCCTTGTATGAACTTGGTTCTTGCATGAGCCCTTGTAGTGTGTAGCTCTAGCACTAGCAGCCCATGACATGGTTCTGCTTTTCTTCTTTTCTTTTTTATCATTTTTGGGTCAAAATTCTTAGGCAAGAATGAAGTGCCTCCGATCCTCTGCTTGTGAACTTTGGGCTATGTTTTGCTTGCGGCCATTGGGCACAATTTTAGATAGTCCATTCAACAATAACACCAACAACTTCTTTGTTTGTTTTTGAAATTGATAAAAAAAACCCATAAGTTTTAGTAAGTTGCTATAAAACTCCAAAACTAAAAGCTATGCAGAGGCTCAATCGTAGTTAATTAGTAGTAAATAGTAATATCCATCTTGTGATCCGCCAATATCACCACTACTCGTAGGAGATACAGTTGATCAGAGGACTCTCCTAAGAGGCTAAGACTAGAACTAGTTAGTTTAATTAGTAGTAATTATATTCTGTTATGTTTTATATTTTTTAGCTGGATACCACAGATAATTTTACCTTAGTAGTTAACTAGTATATAGTGACGAGAGCACATTGTAATAGTTAGTTGTTGAATTTAATAAACATTCCTTCTCTTTTCCCTCCTTCATTTCCTGAATTGAGTTTCATAATATGGTATCAAGAGTATCGACATAAGGTTTTGGCATCGCGACTCCGCTATCAAGATGGTGAAGAATGTCAACAATGACAAAGAGGTAGAAGGATCTGGTCAAGTGGTTATCACTGATCCAGCTCAAAATCATTGTACTCGGCCCCATTACAAAAAAATTACTAAATAGTTCGCGTTTGTGTTCGGTTGCTGACGAATTCGGTTTATAAAGTTGATTTTCATAATAATGTTTTTAGACATAACTTGATGCAAGTGTGTGTGTCGCAGTTTCTTTTCTCCAACCTTGAATAGATGAAAATGCCCATTCCACTATGTGCAATATTTACTTTGGATAGAGCACGCTAGCACTTGCCTCAATTTCTCTTTTTCACGTGCAATATTTATATTATGCTATGTTGAATAAGATTTTCGTTCTTTAATTTGGAAAGAGTTTTAATATTTGTCTGTTGTTGGCGTAGTTGGAAAATAGTTGCGTGCTGATTGATCACATCTGAGGGTGCCTATTTCTTCTCTTTTCCCTTCTTCATTTCCTGGATTAAGTTTCGTAATATGGCATCAAGAGTATGCCAACAATGACCAAGATGCAAGAGGATCTGGTCAAGTGATTAACACTGATCCAGATTTGTGATCATTCTACTGTGAAGATTCGTTCTAGATATGGGTTTGAATAAAAACTACTTGGAAACTTGCTTCTAGAAGTGTGCTACTATTGCTGTGAAGTTGAAATAAAGCACAAGTTTGTTTAATGAATTCTTTCTTTCTTTTGTAGATACATTCATTTCATGAATTTTAGTTACTGTTCTGTTTTCCAGATACAATAGATGGTTTGGTTGATTTTGAAATTTAAACTCTACATAAAGCTATTAAACAACATAGGTCTAAAAGTTACCAATTTGATTAATGTTGCTCTTATCTGGTTTTGGGTACAATTTATTACACTTATAACTTCTACTAAATGGTTAAGTTTGAGAGCTACTATGCTCATTCTTTCTACCAATTTGATATTTAATGCTGTTATTTCTAAGGTTAGAGCCCTTGGTTCTCGCATGACCCCTTGTAGTGTGTAGCTCTAACAGCCCATGACATGGTTCTGCTTCATTGAATTGTATCCATATCCATATCCACCCTGCTTCTCAGCCCTGAACTTCATGTACATATATCTGAAATAGTCATTTGTTTTCTCCTTGACAAAAAACAAAGGAAAGCCCAAGTATTTTGATTTTGGCTACCCATTGTATAAATTGAATCACTCAGCTTGGTCACGACTCCTAAAAGAAGCTGGCCACAACAACTTATAAATGATATTTTTTTAACTGAGTTGGATTTGCCAAAGAGCTCAGAGCCTTTGAGGACATTCTTATTTCCATGGGCTGGTAAAGATTTATCATCTTCGCAGAGATCATGCCTCACAAATCCATTCTTGTAGCTTATGAATAAGAAAAACAAATATCAAGAGTAACCACACATTTAATAGAATAATAACCCAAAGAATGAACAGTACCGCCAGAGTCAGTTGTCATCCTTCCCTAAGTCAGTTTTCATGACAGTATTGCCTTAAAATGAACATCCAACAAATGCACCTGCAAGTAGTATAATTGTCAAATACTTACTCGGGAGGAGTTAATCCAACCTCACCCAGAATTTAAAAAAAAAAGCCAAATTGACACAAATCAAATCATCAAGCCAAAAACTCCAAATAAGAGAAACAACCATGAAGTTCAATCAACAATGAGACTCAGTTCAAAGATTTTAGAGGTTACACTATTAACTTCCAAAACATTAACTGAGAACTTGACCATTTAACCATCATATGGCAGTGAAATTTGAAGAGTGTATGCAGAGGAAAGATTAAAAGAAAAACAGAAAGGAGAAAGTTGTTGATTTGCTCTGATATTTTATGCAACAGGAAAATAATTAAGAAGTTGAGCTAAATGAGATTATCTATCATTGTAAGCTCCTTAAGTGAGGCTGCTCATAGTCATGAACAATACATCATCAATGAAATAAGCAAAGCAACTTCAGTTTGGATAATAAAATTAGTCAATGTGGATTTGGAGCTGTCTAACATGAGATCAGAATTACTTGTAACTTGTCTTCAAATGGGTCTAGTATGCAATCAAATGGGTCTAGATTATGCCATAAATACATAAATGACCACTTCTAAATATTGTCACCTTTCCTCTTCACAAATACTATTTACTAAACCCTCTTCCAGGTTGTAGAAAAACAGAAACAAAAGGAGTTACGAAAGAGAAAATTGTTGTAAATGGTAACCTCAGAATAAAATAAAAAGATTAAGTGAAAAAGGGTCATTATGAGCCAAAGAAATATTTATGCTATGTCAACAGCTGGTCGAAGTAGGGAGTATAGCAGCACAAACACTGCAAAAAAAAAAAAGTTCAGCCAAATAGTAAGGATGTTGTGACCATCGGTTGGCTAATTGAATTAAATAGAAACTTCTGTAAATCCACAAAATATGTGAAAGAGCCACCAAGTGGAAATAAAACTCACCAAATGAAGTAAGTACTCATCAGTTTTTTCCAGCCTTGTACTTGCATGTAGTGGGAGCATGACAGCACATATATCTATTTAAATCAGTGTCTTCAGTCACAAACCCAAACTATGTGCAGTTAGGAAGTAATCATAATCAAAATATTAGGATTTACTCAAAATCTGCAAAGTTAATAATTTTGCATGTAGTAGTAGAACAAAGACAAATACATAAGAAGAAAAAGAGATAAAGCTTACTTGACTAATGTGAAAACCAACATAATTCTTATTAGCATAATTCTCACTCATTTTAGCATTTATTTGTTCCAGTATTCTCTCTCTGGTCACATAATTCTTATTCATATAATCAGTAAATAGGAAAACCAACATCCTTATAATCATTGTACTTGTGAATAGTCTTGGGAATGCATAGGGGCTGAAAAACAAAAAACTCTAAAGAAGGCAAAAAAAAAAAACATAACATGGAATGGGAGTGAAAGAGGAAATAAATAGAAAAGGTGAAAAAAAAGTAAAAAGAAGCATGATCCACTCCCATTTATCTTCTTCGTTTCTCCTACTTTGTTCGTTCCTGAGAACATGTCTTTAGTTTGGATAAGATGATCCACTTGAATCACACTGTTGAAAAATATGGCTGGTTGTGACATCAATTTAAGACTCCAAGAAAAGATTCACCACCTTAATTTCCTACTCATTCTACCAAGCATGCAGAATCAGAGAATCCAAAACCTTACAACTGTCAGGTTAGCATTTAGATTTGAGACTTGATCCTTGGAATTGCAAAAATAAAAATAAACAAAACATATTCAATTAAAACCAAGAAGCTACTATCACTATCATGTACTTATTTTAATTTTTCATTCATTAGCTAAGACATAATGATGTATAGATAGATAGATAGATAGATAGATAGATAGATATAGATAGATACGATGATGTATTTACTAAGACATAATATTGCCCCCTATCGACTTGCACTTTGGCGCAATTTTTACCGTAAAAGATGAAAAGTTGACTGAAATGTAATAACATATTAGACTGTGATGGAGATATTTGAAACTAAAAGAAAATATTTATACACAAATTGATTAACCAACAATTCGCAGTTTGACCACATGGTCTTTGTCTTCAAGGAACTTGTTCACAATTTTGAATCATAAATTTAGGGAACAATTTATTATCCACATATTTGAGATTTTTCTAAATTATTTTAGAAAAATAATAAGATATATTCCTATTTGTTTAGTGAATTTATAAAAATCTCAACCCTAAACCCTAATCCTAAACCTTAAACCCTAAATCCTAAACCCTAAACGACATCAACTCACCTGCCGAATCAACTAGACCCGGTCGTCGGGGCAAGGGCCAAGCCTCGATGAGTAGGAGGGTGCGGCGGTCGCTGCAAAACCCAGGGCGTGAGCCCGGGCGGAGCGGTCGTCGGTGCAGATCTGAACGTAGCGAAATGCGATACTTGGTGTGAATTGCAGAATCCCGTGAACCATCGAGTCTTTGAACGCAAGTTGCGCCCAAAACCATTAGGTTGAGGGCACGTCTGCATGGGTGTATATATATATATATATATATATATATATAGATAGATATAGTGTTGAGAATCAACCCCTCTCAACATGTACAGAAATATCTCCTATATAAGATATTTTCTCATCTTTAGCTCTAATAAAATAAATAGATGAAAAATTATTTTGCAAATGTATTTGAAAGAACTATAAATATATTATAGCTTAAATAATAAAAAAAACATTTTTATTTTCTATTACAAATACATTTACCATTTTTTTATACTTTTTTATGGGATTATGAAAAAAAATACATATAAAAAAATACAGTTCAGGTAAAATGTTTGATTTTAATAACACATTTTCAATACACAATTAGAAATTAAATTGATCATCCAGGTAGAAAAAATCAAAACACAATTTGGTATATTAAGCAAACCACAACTCAATAATCAGACCAAGTGTTTCCAATGTCCTGCCAAAACTAATACAAGACTAACAATAGGGACTGAACCTTGTGAAAACCATTTAAGTGAATGGAATAACCAAATGAATATCACATGGTAAAAATTTAAATGAAACATCAAGGTAGCTGATGACAAACAAATTAGATTACACTACTCTAAAACCAAATTATATTATCAATAACGATCTTGAGAATAAAGAGACCAACTTTAAAAGTACTTGCAGCCAGAAAACTTATAACAATATTATTCACAGCATGAATATAAAGTCAAAGTCTTTTGTTTTTCAGTACAGTATCAAATGAGAAGATGTAGCCTTTTCATGATCACCTACCTTCAAATATCCCTTTATCAAATCCCCTCACGTATAATCATCTAACACCATCACACTAAAGCTATTACTCATTATCCCTATCTACCAATAGTTGTATGAGACAACCAACCAACTATTATATATCTGTATAATATTTTCATCACGTTTAACAACTGCAGTTTGTCATGAGCCATTTTCAACAGGTTTAGCAGCATCAACATCTCAAGGAGTGGATTCTTTCAACTTCTATAGTCCTCTTTGATAATTCATCCATTTGCATCTCTTCCTCATCAAGTTCATGCATTAGAGCTTCAATTTCTGCAATACACCATTAAGTTTCAGAAACATTGCCACTTCTCATTTATAAAAATATAATACATATTTACTTCTCTAAAGACACAGAATCACACACTACACACATTGGTCTATGGCAGACATCAAATCATTTTAAGATCTCACTTTATCCTCTAACTGAAGTGCAGTTACTTGCCTATTTTGTAGCTCAGTCACTTTTTGATCAATTTTCTTCTCAATATTTGATATAACATTGTGCATAAGGAGATATAGAAATCCCCAATTATAGAAAAGTATAAATTCAAAAGTTCAATACATTATGCAACCCAAGAAGTTAAAATGAGAACCTACCAAGAAGGGTCAATTAGGGTGGGGGGTCCAAGACATAAATGTAGGAACTTTACAACATGAAAATATACTGCCAACACCAAACACGATATTGAGTCTCTTAAGAAGGCAAACTGTTATATCAGTTCTGATTTTGATGGCCATATCTTAGTTTTAGCTTTTTCTACTGCACCTTATGTCTCTTGCTTGTCACAATGACGCTTAGTTGTTTTTACTGGCTCTCAAATTTGATCATTCCTAGAATAGCTTAAAATTTGCCTTTTATTTTTTCTTCTTTCTTTAGTTAGTTCTCATCCTAGGAGATTATGTTGCTTTCACTTAGAACTCATGAACTTTCCACGAACCCAAATCAATAATGAATTTATAATGCAAATTAAATTCACAGAAAAAATGTGAAAGGTCGAGGAAGGACAAACCTAGATCAAGAAAGCAACTGATTCTAGCTCTGGTAGAAGTTTGTTCCTACTTCTTTTCCTCGTCAAACAATCTCACTAACCTGTGTTTATATAACATATGAGATATGCTACACTCATGGAGCATTCATGTGTGTGGCATAAAACCGGGAGTACAAAGCTTTGGAAGTGAATGTTGATAAGTCAACTGGATTATAATTTTCCCTCCTCTCTCTCTCTAATTTGAAGCTTTTTATCAGAAATTGTTAAAGAATCAATAGAATTATACATTGGAAATAAATGAAAATGATGCTAAATAAACTTCCAGAGGAAACACATAGGTTAGTCACTAAATTAGTGGACAATCAATATTTATTTAAGGATCAAATGACTGATTAATTTTTGAACCCAAAGCTTATATTACCCACCTCTCCCACCCTTATCTTTTAAGCAATAACTAATACCAATTGAAAAACACACTTTGGAAGAGAACCATGACAGTTGAGTAAACCAACCTTCAATTAAACTCTTCTCTATCACGGTATAAAATAACTCAACACGATAATGATGCTTTGTTGTAATGTTATGGGTTTGACGTCGTGACTACCCAGTACTAACAAACACACTTCTTGCAATAAAGACACTGATACACACGCGTGTCTAAGAGAGTGGGGTAAGTGAGTTTAAGTTTGGTGCAAATATGTGCAAAATTTAAACTACTAGTACAATTTAAAATTTTCAGGGGTTAAAAAAAAATTATATAGAGGGGTAAAATTTATATAGGGGGTAAGTGTACTTTTTTTTCTTCCAAGGGGTTCCAATGAACCCCATCATCACCATCTAAGTCCGCCTCTGGGACCATATGATGCTTCACTATCCAGCAAGCAGATGCTTTTGGTTTGGCCTCTCTGTTTCTCTTTGGCTGGAGCTGTTCTCTTCGGTAAATGTTTTGGAAGGAATTGCTCAGTGGAAAACAGGTTGTTATGCCTGTGGGAAGCCCACAACCATGCGAAGCAGCACTCCTTGAGCCTTGGCTGGGTGATGCCGCCTACGGTTCCAGCTCCTACAACGACTATCATTGCTGGTTTGACGTGGAAGTGGCCTGTGACGGGGATTGTAAAATTGAATTTCGACGCTTTTTTCAAACCAGATGCTGATGCGGGTTTAGGGATGGTTGTTCGGGATGAGGATGGAATGGTGCTTGCTACAACAACGACCTTTCCTGTGATGGTTTCTTCATCAGTTCTAGCTGAGGCTTTGGCGTTGCGGTGGTCTATGTTGCTTGCAATTGATTTGGTTTCCGGGCTATTTGTTTTGAAACTGATAGCCTCAAGTTATTCCACCTACGTTCCATGTGCCCAAAGCATGGATGCAACACTAAATCGCACCACTAAATCACACCTGTCAAATGGAGTACAATATTTATCACACAAATAACGATGATCAGTATGGATGAAATGATAGATACCAAAGAAGCCCAAGAAGCTCCACTGCGACGACCGTCAACGTCGGACGGTGGAACTGAAAGTCGACGCTCGGATTCCTCTTGGACGGTGAGGAGACGAGCGGGTAGACGAGGGAAATCTTCAATGGTGGTAGTGGACATCACTGTTCGTGGTGGCGGCGACAGAGGTAATACTGGTGATACTACTGCTGAAAGATCTTTTATCAATTTACTTTCAAATCCCTAAAAGATTCAATGATAATATAGCAAATGATTTTTATCGTCATCAGAGAAAATTGGAAATAGAACGCCCTTCTCTAACTAAATCCCTTAAACAATGGAGTCAAGTTTGTTGAAAGTTGTTATGATTCACACTTAATAACACATGCTGGTTCTTGCATAGTTTGTGGATCTTGTTAGTTAGTGTTTGACAAGACTAGTGATGTGACGTGAGCGACGCTAGCGGAGAGAAAAGAGTTGTGAGTCCCCACTTATATAACTGAAAGCAACAATAGGTTGTAAAAAAATGTTATAATGCCTATTATGCCCATGATATATATTACCTTCACACATATTCAAACTTTTTGTTTTGAACTCACATATTCAAACTTTGAATTTTATTTAATTTGTTTTTCTTTTTTCTTTTTCTTTCTAGTAGTTAGTAGATAATCATGATAATAATTTTTTTAGTTTTTTTTTGTGTACGGTAGATATTACAAAGCCAAAGAAACAACAAAAAAACAGAAAACAGGCACTAAGGCCTTACATACGAAACTCCAAGAGCATTAGCGATAAGTAAACTACCCAACCCTGATGGAGGGGACTCGAGTAACACTAGTTTATCATCCTGATTCGCACCCATCTTGGTTAGGAAATCTGCACAGACATTTCCTTCCCGCAAAGTATGGTTCAGCTCTATCCTCCAAGCGCGCTGCAGCAAGTCCTTTATGTCTCAAATCAGTGACGCATAAACATGACGACAGCGAGGATCAGAGAGTACTAACTCCATAGCATGCTGCGAATCCGACTGACACTCCACAATTCGATAATCGCGGTCCCACGCAAGAGTCAAACCATGGAAAATTCCCAGCAACTCCAATTGCAAAATATCAGGATCAGGGAGGGCTCCATACACTCCCGCGATCCACTCGCTTGTGAAAGTTCTGATGCTGCCCCCAAATCCACCCCGGCGAGGCATTCCTTGAACACTTCCATCAACATTCACCACCATAGAATCAAGAAGAGAGGGAGCTCACTTCACCCATCGTTGCACACCCATCGCGGAACCAGAGGTTGGGAATGCGCGCCCAATATCTGATGCCAAAGTTGTAACCTGCACAACAAGTGCTTGATCCGAGAGGAGCTGGTTCTCGAAGTTAACAAGGTTCCTGGACCTCCATATCCACCACAGCATTGTCCAGGTGATGGGCGAGGATGAGGCAAGAACTGAATGAAGCCACTCACGTAGATCCTGGATTCGAAAAATCACGTCAAACCTGAAAAGAGACTAGATGTGTCTGGCTCGAGGGCAGTTCCGGAGGCAATGCATCACCGTTTCCACCTCTGCAGAGCACGCAACACCGATCCCAGTCGCGTCCATGCCACGACAAGAACAAAGGTGATTTGTGGGCAGGGCATCGTGACACGCTAAACAAATCAAGACAACACACTTCAACGTTCAATTTTATAGTTAATCTTACAACTCTCAAAAAACATTCAATTTTAATTTTTGTAAATTAATTTTAATTAAAACACTTCAAAATTTTAAATGCATTTAAAATGTGATACACAAATTATTCATAAATATTTATATGTGAAGAGAACGAACAAAACCCAAAAACCCAACACGGTTAGTAAATAACTGAGTTGTTTAAGCATTTTTAGTCCATGGTTTAATCGCTAAGCAGTATATATGAGAAAGATTTATTGAGAGAAATATATTCACCTATTGTGATCCTAACCTACAAACTGCTCCGGGTTAGGGGCAAATCTTGAGTAACCAAAAAAATGATGAGAGATCTACTTACTCTTAAAGTAGTACGATGATAGTTACTCGCTTAATAAATTTTTATATAATATGAATTTGATAAATCTAACCATTAAGGTTGCGCCCAAAACCCTAGCTCCTCAACCAGATCTTGAAGAGATGGCCAAGTCGAAGAATCACACCGCTCACAACCAGTCCTACAAGGCACACAAGAACGACATCAAGAAGCCCAAGAGGCACCGCCACACTTCCACCAAAGGGATGGATCCTAAGTTTCTGACGAACCAGAGGTACGCGAGGAAGCACAACAAGAAGGGTGCCGAATCCGTTATTGAAGAAGAGTAAACTGCTGGTTACTGATGGAGCTATTAGGATTTTCACATTAGATTTCTTATTCAGGCTCTATATGTTTTGTTTCGAACCTATCTCCATGTTATAGTCATTTTCATGGTTTGTTCTATCCAGACAGAATGCGTTTCTCTGATAACATTATTACTCTGTTTTGTTGAAGATATTTAAATTTTATCTATGAGATATTTAGTTTTTTATGTTTCCAAAAAAATCTAACCATTAAACTATATGACGTTATCATGCTTATTGTGCATATAAAATTTGGGTTAGATTAGAAATTTGTAGGTATGTATCCAAAGTGTATATTATATCCACTAAATTTGAATTATTTTAAAGAAAAAATATATCAAAAATTGGAGAAATAATCTCTCTCAATATAGGTATTAAGTACAATAATCAAATGTCCCGAGGGTTAGCTTAAGTGGTAAGAGTTAGGGACATAAATGGTTGGGGAGGGGAAGGTCCAGGTTCGAATCCTGAAAGGAAAATTTAAAGAGATTTTGTAACTTACTAACAACTAACCACTAACATTTGCCTATAAAAAAATACAATAATCAAACCAATGAAAACGAGCTAGAAAAACCCCAACCAAGTACAGTAGAAACTCTTTAAATTAATAACGTCAGTACCGGAGAAATTTATTAATTTAGAGAGTTATTAATTTGTCGATAAATTAATAATTATCAATTTAAAGAGTTTTTAAGTAATTATACTATACATACCAAACAAAAAGGCAACTTTATGAGACAATACAAAAAATACAACACCTGAGCTATTGGATGCAATAAGAAAAGTTAGAGATGAACTCCAAATACTTGAACTTTAAAGGAAAACAGACAACTATTGAATCATATTTTAATAGAGTGTAATATTTTTTTTTTCAGTTTCTATGAATTATTAATTTTTGATTTTCTTGGGACTGAAAATTATAAAGGGATCTCCCGAAGAAAGTATGGAATTTAATTATAAATTCTGAGTCTGTGATCGTGTACGGCGCGATCGCGTGAGTTTACCTTGTACCTGCTCTTGTGTTGAAAGATTTTTTTACCACCCTACATTTGAATCTCTCAAGACTCAATTGTAGTATAGTAAAGGGTTTTGTCGAATCCACAGAGAGGTGTAATACTTATGCCGTCCAATAGTTGTCAAGCTTAAATGATGGTTGCACAATAGTTTGATTGTTTGTTTAAGAACATGCAAATAAATGAAAAGAAAATATACTAATTGAGAAACAACAGGTATAAGGAATTGTTGGGATTAGACTTCATTGTTTGACCTTTTTGCATTCTAGTGATTCAAATACATAACATGTTCAAGCATATGATTCATCTACACCAGTTCAACCTACTTCATCGATGTCTCGCATGAGAGGATAACAATAACTATCTAATCCTAAACATTGATGTCTCACATGATTAGGAAAGATAGTTATCATGAAGTTTAGGTGTTTAAGTGACTAACAAACCTAACTCTATGTCTAGCAATTAGGATTATTAGGTGATTAACACTAGTTCGGACTCGAAACGTTGTAGCTTTCGCTCACAAGTCGAATCAAACAAAATACCCTAGGTGATCAATCTAAGATATAGCACGAAGATCAAGAGAAAATCACTAAATCAACAACTAAAAACATGCTTTATATTGAAAAGAATCACATAGAGAGCATAAGTATCATACAACTACATCAAATCCCAACAAAAGAGAGATTAACTATTCATTTTCATGGATAGCTTTACAAATAGAGAAGAAGAATGAGAAGAACCGAAACCGTCGCGATGTCTCACCGCCGAATCCGACCTCCGGAGCTTCTTCTCTAGCCTCCTAAGCCTCTCTCCTTGTCTCTCAAGTGTTTCTTTGAGTTGGGTCCAAGTTCTAATCAAGTTCCTTTCCAGATTCTTAAAAGAAGCTTTTTATATTGAAAAAACGCAGTACAGGGCGCTGGGCGGCCTGTTATGGGCGCTGAGCGGCCAGATTACTTCAGGGGAAGGTTTCTGGCACCGCCTTGAGCGCTGGGCGGCCTCTGCAGGCCGATGGGTGCCCAGTACACCTTCAAACTCCTTTTTCTTGCCAAAAACTTGCTCTTTTCCTTGAATCTTCAATCCTACAGTAAAAGTTGAGATTAAAATCAAACTTTGGCTCATTCTAGCCTAATGTTCACCTATCAATAAGTTATAATCAAAAGAAGTAGGATTTGATCAATATTTCTCATGAATTCAAAAGGATAAGTTCCTAAGTTGCTCATCGAATTAGGTAAAATTGACACTTATCATCTTGTCAACTCACTGGACTTTAACGCGTTAGATTTCGCGCGACTATGGCTTACAGTGCACGGGACCGCGCCAAATCATTCTTGCGGCAAAAAAGACAAACACGTGGGTTTTTGCTCCCTGCTTTTCGCACATGATATTAAGGTGGACCGTCACCCATCTGCAACACCAGATTTACCAGATTAGCATCCAACGCTCCATATTTGTGAGAGTGCACCAGCTTGAGGTGCACCTGACCGCGCATGATAATTTTCTGCATCAGATAGGATAAAAAACGTCGAGAACACGAAAATCACTATAAATTGAGTTTTTGACCTATTTTTTGGGATTTTTTTCATCTTTTCTTTTCTCCTAAACCTAATAAACTCTTGGGAGACTCTTGGAGGCACTTTCTTGGTGGGGAGGAAGGCTAGGCCCTTGAGGGCCGATGTCAAGACCATGGAGGAAGGTGACAGCTTCTCCGGACGTCCATGACTCCTTCTATCTTAGGTGTTGTTTTTCTCTTTACCTATTTTTATGTTTTGACTCTATTTTGGTATTTGGGATGATGTAGTTTGATTTTACTCTTATTCAATATATCTTTATGCAATTATAAGTATGTGTTTCCATTATTTGGCGTTTCTCTCTATGCTTAATGCTTCAATTGGTTAATTGGTGATTTAAAGAGCCTATATTAATTCATAAATATATTGAGAAATTGATATGAGTTAATGTAGACTTAGTTCATAAAAAAAGAAAAAACACCTATGTCTTAGGTTTAATAATTCTCTTTGCACGTTCATGTATTTTTTGCCAATGTGATGATTTTTAGGATTTGCTTGACAATTGAGAAGTTGGTGTGAATTTAGTTAATGAGAGAAACCACCCGTGCATCAGTCATCTTAAAAAAGACATGTCTTAGGTAGGGTTGAGGTTTTATAGGTGACAATAGGAGACATTTTCTCTTAGGTATGAATATCATGAGTTGGGAAAGAGATCTATACCGAGTGACAAGTCGGGATACTTACCTCTCTAGGATAGGAATATCTAGTAGGAACTATTAGGATTTTTTGAGTGACAGGCAGAGATTCTATCCACTAGGACATGAACTTCTTAGGTCAGGAACAGAGCTTAGTAATGTCTTATTGAGTAGGTATGTGCTATAATGCTTCTTTTATTATCACTAGGGCTTAAGAGATTAAGACTAGGTTCTTAATGAGTAGATTCGCTTAGCTAAGAAATTAGTGGGTGAATAGATCTTATCGGCATCTTAAATGTTAACTTCATATTATAAAAGTATATTTGTTGAGAATAAGTTGTAAATCAAGTGAACTCATTTTTCAAATATGTTTTCTTCTTTGTTTGCCTCTGTGAACTTCTTTTATCGCTTTAAATATATTTTCTCTTTTATTTAAACAAAACCATATTTCACTTCTTAAATCGCTCATCTAATATCTAGCTAGTGAGATTAATACGTAGCGACACAATTCCTGTGGAGGCGACAAAACTCGATACTATACTAAGATTGAGTCTTGAAAGGGATTTGATAGTAGTTAGTGGAGGAAAACCTCTTCATTAAATATCCTTTCATCAATCAACACCAAAACCCCTAAAAATGAGCACCTAACACCACTGGAAAAAAACCTTCATTTGAAAATGAAAAAACAACAAGGATCAACTGAAGCGAGATCCTATCAAGCCACCCAAAACCTACCAAAACAAAGACTTACCCCAGCCGTGCAGACCAAACAACCATAATCCTAACAAAAAGAACCAAACATAGCAATCAGCAACAAAGCCTCCAAGTCACCTCTGTATGCTGCAACCCACAAAAAGATCTCCAAACCTGCGCAGGAATTTCGATCGAACGCCAACACAAAAACCCTTGCTCACAACCATGAGATCAAAGCCACAGGAAACAGAGAGCAACCTTTCAAGGTGGGGGGGGGGGGCAGAGGAGTGAGAGGGCAACTCCGGGAGGGGAAGTTAGGGGTGGTGTCGTTGGTTGAAAGAGCCACCACGCCACAATCTACACCAGAAGGAGTCACCACGCGCCAAAACCATTAAATTTAAATTGTTTGATGATGTATACAATAATTGTAATTTTTTTTTGAAATTTTACACACTTAATTCACACTTTAATAAAAACTTAGTTAAATTGTGAATTTTCAAAATTCATTTTACATTAAAAAAATATTAAATTGGGTAGTTTTAATAAGGGTTAGTGTCTTTAAGGGATAGCTCAAGTGGTAAGAGTATTGAGACATATGTGTTTGGGAGGGGAAGATCCCATAATCAATCTTTGGAAGATGTAATTTATATTTCTAATGTGAAAAAAAAATTACTCGTTACTTAATATCTTGTAAATTCTTAACTAATCTTATACTATATATTATTTTCGAAACCAAAAAGTGGCAACTCTGACAAGTGTCACCCCCTCATTCTATGTCTTTCTTCATAAATTTTTTCTTTCATACTATAACAAGTTTTATATCCGTGCCATGCACGGAGTAATATTTATAGATATATAAATATATTTGAAAAAAATATAAAAAAACTAATGGAGTTATATTTAAGGTTTAACACGAATCATGTAAAGTATTCCTCTTAGTAAGAGCTTTTTATCATGTAATGTTTTTCTTAAACAAAACTTATTGTGTTATTTAAATATATGTAATTGTAACCTTTTATATATATACTAGTTCTTTGACCCGTGCGATGCACGGGGATATTCATTTTTTTTATGTGTGTTCTTTTTTTTTATGTTTATAGAAAGAAAACTTATGAATTGAAAGAAAAAGAATAAATTTTAGATATTAGTGAATATAAATGTGTAAGTTTTTTCTGCGATAAATGTACTTACTTTTATTTCCTAGAAGCACAATTATTTTATTTATTTGTGGTTTTTGTCCTTTTTTTTTTATGAGTTTTGATTAAAAATGTACTCATAGCTCACTTGGTGAGCTAAGTAAAATGAAGGGTATTGAAGGGTGAAGGGTAAGGGTTCAAAGTTCAAACCCTGATGAAAGAACCAATTTATTAACAACGAACAACTAACATCTGCATATCAAAAAATAAATCACTATGTTGCATTAGAAGTCTTTATCTATGCAAAATATCATCACTTAAATAATCTTAGGTTACAAAATGAGAAGAAGATTCATTGTTCAACATGAGTGTGAACTATGTGATGCACGAGACATACATTTTTGTTGTTTGTATGAAACCTTTAAAATTTGTGTTATTTTGTTATATTTATTGAAGTTTAATTTATGCATTAAGAAAAAAAACTAATTTTAGATACAAAAAATTCAAATTTGTACATTTTTTCGTGATGAATTTTTTTTTTTGTTACAAGAGGAAAAGTAACAGAAAAGAGAAACTAGCTAATTGCGTCTAAATACAGAGATGCATAAACAAAGGACGGGGGGGGGGGGGGTCATTCCACTGCTGAAATAGCGTCCCGATCCTTTGTTTTTTATTTTGCATAAGCGCAATTGTTTTATTTATTTTGGGTTTTTATCATTTTTTAACTAAATGTTGTATTATTGAATTTATTTTTTATATAACAATTTAATAGTCAAATGCAGAGATCGAGTTGAAGTAACATTGATGACCTAATAATAGAACTGATTATCACAACTACAAAAGCCGTTCATATGCTTGTTTTAGATGAGTTGATATATAAAATTCCACTTAGATCACTCAACAGTGAGGACCTTGCTTTTCCTAAAAACCGTGCTTCAACAACGACTTCATATACTTTCCTTTCTTTTTGCATTTGCAGGTATCCAAGTTCAACAAACATTGCTATGGACAATTAGAAAAGAACTTCAAAATCTGCACTATGTTTAATGATAGGGAATCAATCTGAAGTTATTTAAAGAAATTATAAACACAACTATAAATCTGGCTTGCTTATAAAAAAAACTATAAATCTAGTCTGATGAGTTAAAGTGTTCACTTTATTGATTCTCCTTGCTATGCATGTTGTTTATGAGTCATTTATCCAAAGGATTTCAAAAGGGGTCACTGCTTTTATACTCACTTATCAAACCGTAAAATTGGATTGGTTTAACATGAAGATCTTTAACACAAATGACTGTGCATTGAATATTCCACTTCAACTAAATTAAGTCATCAAAACCACAATACAGTTCTAGATAAGTGAATGAACTTTTCAGATAACCATCTCATAATCATAAAAAGATGAGCATAGTTAGAAAGAGAACAATTAAGTAAGTAATGTCATCATGAAGAGAATGATGAGCTTGATTTTTCTTTTGAAAGTTTTTGTTTTTCTTTTACACCCTTGCTTAAGCTTGTATCCTGCAATGAATGCAATATGCAAAACTATCAACACTGACATTTGATGAAGGGAATCATTAGGCCGAAAATGCTATATGTATTTGAAAAGGATCTCTGTAGTGTCTTAAGAAACTTATGCACCTCCATTTTAATTCTATGAGCAGACAAAGTAGAAGGTGCTCCAACATGCCTCTTCATCTTTTCTAAGGTTTCTAAAAAGGCTCAACATTTTAATTTGATGGATGGAAAAAAGAAGTTACAGAAATAAAGAAGAAAAATCTTAGAGTGCATCATGTTGCCGCAACCATTGGTTCTTTATTATACCATTGGCTCTGTTAAGGAAAACAGAAAAATAAGTTTAAATATTGGAAAAGGTTAAGCAAAATCAAAACTTATAAGAAAAGATAGCAAAGAATATGAATCATCCAACTTTATTGTTTTTATTATTAGAATAAGAATTCAAAATGATTCGACCCCTTCTCCGAGCAAGATAAAGATAAGCATTTAATCCCAATTGAATTTATGAAGCTTCTACTAAAGTCCTAGGCAAGAAACTTGAAGAACATCAGAGAAAAAATTATTCACATTAAGAGATGCATGTGAACCTGTCAATGAGTACATCCAACCATAGTTTAGTCCTTCTCTTCTCATAGTTATTTCAAAACCTAAAAATTTATATCTCACCCAAAACTCAGAACGCAGCAGCCATGGGATTCTTAGCTCACTTGGTTTTCATGTTGTTGTGTTCTTAAAATTGTAATATAGAATAATGAATTTGGTAATTGATTTTTATGTTTCGTGAATTCATGTTTGCTTTGCTTCCTGTAGATCTCTATAAAATCAAATCTTCTCATGTTTTGAGCATGAGATATATACTTCAACAGTTCAACAGTTACTTACGAAGGAAATAAAATCGAATTTGATGTGTTTCATATTCTTCCTCTTTATTGGATGAATTTATGGATTTCGATATATATTTGTGGGTTTTGAAATGATTATGAAGGAAGAATGACTAAATTTGATGGAAGAAATTTTGGAGGGACCGAAATTGTCACGTACGCTTTATGACATTATAAGGACCATTTTAGATTAAATAAAAAAATTCAAGGACTAAAACTTTTGTGTTTTTTTAGGTACTATTTTATATTTGTGTGTATAAGTTAGGGACTAAAAACAATTTAACCCTAAATAAATTAATAAATAAAATATAAGAAATTCAACCAATTTATCTTCAATGTGATTGGTCCACCTAGACCATGGGTTATTTAACCCAAATTTCACCATGGGTCATTTAGACAACCCCATTTGTTAGGATTTGTTATTTTTATTTACTTTCTAATTGAGTTTAAGATCTTTTAGGATTTTCTGTTATTTTTGTTTCAATTAGGATTTCTATTTAAGCCGTTTTGAATTATTATAAAACGAGGTTCCAAAGCAGCGACAAAGACGAAGACGTCACACAAAACATAATAAGGTCCACAGTAAGTGGTGGGAGCCCGAAGAACAAGAGAGTTTCCTTCAGGAAAGGCCAGCTTACCTGGTCATATCCTTTCTCCAAGTCCAGCTTAAAGATCACATTCTTACATCTGTTTCTACGCTGGTTCATGTGATGGACAATCTCCTGCAAAATAATAGCATTATCCATTGTTCCTCGTCCAGGAATGAAACTACTATGGAGAGGGCCAACAAGATCCTGCATAAGAGGCTACAACCTTCTCACCATAACCTTTGTAATAAGTCTATACAATACGTTGCACAAACTTATAGGACGAAAGTCCTTAAAAGTCAACGGAACTACGATCACAGTTCACGACAATGGTTGAAGCTTCATGCGTGATCCATGGGACATGGTAAATCTGACAAGAGTGACTAAGTTGAGCACCGCCCGAAAGCTCTCCCTATGTATCATAATGGATGAAATCAAGCCCTCTTCTAGGAGCACAAGAACAATTATAATATTTATAAGGTTGAAGGATGGATCCTATGCTGACATTTGTGATAATTGAAATAAATTTCCTATAAAAAAAATCTGCAAAAGAATCAACATTTTATAGTATTGCTTATTTTTAACTTTTATAATTAGTTGAAAATTGTTAGTACAAAACTCAAAATTGTTAGTTTCAAGTTATAGCATCTACCATATTGCTTCACTTTTGCACAGTTGATGTCTATTACCTGATAAATTACCTATGGTTAATTAGTCGTTATTTTACCTAATCATTGTAGTCAGAGGCGGACCCAGAAATTTTGTGAAACCTGAGCAAAATTTGAGTAGGAAATTTGTTGTTATAAAATAGTCCTCAATTTTACCCCAACCTTTAAATTTTGCCCTTTTTTATTTTTTTTTTGGGGCCCAAAAGATGATGTGGTCCAAAGAAAAAAAAAATTTTGGCTAGAGCTTGGACATTTGCCCTAGGTGGCCAGGCGCTCAATCCGCCTCTGATTGTAGTATAACTAAACAAAACTAACTAGTAGCCGTTAGTGTTAGTTTAGTTAGTTTTCAAGCGCGGTTAAGTCTCTAACAGATTTCTGTTGAGTGAATCACCATTTTGGTCCCTAAGAAAGTAGGCGCCGGTCATAGTAGTCCCTAGAAATCATTAATGGTGAAAAAAATCCCTGAAAGTGTTGACGTCGGTCATAGTAGTCCCTATCTATGTTTGACCGTTAGTCCCTGGGACGGAAAATACTCATGTGTCAAGTTATGTGCCATGTGGGTTTCAATTTGGTCCCCGACATTATCAATTTAGTCCCTAAGGTTGAAAAAAATCAATTAAAAATATTTAAAAAAAACCTAAAAAAAACTATAAAAAAAATATCAAGTAATTATTATCCTGAATCTATCCTCTTTCTTTCTTTCTTCCCAGCAACATGAACCTTCAACCAGATCCAAAGAAAGGAGGAGCAGACCTTCAACATCTTCAACCTTTCACAATCTCAGCACTGCCCCCCACCCAACCACCACTGCCACCACCCCACCGCCCAAGCCACAACCCCTCCACCACAACACCACCACCACTCACCCACGCCCATCTTGCAGATCTTGCAGACTTTTCAATGGGAAAGACAAACGGAAGGACCATCACAGTCAACCGGGAAGATGAAAGGGAGAGGAGCATTCACCGACGCCGTTCACCTCTGCCCATGAAACCCAGCACGGAGGAGACATCGTTCTGCCCAGAAATTATTTTTGTTAGAAAAGGTTGTGAGTAAAAAGGGATGATTGATGCAATACACAAATGAGCCACCCCCCACCGAACCTCACCCTCTCCCCACCGCAACCCACAACCTCAAATCGACCCCCACTCCCAGATCTGGAACCCAACCCCACTTCACCATCCTCCTCCTCCTCCATGCAAATTCACCAAACCCAACAACACCTTCGCCCAACCCCACTTCCCGACCCGGTTCAGCAGGCAGATCCGTGGGTTCAGCGCCGATGGGTCTCCGCCACTGCATTGTCGCCGGAGGAAAAGTTGTAGAGGTGGAGTAACTTGGCGAGGTAGACGTGGTGGAGGGAGGAGGATGACTCGTTGTTAGGCCAGGGAGAGGTAGTGGCTGCGCGGCGTGATCCAGGAGGAGGGGAGATACGGTGGTGGTGCGATCTGGATGGAGGGGAAGCGATGGTGGAATGATCGAGCTTGACGGCGAAGGGAGATGGTGGTGCTGATTCATGTTGGTTCTGGTGTGGTGTTGATGAGATGATGAAGAGTAATTTAGGGTTAGAGTTTTTTTTTTTAATATTTATTATTATTATATATTACATGGCTGCCACGTGGATCAGCCATGTGTCAATTTAAGTGACCGGGTCACTTTTCCGTCCTAGGGACTAACGACCAAACATAGATAGGGACTACTATGACCGACGTCAACACTTTCAGGGATTTTTTTCACCATTAATGATTTTTAGGGACTACTATGACCGGCGCCTACTTTCTTAGGGACCAAAATGGTGATTCACTCGATTTCTGTTACTATAATAAGCATGCTCAACGTATATTAAGGGTAAGGAGGAGATTAGAAGAGTGTTAAGGGGGTGTTTTCGTCAAACACTCTCTTCTCCTACGTCGGAAGAATCAGCGACGGCGTCTCCTGATCCGTCGCAACAACCACCGCAAGATCCTCTTTCGCTGGAGCAACCACTGTCTGAGACTTCTGATGATCCGCCGCAGCAACCACCACCGCTAGATCCTCTTCAGTCGGAACAATCACTGTCAGAGTCTCCAGGGCCGTCGCAACAACCAACATCGCAAGCACTGAATGAGAATGCTGGTTCATCGCAACAACCACCGGCAGAATCTTCTCAGTTGGAACGCTCACCACCAGAGTCCCGTCGGCCGGAGCATCAGGAAACAGAGTCTCATTCGCCGGAGCAACAACGACGACAGTCTCCTCCCCTGAGACTACGAGCGTCCACCTCTCATCTGCTGCAAGGTTCAAGTTCAACACCGGGCCCGTTGACAGTGTCTCTTCCCCCGGGACGACGAGCGTCCGCCTTCCGCCCGCTGCAAGGTTCAAGTTCAACATCGGGTCCGTCGTCAGAGTCTCCTCGCCGGGGACGAGCAGCGTCCAGCTCTGGTAAGCCACAACAAAAACCACCGCCGGGGCAGGGCCCTCGTCAGCCACAACAAGAACAACAGCAGTGGCCAGTCCGCCGTGTACCACCACGAGATCCACCACCTCCAGCTGGTGGTTATTGTCCGGAGCAAGCGAGTTCTGGCCGTTGGGGTTATCGGCGGACTACTCTACCTCGCACTCAAATTGGTAGTTCCTTTGTGTTCATCGATCGATCTCTTTCATTGCGTTCAATTCCTTTGTGTTCTTTTTCTTTATTAATTTCCGATTGAAATTGAATCATATTGTCTGCAATCTGCATATATAAACTTGGAAATGTATCTATGTATATCAATCAAGAATTACTAATCATCAATTTTGTTTTGTTTTATGCCTTGCAGAAAAATCCACATATGTGATCATTCTGTGCACCTGGTTTACTCTAGATATGGCATTGAAGTTGAAGAAGTGTGCTACTACTGATGTGAAGTTGAAATAAAACACAAGTTTGTTTGATGAATTCTTTCTTTCTTTTGTAGATACATTCATGAATTGAATTTTAGTTACTGCTCTGTTTTCCAGATACATCTTTTAGTTTTTCTTGCTTTGTATGAGAAGGCTGTGTAATGTGTAGTGTAAGCTTTAGCAGCCTAGGACATGGTTCTGGTCCATATTCATCTTGCTTTTCAGCCCTGAACTTGATGTACATATAGCTGAAATAATCATCCAGTTTCATTGATTTTCTTCATGTACAAAAACAGAGGATAGCCCAAGTAGATGTGTGATATTATTAGGTAAACTTTTAAACTTGCTTCATGAAATAAAAAATTAACCAGTCCAACTTTTGAGTGATGTAATATTAGCTTCATGATCATGTATTCTTGTGTACCAAATTTACATAGTTCAGGCATTTATAGATGTGTTACCTAATGTAAACATTTATGTATATTTTAAAAAGCATATGTTATACATTGAAGTAAAGTGATGTAATAAAATATCAAATATTTTCTTATCTGTGAAGAACTTTCTAAAATTGATCTATTTTGTAATACTTTCAATCAAACAATTGATGGTTTGATTGATTTTGAATTCTACACAAAGCTATTAAACAATATAGGTCCAAAATTTACCAATTTGTTTAATGTTGCTCTTATCTGGTTTTGGGTACAATTTTTTACACTTAAGACTTCTACTAAATGGTTAAGTTTGGGAGCAGTTATGCTCATTCTTTCTACCAATTTGATTATTATTGCTCTTCTTTCTAAGGTTTGGGAAATTAAATCAGCATTAGTGCCCTTGCATGAACTTGGTTGTTGCATGAGCAAGTTACATGCCTAATCAAAGTATTGTAGTGTAGCTCTAACAGGTAGCCCATGACATGGTTCTGGTTCACTGTATTGTATTCATATCCATCCCACTTTTCAGCCCTGAACTTAATGTACATATATCAGAAAGAGTCATTTTTTCTCCTTGAAAAAATCAAAGGAAAGCCCAAAGTATTTTGATTTTGGCTACTCATTGTATAATCTAGTTTTTATTTTATTTGGTTACATGTGGAATAACTTGTATAATATAGTTTGGCAGAGCATTAAACAACACCAATAATAAACTTAAGCGTCAAATTATAATAACAAAACATATCAAAATATTTACATTAAATTTTAATGCACAATGCTGGTGAAATTTTTTATTTTTTCTTAAGCAAGATTTCTGTTTTTAAAGGGGTTCATTGTTTTTTTCTTTTCTTTTTTATCATTTGGGGTCAAAATTCTTAGGCAAGAATATCCTCTGCTATGTGTGGTTTGGGCTATATTTTCCTTGCGGCCATTGGGCACATTTTTAGATAGTCCACACAACATTAAGACCATCGATTTTGTTTTTTGACATTGGTAAAAAACCCCATAATTTTTTATTAAGTTGATATAAAACTCAAAATCTAAAAGCTATGCAGAGGCTCAATCTTAGTTAATTAGTAAATTACTCATCTAGTGATCCAGGTAGAGATTCACTCTTGGATTTTGAATTCAGTTAGTCCTTCAATTGCACATAGGACGGTATATGTGGAGAATATTCACGATGCTTGGAAGGATCTCAAAGAGGGATTCTCACAAGATGATTTAGTTCGTGTTTTTGACTTGTGATCGGGGAGCGACCAAACTACCCAAGAAGCCGGGGGTAGGAAGAAGGAGAGGGGAACGGTGAAGCCGGGCAGTTGAAGAAGGTCCCGGGAAGGGCTCCTGCAAGGGACTCCAATGCCAAAGTAGGTAGAAGAATGAGAGTGAGTGAGTGAAGAGATGAAGAGATGAGTTACCTTGACAAGGGGGGGGGCGGAAACCCCCCTTATATACTAGTAGAAGGATTAGGGTTGGAGCTATGCAACGTCATGCATGGCTCGTACTTGGTTCATCCACGACCGTTGGATTCCCTGCTGCTCCCTGCTGCAAAGCAGTGATCCAACGGTCCAGGGTTCTTCGGGATCCGTGTCCCAACCACTAGTACCGTAGGGTGGTTGGGCTAGGTCAACCCCTACGTGGTGGGACTGACGGTTGTCCTGTACTAAAGGGGAAGCCTCGTCCGTAAGTCCCAAGCGGGCCGAGGGGGAGGTGGTGACCGTCTAGTTGGGTGATCGTCCCCCATTGGTGGTGGCCGTCCCAATAGGTCTCCGTCCCTGGGTTTACGCCGGTCGCCCGTACTCGGGATTTCCTAGAACAGTAGTCCCCCAGCTCTGGTCCATTGTCTCAGTGGAGCATGAGCTTAAGGGTGATGACGAAGGATATGAGCTTAAGGGTAGCGTCCCGGGTGGGTTACTGGAGTGCCCTGAACAGTTACCTTATAAGGGAGGGGAACCCCTCTTATATACCTGCCTTGGTGCTAGGGTTGAGTCATGCGACGTCATGCGTGTCCTGCGCGCGGGCTCCTCTCAGCCGTTAGATCTCCTGTTATTCCTGCAGTGCCAGAGAGATCCCACGGTCCAGGGCCTTCCATGAAGTAGGTGCATCCCCTAGCTTTCTAGGGTGGTTGAGGGAAGTCAACTCCTAGGTCCTGGGTCCCACTGTTGTCCTTTTGTAGGACTGTGGGGCCAAGCCTAGCTGTTTTCTAGGTTCCCAGAACAGTAGTCCCCCAACTCTGGCCCAATGATTCAGTGGGACATGAGATTAAGGGTGATCTTCCCACCCGATCTCCCTACACCTTGTGATGTGGGCCTATGGGTGGACGGTTGGTGGTTTCGACTCCGACCAACGGTTTGCGCACTCCTCCCCTCCCATTCCTTCTGGTCTAGACCAGGTCATAGAAATAGGGATGGTAGAGTTAGAAGACGGCTTCCTTTAGGTACGATCCCGTTTTAGGGCGGTGCCGTTGTGGAGCTTAAGCTACGAGATTGGGCCGATCGTCCTCGGGGGACGGTCAGTTTTGGAGGCTCCCAGAATTCGGGATCCGTGTCCCAACCACTAGTACCGTAGGGTGGTTGGGTTAGGTCCACCCCTACGTGGTGGGACCGGCGGTTGTCCTATACTAAAGGGGAAGCCTCGTCCGTTAGTCCCAAGCGGGCCGAGGGGGCGGTGGTGACCGTCTAGTTGGGTGATCGTCCCCCATCGGTGGTGGCCGTCCCAATAGGTCTCCGTCCCTGGGTTTACGCCGGTCGCCCGTACTCGGGGTTTCCTAGAACAACTTGCAACACGAAATTAATTGCTTCCATCCAACAAGGATATGTGAATGTTACCAATTATTTTACGAATTTGAAAGTGTTATGAGAGGAGTTGGAATTTTATCTCTCAATTCCACAATGTAGTAGTTGTCTTGTTCCTTATAGATGTGATGCGATTTGAAATGTCAAAATGTTTAGAAGTCAATATTATATCATTCATTTTTTGCTAGGGTTGAATGAGAAATTCATTGTAATTAATTCACATATTCTCACTCTGGAGCCACTAACTACCATGAATCGTGCATTCTCCTCCTTGGTATTACAGTATGAAAGACAAATGGAGAATATTGTTTTTGATGATTCTAAAACTCTAATAAATACTGCAGAGAGAAAGAAATTCTTTGGAAGAGAGAGAGTATCTGGAAATTCTATTAACAAGTTTTTTGGAAAAGTATGCACCAAACCTTGTGTGTTAAATCAGGTCATACAGTGGAAGTTTGCTACAGGAAACATGGTTCCCTTCCACTTACAATCCGAAAAATACATCAATGTTTTTTATGTTAATCAAGTAACTGTGTAAGAGGGAAAGGATGCAAGGAAATGAAAAAAAAAAAAAAATCCGTTTTGAATCAAGTTGCAGTTTATTGGTTTGTTTGTTTGTGAATTTTTTTATTAGGTTTTGATTCGTGCAGTACATATGGTATTGCATATAAATTGAATTTCATGATTAATTTAAAACTTTTGGATTGGCCTCAAGTGTAAGCTCAATTGTCATCCAAGTATTTGATCATTATAACTAGTATTTCATTCACCTACATTTTCCATTTCTTAAATCAAAATTTATCATCACCTGTCTAATCTGAATTATATTTCCTTTTGGTGGTGACATGTTAATTAACTTGTAGGAGTAAAAGTAAGAAGATGGCGAATACTGACAATTAATCTAGCAAGCTAGCTGATGCAAATTTAATTCCGTTGTCCTGTTGATTGTTCTCTCAAATTAACCTGCAGCGTTTTTTGTTTGGGAAAATGAAAACAATTTAATATATGAAAGAA
This sequence comes from Lotus japonicus, assembly GCF_012489685.1. Lineage (NCBI taxonomy): Eukaryota > Viridiplantae > Streptophyta > Magnoliopsida > Fabales > Fabaceae > Lotus > Lotus japonicus. The sequence continues at coordinate 76,971,820 of NC_080042.1, read as the reverse complement.
ATGCAATTACATATCAACACATTAACGGATCATGATTTTCCTCTGTAACAAAAAAAAAAAACATTAACGGATCATGAGCCAGGCTGCATATAAGTTGGCTCCTTAAGCGGCTCAGGAAGGTTTGGAACACCGGATTTAAACGCAACCTTCATCTAGTTTGATTGTATCGTTGTATTTGTATTATGACGCTATAGAGTAGTTACTATCTTGTTTAGTCTCCTTCGTTATGAAATCAAACAAAAAGATTATGAGATTGTAAATTTAGGCAATTTCTTTGGAACCCTTTCAAAAATAGAGGGTTCCATACCTTTTAGTCATGTTTTCTTCATAATAGACATTTTAAAATTTACAAATACGACTTTTGTATAGTAAAAAATGAACTAAAGGGTATTGTGCCCTCTTATTTTCAATAGGTACCGGAGCAATGCCCATATTAATTTCATGATACTAATCAATTCATCCAACACATGTAGCAGGGAATACGGGTAAGGAGTGCACACATATTGGGTTTGATGAATTATTTGCCTATATAGAATCCAAACTAATCAAAATTGTTCAGATTGGTTTGAATTTGATGTCATGAATTTTCACCTTTGAGTTGAATCGGGCAGGTTGGTCAGGTTATTAAAAATAAAAAAATCGCAAAATATTGGTAATAAGTACCACATAATCGCAAATATGTTTTGGTAATGAGTATCACATGACAAAAAAAAACTATTTAGTACCAACTAGCATGAAAATGGGAAAAAAAAATTACATCAAATAAAGATATGATCGAAAAAGTAAGATATGATGAACCAAGAGGGGTCAAAATTGAACTTACTCCACACAAAGAATTAGAATAACAAATCATCAATTTGTATCCCTAATACCAAGATGACCACGCTAAATAGCTAACAAGTCCATATGAAGAATATGTGAATCATTTCTCGAATTAAGAAAGTCCAGAATTCAATCACCACCACTATATCTAAGACGTCCTCCAAAACCAGCACTATGTGGGATTCCCCTACAACTACGATCACAATTTACGACGATGATTGGAGTTTCAGGCGTAATCCATGAGACACGGTCAGACTTGGATGAGTACCCAACATGTGAAACTTTCCTTAATTATGCAACATAATCGATGAAACCAGGCCTTCATCTAAGAACACAAGAGCAATTATAATATTTATCTTTCTTGCTTTGAGATTAGAAGGGGTTGAAGGAGGGGTTCTTTGCGAAAATTGAAATAAATTTCCTATGAAAAAACCCCAAAAGAATCAACATTTTTTTTGTGCTAAGTACTTTTGACTTTTTTTTATAAGCTGAAAATTGTTAGTACAAAACTGAAAAAGTTAGTTTCAAGTTGCAAGTTATAGCATCTACCGTACTGTTTCTTCACTTTTGCGGGACACATTTGCAGTTTATGTCTAGTACTCTAGTACCTATGGTTAATTAGTCGTTATTTTACCTAACCATTGAAGTTAGTCATGGTTAGTTTACTGTGTTAATTTGGTGAAGTGTAGTTAGTTTAACTGAACAAAACTAACTAGAAGGCCGTTAGTGTTAGTTAGTTAGTTTTCAAGGGCGGTTAAGCCTCTAACTAATTTCTGTTACTATATAACATTCATGCTAAGGGCGTGTTAAGGGTAAGGAGGAGATTAGAAGAGTGTGAAGGGGGTGTTTTCGTCAAACACCCTCTCCAAGTTCCAAACACGTGATTGCGCGCGTAACCGCCATGGATCCTCCCTCTTCTCCTTCGTCGGAAGAATCAGCGCCGGCGTCTCCTCATCCGCCGCAACAACCACCGCAAGATCCTCTTTCGCTGGAGCAACCACTGTCTGAAACTTCTGATGATCCGCCGCAGCAACCACCACCGCAAGATTCTCTTCAGTCGGAACAATCACTGCAAGAGTCTCCAGAGGCGTCGCAACAATCATCGCAAGATCCTCTTTCGCCGCAGCCTGAGACTTCTGGTTCATCGCAACAACCTCCGCTGCAGTCTTCTCAGTTGGAGCATCAGGAAACAGAGTCTCGTTCGCCGGAGCAACAACGACGACTGAGACGACGAGCGTCCACCTCTCATCTGCTGCAAGGTTCAAGTTCAACATCGGGCCCGTCCGCCACTCATCAGCTGCAAGAATCAAAACCGGGACCGTCGTCGGGGTTTCCTCGCTGGGGACGAACAGCGCCCGCCTCTCGTCAGCCACAACAAGAACCACCGCCGTGGTCGCTGGCGCGTCGTCAGCCACAACCAGAACAGGAGTGGCCGGGCCACCCTTTACCACAACAAGATCCACCACCTCCTGCTGGGATTTTCTCGTTCTTCTTCGATACGATTTTGTGCTGCTTGGTGGTTGGAGGAATTGCGTTCCTTTTGGCACTCGGCTTAGTAACCCTCTTATTTCTCTTTCTGGAGGGTCGATTATATAATGATTAGGTCTTTCTGCCATCATCGATCTGTTTCTTTGTGTTCATTTTCTTAATTTCCTTAATCCACATGATTTTCTTTGATTAATTTCTGTTTGAAATTTATTCATATAATTGCCTGCAATCTGCATATATAAACTTTGAAATGTATGTATCTATGTATATCAATCAAGATCGATCGATGTTCGTATAAGAATTACTAATCATCAATTTCTTTTTGTTTTATGCATTGCAGAAAAATCCACATATGTGATCATCCTGTGCAGCTGGTTTACTCTAGATATGACATTGAAGTTGAAGAAGTGTGCTACTACTGCTGTGAAGTTGAAATAAAGCACAAGTTTGTTTGATGAATTCTTTCTTTCTTTCTTTTGTAGATACATTCATTCAATTCATGAATTTTAGTTACTGTTCTGTTTTCCAGATACATCTTTCTGTTTTGCTTTGTATGTGAAAGGCTGTGTAGTGGACATGGTTCTGGTTCATTGTATTGTATCCATATTCATTCTGCTTTTTAGCCCAAGTATATGTGATATCATTGGTTAAACTTTTAAACTTGCTTCATGACATAATGGAATGAAAAATTTACCACTCCAACTTTTTAGTGATGTAATCCTAGCTTCATGATCACTAATTTGATTAATGTTGCTCTTATCTGGTTTTGGGTACAATTTTTTACACTTATAACTTCTACTAAATGGTTAAGTTTGGGAGCTACTATGCTCATTCTTTTTACCAATTTGATATTTAATGCTGTTCTTTCAAAGGTTAGGGAAATTAATTCAGCATTAGATCCCTTGTATGAACTTGGTTGTTGAATGAGCCCTTGTAATGTAGCTCTAGCAGCCCATGACATGGTTCTGCTTCATTGTATTGTATCCATATCCACCCTGCTTTTCAGCCCTGAACTTGATGTGCATATATTTGAAATAGTCATTTTTTTTCTCCTTGACAAAAACCAGAGGAAAGCCAAAGTATTTTGATTATGGCAACTCATTGTATAATCTAGTTTTTTTCTTTCTGGTTATATGTGGAAATAACTTGTACAATCTGACAGAGCAATAAACAGCACCAATAATAAACTTAGGCGTCAAATTATAATTACATAACACATCAAAATGTTTACATTAAGTTTTAATGCACAGTGCTAATGAAGAATTTTATTTATTCTTAAGCAAAGATTTCTTTTATATAGTGGTTCATATTTTTTTTCTTTTTCATCATTTGCGGTCAACATTCTTAGATAGTCCATCTCAATATATTTGGGCTATCTTTTTTGCTTGCGGCCATTGGGCACATTTTTAGATAGTCCATCTCAATATTTTGTTTTTGTTTTTGACATTGATAAAAAAACCCATAATTTTTAGTAAGTTGATATAAAACTCCAGAACTAAAAGCTATGCAGAGGCTCAATCGTAGTTAACTATTCATCTAGTAATCCGCCACTACCACCACTACTCTTAGAAGATACAACTGATCAGAGGACTCTCCTAAGACTAGAACTAGTTAGTTTAATTAGTAGTAATTATATTCTTTTATGTTTTCTATTTTTTAGCTGGATACCACGGACAATTTTACTTGAGTAGTTAACTAGTATATAAGTGATCGATGAGAGCACTTTGTAATAGTTAGTTGCTGAATTTAATAAACATTCCTTCTCTTTTCCCTTCTTCATTTCCTGAATTGAGTTTCGTAATAAGGTATCAAGAGCTGGTATCGACGTACATAAGGTTTTGGCATTGCGACTCCGCTATCAAGATGGTGAAGAATGTCAACAATGACAAATTAAAGAGCTAGGTAGAAGGATCTGGTCAAGTGGTTATCACTGATCCAGCTCAAAATCCTTGTACTCCCCATTACAAAAAATTTACTAAATAGTTCGCGTTTGTGTTCTGTGGCTGACGAATTCAGTTTATAAAGTTGATTTCCATAATAATGTTTTTAGACATAACTTGATGCAAGTGTGTGTTTCGCAGTTTTTTTTCACCGACCTTGAATAGATGAAAATGCTCATTCCACTATGTGCAATATTTACTTTGGATAGAGCACGCTAGCACTTGCCTCAATTTCTCTTTTTCATGTGCAATATTATATTATGTTGAATAAGTTTTTCATTCTTTAATTTCGAAAGAGTTTTAATATTTAATTGTCCGTTGTTGGCGTAACTTTCAAAATACGACTCAAACATAGGGAAATAGTCGGAATTAATAGTTGCGTGCTGATTTATCACCTTTGAGGGTGCCTATTTCTTCTCTTTTCCCTTCTTCATTTCCTGGATTGAGTTTCGTAATATGGCATCAAGAATATCGATTGTGAGGAATGTCAATGTTAAAGTGAGGATTGCTACTACTCACCACCAGTTCATTTTAATGTTTAGGCCTTAACAAAAATATATACTAGTTTGAGAAAACATTTTATTTTATATTTTTTACTTGTACCTAGAAAAATTCTATCTTATATTTTTTTTTTTGTAGTTTTTGAATTATTTCCTTATCTACAGGGATTTTAACACCCCTTATGCGCGCTTAGATGAATGCAATTTGGACATTTGGCTTTAAAAAAAAAATAAAGCTTGTAAAAGGACAAAAGGAAATTAAGTAGAAAAATAAATCATGAACGGCGCGCTAGGAAGAAAAATGCATCCATTACATCATTTACATGATATGCATATATTTCTGTAAAACAGACGATATTGAGAAATAGCTAGCAGCTCAAGTGCATGTTTAAATTGACATTGAAAAGTACAATTCCAGAAATTATATTCCATTAACAATATACAAAGAGGGAAATTAACCAAAGCTGGAGTACGATTACAACGATTGCGCTAGCTATGTCATATATATCCAAAAATCTATAAAGATCACAATCAATTAAGCACAATGATATGATGTGTCTCTCCCCTGTACGTATGAGTAAAATGTATGTTGTGCCTTGTAATTCAACCCAATATTTCAGAGAGCTAGCTAGCAATCCTAATGAAAAAGTGCTGACAAGAATCTAAAGAACAAGATTATTTAATCCTAGCTAGCTATACAGTTTCTGCCATTATTACTGATGATGATCATATATACAATGAAGAATGAAATGGTAAAGAAAACAACCAATTAGTAGCAGAAAGGACAGGAACTTGGCAAGCTCTACACAGAATTGGGACGTGGCATCTTCGGGTCTTATGATTGGCGCCATTGCTGATGAGAAGGAGTAGTATATAAAGGACGGCCTACTGGCCGAGGAGGAGCAAGTGCGAGTTGGTTCTGTTGCACCGCCGTGAGGGAGGGAGGAGGAGGACACCGAGGATAATTACGTGGTATCCATGGCCGACGTGAAGGTCCTAGTGACGTCGGAAAAAAACGTTGCCCTCGCTGGATTGGTGGGGGCACCACCACATGAGTGGTGGTTGGAGGAGTTGAGTGTGGACGTGGTGAGGGTCCTTCAGTGGGCGGTGGTGTGAGTCCTCCTTCAGCTGTTGGAGTGGTGGTTGGTGGTGGTGGTGGTGGCGCCGCCGCATCCTCGTCGGGATCGGGAGCTTCTTGCATAGCTTCTTGATCTCGTTTCAGCGGTTGCAAGACTGAATGTGACGTGAGCGACGCCAACTGAATGAAAGAAAATAGTTGCGGGTGGGTCCCGCTTAAATAACCGAACCAGCGCCATATTGTATTTTTTCAAAATGCCTATTATGCCCTTATATTTTTTTTTTTTTGTTGAAGTTCCTTTTTATGTTATTCTTTCCGGCAGTTAGTAAATTCATAGTAATATTTTTATAGTATAGTATTACAAATCTTAAAAATAGTATTGCAATTTTAATTTTAGTAAATTAATTTTAATATATACTTTTAAAACCAATTCCAAATTTAATATGCATTTCTCTTCTCAAAATCCAACATGATTGATAGATAACTAAGTTCTTTATGCATTTATTAATCCATTATATGATTCCCAAATGGCGTATATATGGAGGATGATTTATTGAATGAGATATACTGATCTTGTGATCCAAGTCTACACTACTGTCGATTCTAGATATACCTTGAGTAACCAAAACAAATGAGGAGGGATGTATTCTAACGTTTTGTTTGGTAGAGAGAAGAGATAAAGAAAAGAGAGTAGAGAATAGAGAAGAAGAAGATGAGTAGAAAGAAAAAAGTGAGGAATAAAGTAAATTTATAGGTTATTTGGTATGACAAAAAAAGAAAAAAAAATATACTTTTTATATTAAATAATAATTTTATTCAATTGGACTTTTTTTTTTCTAGTAGTCTGATGACGTTTCTAGGACCTTGTGACTGCTAGAAATGTTAAAATAAATGCAAAAAAGTCTAATTTGTGAATGAGATGGTTGCCGTTGAAATTCTCTCCAATTTAAGAAGAGGCAATAAAGGTAGTGAGACCAACGTTTCATCTCTCCCCTCACTCATGTCAAATCAAACAAGGTTAAATTCATCATCTCTCCCTTAACTCTCTCATTTCCCTAAGGTAGTTTTAATAAGAAATTCGACATTTTGTAAAAAATTAAAGTAACTTTCTTTTAAATCAACTTATATCTCCTAATTCAAAATTTATCGAATCATACTCACGTCCATGATTAAAAGAATTTTTTTCGGTAAAAGTAGTTCTAATAGATAAACTTTTTGATTTTACTTTTGAGCTAAAAGATAGGAATTATTAACGATCATCATTATTTTACTAGAGGAAGAACTTGCTAATATTGCACCCTTGATTTGGTGTTATTGGCTGAAGTCGCCGCCGTCATGGATCCAGAATACATGAATCTTCTACCGCCGCTGCTAGTACGCATCGGCCGTCGCCTTCTTAAAGTTGCACAGTTCTTCCTCCTCACACTTGGAGCGCCAAGTGTCATTGTCCTTCTGGTACTGTAACCTTCTCTGAGTTCTCTTTACTTCGTTTGTTTGATTACTAATCACCTAATCTATAAACTATATAAAGAGAGAGTTTTTACAGCCTTGAGGGTAAAACAGACATTTAACAAATTAATGCACATAAATGAAAATTTCTCCATGGGCATATATGTAATTTAGAGGGTAAATCGTTGTCAAAAAAAATTAGAGGGTAACTCAATTATAACCATTGATTACTACTTCTAATTGTAACCGTTGGATATTTTTTAGGGAAAGGGAAAGCGAAAGGGTCTCTCTCAGCAAAGCGTAACGGTTAAACCTCAAAACTTCCTCTTCTGAAGGTAAGCGAATGCGAGGAGGAAGAGAATTAGAGAACTATATGAGAGAGGGAAGATGCAAGCAAGTTCAGAGGGAGACCACAATCCAAAATGCTTTTCAGAGAAAACCTAAAAATGCTTTATCTTCTGTGGCCCAAATTCGAGAGGGAAGACGCGAGATTCAGAGGATGAGACCCGAGCGAAAGGAAGAGAACTCGGTGGTCTAGGAGCGAGTTCGACGGCGGGATCGATACCATGCCTGAATGCGATATCGATGGCGCACCTGGCGACACTGCGACAGAGTTGAAGCAGCGGCTGCAACACGGCCCCGTCCTCCCCAACCTCCGCAGACCCAAACAAATCAAAGTCTTCTTCATTTGTGATTACACCTCTCTCTCTCTGCTTAGGGGATTTATGAAATCGGTGTCTACAGAATTTTACCGCTCATGGATTTGCCTGTGGCCATAGAGGAAGAACTTGAAGGTAACCTACAAAGTTATCTACTTCTTTCTTTGGTTTTGATTGATATCATACCTTTTAAAGCTGAATGATGAAAGTGAAATAGATCGATTAACCTTGAGGATGATGACGCAGTGAATGTTGAAGCTTTCATCAATAAAGCATCATTCTTGGCTAGCATGAAGTACTGAGTTTTAAGTACAAGGTCTGTTATTCCATGTATTTTTTGTTATTTATATGATTTTCTTCTCTTGATTTTCCTTTGTTTGCATTTGTAGTAGTATTTATGTATTGGATCACTTTCTTTTGTTCTTCACATATCCGGTGCTTCATTCTTCTGTTTGTGCTTCTCTGGGAATTTTCAGAAATCTCCAACTAAAAATCAAGTGAGTACAACTTTTTTATTTGCAGTACATATTTTGTCCTTCTTCCCTCACCGTATTTGTTGTTCTTCCCTGTGTGTATTGTCCTTCACTACTATTGTGTCTGAAATTGCAGCCCTTTGCTGCTGTACAAATTACAATTCTGCAAGTGTTTCTCCTCTTTTTGTACCCTTTTTCTTTGACTTAATTGCATGCAAATGTTGGTGCTCTTATTCTACTTCCATATATCTAAATTGAACCCTTTAACCTTATTCTACAGCTTCGCTTTAACCTCTTTTTTTTCTTTTCTTCTAAACTGAAATCATATAACTATTATGTCATGCTATTTTTCATTTAACTATTTCTAACTTTTGAGAAATGGTGAGAGCTTTGCTATTGCTAACTAACACTGCACTTGCAACTACTATTCTTAGCAAGTACAAATAAACGATGCAAAATCTGGATCCATTCATCCTCTCCACTCCATGTATCGCTTTGGCTTCCATCATCTGTCTTGGCCTTCCTATTTCGATTCGTTCCAGCCACTCCGTTGTTGCTCTTGATGCTACAGAATCGTTTTTCTTCTTCCTTTCATCTTAACACTGACCATGGAGGTGAGATATTTCCCTGACGGTTCTGCTCTGAATTAAAACCCATTTGATTTGTATATACAGAGGCAATTTCATTCCTATTACGGAAATCCCTTTAGATTGTGGTTTTCGATCTTCCTTTCTTCTGAACACTGTTACAGACGAAAAGTCTTTCACATAAACCATCCGAGCTTGCATAGATGTGTTGGCATGAAGAGAAAAGCATGTCATGACGGTAACCGTTGGGTTTTCTTTAGCAAATTAGTGCAGTATACTTTGAAGTTATTTCAATGGCAAAATCAGTATACTTTTCTTTAATTTTAAGGTCAATATCTTATGTTAGATAGTCATTTTGAATGATAATTTGATCAGGCCATTTGCAAGGAGTATAATCAAGAAGTTAGAGTTGCAATATAAGTAGAGAGAGCTGCATGGGACTTGCTCAAATCATAATGCCAGGAAATGGATTCAGTTTTATCTACAATGAACAGATTAAACAATGCAATTTCTATTGGAGACATAGATGGCAAGGTTAGGTTTTTTATTTTTTTTACAGCTATGCCATTACACATGAAAGTTATCTACTAAATATAATGATGCTATTCATTTTTTATCTATATATATATATATTTATATTTATATATTGTTATTACCCTATTGAGAGAAATGAAGGTAGGAAAAATTGTTTGGGGAGTTTTTAGTTAGGGGATAGTTTAGAAGGTTTTCTTTTCTTATATATTAAAATGCTTGAGAGCTTTATCTTATTCTGATTGCTATTTGGTGTCTTTAAATTTAATTGTTTGAAAAGGGGTAAACAAGTGAAAGCGTTCGAACAGTAATGTCTATTTACTTTATGCATGTTTGCACTTGCTGATTTAATAGAAATGGTTTGTTCATAAACGTGTTAGTTGTCCTTCTCTTCTTTCTTCCTATGCTCCCCACATCCTTTTCCATGCTATTTTTTGGTATTCATTGTTTTCTTGGGTATTCATTGCTTTTTGTGGCCATTTGATTCTTTTATGTGGAGTTCTGGTGTTTTTTCAACTCTCATTTAGGGATATCAATGATTTATATGGGTCCTCTGCTAATACTTCACATGTATAGGGAAGCTGCTCAAATGCTATTAATGATCAACATGTGGAATTTCTGTGAGACATTGAAATGGATGATAAAAAAACATCAGTTACCAAATTAAATTGTCTTCAATAATGATACAAAATTCAACACAATAAAGTGTCTTAAATAAATTTAAAGATGTCATGTGGATACTACAAAAACATGAGTTACAAAGTTTTATTGTCTTCAAAAGTTATATAGCAGTTATAGAATTTGAACCGTTTAATATGGAATTTAAATACGACTTTAAAGTGGGTAATAATGATAAAAAAAAATTGACCAAAACAAAGTGTATTGAATAAATATACACCTTTTTTTAATATTTTGTGTTTAAAGCAATATGTTCTCTTTGTTGTCGCATTTCTTCTATTTTAGTCCAGCCACACAGAATTGTGTCTTGCTTATCTTTTGATTTTCTACTACCTCTGATTAAATTCGATTCCAATTACCCCTTGGATTTTGAAAGAAGTACTTGAGTCATAAAGAAAGGTAAAGATTAATCTCTCTTTGTCAATCTTTCTATCTACCTTCCATGTATATGTTGTCTAAGATCATTTATCTCATTCGTAGGTCTGATTGGTTAGTACTAAAATTTAACATCACCCTCAAAGTACCTCTTTTATATGAACCTGCCATAGAAAGCTTATAAACCCTCTTTATGGCATTACATTGAGGACAACATCTTAATCTTATCTTAAATATTTATAAAAGAAAATTTTCTGAATGGTGTCTTATAATTAGGACGGAGGGAGTAATCAGTGAGGGATCAAATCTTAATTGTGTACCTTTCAATCTTAGCTGTGTGTTTCTATTGTCTTTCCTTTCAGTTCAATATAACCCTGACACTTCCTAAATTCTTAATCCCCTTCCACCTTCCCAAACACTTCATCTTTATCGTCTCTCCACCAGCCGCAATCTTTTTCTTTCCAAGACCATTAATAACTTCTTGCTCTTCCTCTTTTCACAAACCTGAATAATACAACTGTCAGTCTCACATAGCTGTTGTTTTAGTGATTTCTGTTTTTTTGTTGGACTCATGTGTTCCTTTGCATTTCAGGTTTATGTTTGTAATTTAGATCTTAATGTCAAGGAGGAGGAGCTTAAGCAATCATTTTTGCTATTTGGGGATGTTGTGTCTATAAAACTTCATGCCGGGCAATCATTTGTGCTATTTGGGGATGTTGTGTCTATAGAACTTCATGCTGGCAATGTATATAGTTTTGCTCAATTTAGGACTAGGTTTTCTGTTTTTATTTCCTCCCTTAATTTTTAATGCATAAATCTTTATGGGGTTGCTCTATTGTTTTTGAAACTAAATGGACATGGTTTTGCTCAACTTGATATGCTTTTAGTTACATCATTTGGTTTGAAATTTCTGAAAATTGCCATTGCCACAGTTAACCGGCAAAGTTAGCCTCTTATCAAAATTATGTTTACATTGCTTTGGCTTTTCAAATGTGTTCTTTTTAATTGACATATAATTTGTCTTTCGTTTTTAGGTTCTCCTCTGAATTGATGTTGCAGCTTCTGAGTTCTATAAAGACAATATCATTTTCAATTACAGTGGAGGCTGAGTACATGGACGAACATGGTGGTAATTCACAGGATGCTTGGGAGGATGTAGGTCCAGATGAACTTTCATACTAGCATTGGAGGGAAGTAGTTGAAACTGAAAGCAGAGGTCATCTAACTGATACTAATACCTGTTTGCCTTCAGTCAAGTACAAAACTGGGAAAGATCAACATGGAAGCAATGAATCATGACAGTGGTGAGTCCTTGACAGATCTTTCCTGCAATCATCTTTCCTGTTTGCAGTACTGAGGTATCTGCTCCTGGGAGCAACTTATAGGAGAATTCTATAGTTCTTCCACTTCCTTCGCTTCAAATTGAAGAAAAGTTGTGCAAGTTGGGAGCTATACCCTTATTTTAGTAGCATTGCTTTGTCGGTGTGATAATCATTGTGCATCACTAAATCAAGCTCCTGCGTTTTAAATGTAACTTTAACTTTGGATTCAGCTCTCTAAGGTTGTCTCTTTTTTATTTTTTAAATGGAATGACTGGCATTAGTGGCCAGTTTTTAACGGTTATTGTGGTTGTTCAACTTTCTTTCCTCAGCTTAATTAAGCAAGTCTTGCGTCCATTTAAATTCCAAAGAATTAGTTCCCTGAGTACTACTTTCTTTATGTATAATTTTCTTTTGAACAACGGATCCATGTTTTTTTTTCAGAAAAAAAGAGATAGTTAAAATAGGGAAAAATAAAGGTTTAGGAAGAGGTAAATTTAAAAACAAAGGTACTGAAGTTTGTACTACAAATCTGTTGAAGCCCTTATCACAGGTAGGAAAGACATTTTGCTTTCCAAAGAAGTCATTTAGACAAGTAAGCTAGGCCAACAGGAGTACAGGACCATTAAAGACCTATAACATGAACTGTCTATGTAATTATTCCTGGGTGCAAATTTAAGAGACCAACATTCTTAATTACAAGGCTACGTCGAAATTCATATGCTTTCTAATCTTAGACCAGATTTCATTATTATGCTTATAACATAAATCTGAAGCCATCTCTTTTTGCAATTGTTTTCCTCTACCATATACCACAGTTTTGTGAATACCCAATATTGCACCAGATTTTGTAAAAGTGAGCTCCATATGCGCATTAAGATTGTACGGTACAATCTGTACCCAATGCTATTGTTCGTCGGTACAAAAGAGAAATACAATAATAGTAAATCAATATTTCTTTTACCAAATTGCATAAAGGGACATAAGTTAAAAAATAAATGGGCTTCAATAAAATATTGAATGTGAATCTTCAAGTTTCAATTTATGATTAATAAATGTAATAAATTATGAAAAGTTAATGTTTTTTTTGGTGTTTGACAAGTTTTTAACCTGTTTGAGATTCGTTGGTGGTCCGATTAAGGATAGAATAAATAAGATATATAAAAGTGTTCAATAATTTTGAATTATAAGAATCTTTATTAAGAACAATTTAAATTAATAATTTTAAAAATAATAGTAGCATGAGACTATTAAATTTGAATATGAAAATATAAATTAAATATAAACAAACATACAATTAATACAAAAACAAATAAATATAATTATTACGCTTCCAGCATACAAACTAAAATACATTTATCGTAAAAAAACATTCCAGTTTATGTTTTTTTGTAACTAAAATAAGTTTTATTAGTTAATTCATATACTTTTTTTTTTATAAAAGTAACAAAAATAACACATTTAAAAATTTTACGCTAAAAATAAAAATGAATATCCTCCGTGCATCCCACGGGTCACAATACTAGCTGAAAAAGTGTGAAATAATACGCTCTCAGTTTTATTCTCAATGAAATAATGCCGATTGCAAAAAAAAAAACCTAGCGCATAAATGTTACTTCAACTAGCTGAAATAAACTAATCAACAGACACAAAAATAATATTAATCTACCATTTAAAACAACAAGTCAAAAGATAAAAAAAAAACAAAAAAAAAACAAATACAAACATTTAATAAAAAGAACAGATTTAACAAAAAAAAATACAAAGCCCAAAAATGAATATCGATGCACGGGTAAAAAGTACTAGTAATAATAATAATAATTAGGACCAAAACAATCATTCACTTACTAAATATGTCATCATCATACGCCTTGATTCCTGTTTCAGGTGTGTATTTCTTATTTGGCTTTATGCGAAATCTACAAGACGCTGACACTATTATTTCATCATTGATGTGGATAATAGTAATACAGATTTTTCATCACTACATAAGGTGCAGTGCAGGTTGCTTTGAAGTTGAAACAAAAAATGTTTGAATTATTTTCTTTCACAAGTTTTATTGTTAGTTACTATTTTTTTTACTTAACTAGTGCTCTATTGAGTAGACAATAGGTGGTCCCTTTTGAGTTTTGACAAAGTAGAAGAAAGTTATCATCGCTATATTGTTCATATATAATAATAATACTTTATTATGTTTATCGTTATCTTAGCATTTTTTTACCAATTTTGATTAGGACTTAGGAGGTTTGATGAGAAGGTCAACTAAGAAAGTTGTAGCACTTGAAGTTCTTTATTGGTAACAAGATCTCAAACAAAATAATAATCTATAGCACAATGGAGGTCAGAAATAAGTAGCTCTAAATTTGTCCTAATGAATGAGTGGCTTGTGTGGAGTAAAGGACAATGGAGGTCTTAGAGAAGTTTCTTGCAACCATAATAATTCCATGATGTAGAGACATGCAATAGTCCTATATTAAGAAACCATGTGAGGACGGCCTCTCACAGGGTTTGCGGGAACGTCCCACACATAATTGTACACGGTGCTCAAAAGTTGCTCATCTTGCTTTTGAAAGTGTTGAGGTGTTCTCAAGGGTCATTGTCCTAGTGTAAGGTTCGATTGAAGGTTGCTTCGGAAAAACTGTTTGGGAGTCGTACATTTGCAAAGACCGTCGAGACACTCTATGTTTATCCTGTCTCTTAAGTGAGCGATTGTAGGAGCCTGAGTGATGTTGTGGCTGGTGGAGGGGACCTCTTGGTACTGATTCCCTGATTCGATACAACCATTTGTGCTACCTCATGTATATGCCCATGAATGGTTCTGTGTTCCAACTGAATAGACGAGGCTTATGCGTAAACAAGGATTGCACATAGACATTGTTGACTGTTTGATGCATCAGTAGAGCCCGATTACGCTATGTCTCGCGCTAGTGTTGTGCTCCTAAGGAGGCGATGAGTTCATCACAGAGGTTAAAACCTAAAGCGTATGTATGATGCTTCCCTCTAGGTGTAATCAAGGTTGCGATTGATTTACCTCTTCTGAGTGATCATCGTTTTTGTGGACTTCTTTGTCATTGAACGCGACAAATACTCCTTCCTGGGAGGACTGTGGTTTCATTGTTGCCTTTTTGTGTTTACCATAGTAAAGACATGTGAGAATACAATTTATCGATTCGCTACAAACGAGTGTCAATGTTTTGGTAGTAGATTACATGATCGAACATAAGGAACGGCGATCAAGTCAGCAAATATGAGGAAGAAATAAGGATTAGAGTTAGAAAATATTGTTTACCTAGCAAAAATGGAAGGAATCATGTCAATATATGATATGGGTACATTAAGATATAATAGATACTATCCGGTAATAGTACATATCACATTGATTTAAGAACTCTTATTCTCATACGTGTTTGACGTTGTCTATATTAGAACAAAGTACACGTTCCTATCATTATATTCCGTAACAATACATGTATATGCTATTTGTACACGTGTGAGAAAAAAGTGGAAAACAATTTTTTTTAATTGAGTCTTGTCCCAAAATGAGAATATTAGAGCATTCATATACAACCAACGCTAATAATTACAATTTGGTGTCGGCCATTATTGTGAGTCTTTTGCGTTAACTTAAAGTCGGCTAAATCAACGCCAATTAATATGTAGTGTTGGCCCGGGCCAACACAAATAGTTAACTTCATGACTTTTATCGTGAGTGTTGATGTCATTTTTTGACCAACACTAAGTAGTACTTTTTTGTGCGGTGACTTCCGTTTTTATAAGACTCCTATTGTATTTTTAATTTGGGTATCTTCTCACAAATTCTCGTAGGAACTATATATAAAATATATTTCAAGTATATTTGCTATGTTTTTTTTTATGAACATAAGGTTATAAGTATATTTGTTATCTGGAAAATAGGAAAAAATAGTTAATGATTTCTATATAGATTCAAAATTTTATGTAATGCATCTATTTTACATTTTTTACTCACTTCCATATAAAAAAGTAAGTAGTCCAAAGAGATAACTTTGTTTTATTTTATATTTGGAAAAAAAGATAAATGATAGAAAAAATTAACGAACACTTGTCACATTATTTTAATAAATGAAGTACCGACTATAATGCATGCTGTTATTGGTGTTACTGAAAACTTTCCGCCATGAATTCGCGAGTTCCTCCGCCGCCCGTGGAATCAGAATCTCACCCTTTGTGGTGGCGACACACACTACCATTTCAGGAAGATGAAAGAGTACTACTGGCAGCAGCAGCGCATTACAATCAATATCAATATCCTCCTCCGCTGCGGCGGGGAAAAATATTATCATCATCAGAATCGGAGTCTCTTCCTGTGTGGGCTGACCGAAAACCAGCCAACTCTCCTCCGCAACCGCAACCGCCGCCTCATGTGTCTATTCTACGTCGAATACTTGATAAATGCAATCCTTCTGATGCTCCTTTACACTTGCTTTTCGTCCCCTTCATGATACTCTGGGCCATCATTCATCTGGTATAGTATATATATACATACATGTTCTTTCTTGTGTATGAAAATTCAGCTCTTATCGTTTCGATTCGTTGCATTTATCTCATTAAAATTCATGTTCTTATTATAGGCAGGGTTGTACTTGACTATTCTTGTTTCAGCTGTATACTTTTTCTCTTATCACACGGGCAATCATCCAGTAGCCCAAGGTCGTACAAAAGTTGAAGAGAATTAGGGAGAAGGTGCATGTTACTGATCATCTACTCACTCTCACACACCTAGCTATTATTTGATGTCTTTTATGGTGGCTCTCAACTAATGAATTTGCTTCATTTTACAATTAGAATATCACTAATTTAAAAAATTAACACTTCAGGTCTCATATGAGATCAAGGAATAATAGAGGCCTACAGAAGAAGTATTTAGATTTGAAAATTGATATTGTACAAGCATTACGAATTTTGATTTGTTATCAGAACTGTATTGTGATTTTCTAAAATTAAAATAGAATGTTTCATAGAGAAATAACTAGCAAGGATCATATATGGAACCAGAAGCCGCAATTTCTAAAAATTAGTGATGCTCTGATTCTAAAATCAAGCAAATTCATTAGAAAGACTGATGGTCTTAATTAAACTTTGAGAACCACCTTAAAAGGCCCTATTATTTGAATGTTAGTTTGCCTAGGTTCTTCTGTGCAGTTTTGACCTCACATGTATTTTTTCACTTATGCAGTAAGTGTTCAGATGAATGGTTGCCTTCAAGTTCTTTCACAAGTCAAGATATAGAGGACTAGCACCACTTTGTTACTTCATAGTTAATTAGGAAGGAAGCCACTATTTCCCAAATGCTTTTTATGTTTTTCTTTTGTCTGATATTGTCAAGACTAGTATTTTGAATGCACAGGAGAATACAAACAATTGGATATATACATATTTCATTGTGCAAATTTTCAATTTGAATGTTCAAATATACACAAAATTCAATAACAATAGAAAAAAATCATAACAAATATTTCAATTCTGCATGCGCTTCGTTTATTTTTCTACACCCTTTTCTTAATACCAATGAAGAATGAGAATACTTCTCCCTTAGAAGTTAGCCCTGTTTGGCATATGCTTAGTTCTTCTATAACAGATAAACACCTTAACCATTCAATGATCACTGTTTTTCCTTTGTCCTGATGAAGCCATCAGCACAACAACAGCCATAATGAACATAAACAACATACTCCCTAGCAGTATGTATGTCCTTCGTGACGATTTCCGATACTCCCCAAACAGAACAATGCCCCAAAAAGTGGTCACAATTGGAAATGCCTGTTTGATCAACAATTCAACACAGATTCATATCATGAAACTAATCAGCAATCCTTTTTTTTGTCAAAGTAGTTCATTGAACAACAAAAGTCAGAAATTGAAAAAGTTAGTGGCCATTTGTGTTGGTTTGGAATGGATTTCATTTTCATTTGATATGTTCTTTAGAATTACAAAAATATCCTCTTATAACATATACTATGTTTGGACACCTGCTGGCAGTGGTACCGCTGCAAATTGACGTTAGCACTCACTTCGAGATAAAAGGTAAACTAAACTCTTGTTATGGATTGAAATGAAAGACTGTTCACAATGCACTATCTTATCAAAAAGATGTAATAAAACTGACCTGAACGGCATCTGCTGCTGCATATCCTGCTGCTTGACCTCCCATAAATTGGAGACCATTTCCAAACCCACAAAGGAGACCAGCCAACAAGGCCCAGCCTCTGCCATCCCAGTCTCTAAAATAAGCCTTCAATGATGACTTGGGTAAGTTCAAGACAGGGTGGTAGAGGAAGGTGATGTTTAGAATGATACCAAGAACAAAACAAGAGACTGAAAAGTAAAAGAAGGCAGTGTAAACACTCAAATGGGGAACCCCTTTCTTTAGAGTGTGCCACTGGTCATTTGTTGCCAAATTGAATGCTGGTGAGAATAAGGAGAAGCAAATTCCAGAAAAGAAAGTTATAGCCAATCCCACCAACATGCCCTTACCAAAAACCTGCAGCAGAATTTAATCTAAGCTTGAGATATATGATTAAGGCCAAGGATTTGGTTGATTAATAGAATGTTTGTTTAATTGTTTCCCATAACATATTAAGTACAATAGATTATAGTAACTTGCTTTAATCGCTCTCGTTTTCTCGAGCTCTATAAGAAAAACTGCAGTCCCAGCTTCAAATTTGTCTTCTGAACTATTTCCGCTCTCGAGTTCCTTTGATTTGTCTGAAACAATGTATATTGAAAAGGTAGAACAAATTAGCGTGTTATCAAATAAACACAATCCCACAAGTTTTTCCTTTTCGGAGTTTTCGTACCTCTATTTCCTTCTATCAGAGAGATCCTGGCATAAACACACAAGTTGCAGACATAATTAGCTCTAGACAACACAAATTTAGATAGCAAAAGCAAACAGCACCAAAATCAAATAGCATGACTGACATTGTGAATGAAAAGGAAGAACTTAACAGCTGTATGCTAATACTCCTACGAAGAGGAACTATAAACATGAAATCAGTTCTTATCAAATTCAAGAAACTTATATAACTACAGCAGCCAAAATTCAGAACCAGCTGAAGTGCTTCTGCTTCAAAAGTTGGGGAAAACACATGAAAGAAATTCTTTAAAAAATAGGACACAAAAATATTGTGTTACTTCTCATAACATTAATTGTGCTGAATGCAAACATCTAGTTTATTCTACTGTGAGTATTGCCTTTATAAAATAAGCTGTTTTACATTGTCAAAGAACTACAAGTTCCTGATTCTGTTTCCTGATAGAACCTAAACAAGGGACATTTTCCCTCCATAAGAAGGCAGAGAATGCATAGGGATCAAAGGAAGTATACAGGGCTGAAAGCAAGTTGAAAATAGTGCTAAGGAATCATAAGGGGCATAAACCATGAATTTAACACCACTCAATAGTCATATCTTAATATAATTGTAAGCAAACAATACATACAAGGTTCCATCTTTATAATCATTTGACAAATTGTTGAGCTTGACTTCATTATCATCAGTATTAGATGCATGAACAGCGGAGCCTAGACAAACTGCAATCAAAAAGCAACCAATTCCTGGGAAAAGGATCTCAGCTTTATTGATTTTGTAGTCCAAAAAGTAATTCAATGTTGATCCTGTTACAATCGGAACGCAATAGAATTGAATTTAGTACCGGAGCAAGCTGAAGTTTATAGTATTTTCTTCAGTATTCATTTCATGTCCTAATTTTTGTTCGCTTAGTTAGTACTTATTTGATATTTTGGAGTGGATATGTCAGTGAATACCTATAACAACATTTATGCTTGCTGCAATCACTGTTACTGCTGATAATCCAACCAAAGCCCAAGCATATTGTGTGCACAGATTTCCAATGCTGAGGACCGCGCCACCCGCCATGGCAAACAGAACAGAAGGCCAATTATCCTACACATGATAACTTATGCAGATTGTTAAAAATATGCAATGACAGATAAAGTTTGTCCCCGAAGGATAGTTCAGGGGGTAAGAGCTTAGCGATATGCAGCTGCAGGTGCAGGGACCGATCCCTGCAAAGGATAACAACTGCAGAATACAATGAAAACGTGTTACCTGAGCAAGCTGAGCAAAGAAATTCGGCTCATTAGGCGTGCTTTTTCCTATCTCGCCGAATGTAACAGCAATGATGAGAGCGGCCAAGAGATTGGTGATTGAGTAGTCAAGATAGGTATGCTGAGGAAGACGGCCTCTCCTTTCTAACAGAGTCAAAACAGCAGGCCATGTCCCCAAGAAGAAAAGGGCCAAGAGCATGCAACCTATGGCACCTCCCTTGCTCTCCACCAAATACACTTTCAATGGAGTAAATAAAAGCCTCTCAGAAATTGAAGTGATCAAATTGGAAATATCAGGGAAATCCTGAAAGAAACATGAATTAGTCGTACTCCTGAGAGCAAAAAGTAAAATGATAAGCTATTATTAGAATGTCACAATTCACAACCATTCTCAACAAAAAGTTCACCCAAATATAAGAGGTCATATCCACAGAAATTCATGCAACATGATAACCTGAAATGGAACTTATTAGAGAGGGCGATTCACCTGAAACCGTTAGAAACCATAATTCAAGTCAAAGCCAAAAGTATGCATAAGGAGGGCATGTTTGGAAATACTTCTACAATTGATTTTGAAACCATAAGAATGCATTTTTGGAAATACTTCTACAACTGATTCTGAAACCAGAATCAATTATAGGGAGAAGCTTTTGTAAGTAGCTTTTTGAGTTTCAGAATAGATTCTGATGAAAAACAAGCTGATCCAAACATACTATGAGTAGATTGTAGGTTTAAAAATTGATTGTGAGAAAATTGAAGTTGATCCAAACAAGCTACATTTCTAATAATGAAAAATTTCAACTGAATAGGGATGAAAAATGAAAAGAGAGTGAGCATAATTTCCACCCAAGACAAATCTGCACATACACACAAGCAGATACAGAAGAACTGAAAATACACAATTCAGCCAATAATCTTGTAATCTACACTTAAATTGAAAGGGGTGGCCAGCTAAAGGCAAGGCAAGTATATAATTGAGTAAAAATTCAGTTTTTAATCATGAAGTAGGATGAGGGGTATAAAAGTAAAGGGTCCATGATCTTTAAAAACTCAAACATGGATTGGATACTCTTTTGACTGACAGTGAAGAGAGAACTGAACCACAGCTACCTTGAATTCATAAACCAGAAGCAATAGAAAAAGACAAAAACACAAATAGCAAAAGTCTCTGTCCTTATATAATGACTTATTTGGCCATATTTATGGTACTCACCCAGCTTAGAGATTCTGGAAAAAAGAAGGATCCTTTTGATCTGAGAGTGTGATTCTGATCCATTATTGGAGGCAACAACTTGAGTCTTGACAGCTGATTCCAACTCTTCTGATTTGGTAGGAATTTCAATTTAGCAACCCATTTATTACTTAATCATTTTAAGATTCCAGTTATGAGAAAGATTCCAGTAATGATTCTCTTCATTAACTTATTAAATATAAAAATCATATTGTTTACTGAAAAGATGGTGGAATTGTCAAAGCACATGACGTCACTATATGACTTTTTTTGTTCTATATAAGATTAACCTTGGTTGAAATCTTGGCATGTTGTTGTAGTGAGATCATAGTTGAAAATGTATATGGTGGAGAGCAAGGGAGGTGCCATAGTTTGCATGCTGTTGTCCCTTTTGTTCTTGGGGACATGGCCTGCTGTTATGACTCTTTTGGAAAGGCGAGGTCGTCTTCCTCAGCACACTTATCTTGACTACACACTCACCAATCTCTTGGCTGCTGTCATCATTGCTTTCACCTTTGGTCAGATTGGTTCTGATCAGCCTAACTTCTTATCTCAGTTTTCTCAGGTAGGTACCTTATCTTATCCTATCTTGACCTGTGTTTTCTATCTAAAATTAAGGGCAGTACCATCATGAACTTAAGTGAGATTCATCCTTGAATATAGAACCAAGATCCCTCATTTTACATGATATTTTTAGTTACATGAGATTTTTTAGGAACTAACATACATGCAAGCATGTTTGTAAATTCTTTTACAATTTACTCTGAACCGGAATCAATTTTGGGAAAAGCTTATGTGAGTAGCTCGTGTTTTTTAATTGATTCTGAGATAAAAGATATTGATGCGAACATGCTATTGGCGGTTTTATTTTTCATTTGCAGACAATTCTGATCTGATAGATTTGGATGTTTCCTGTTTGTAAAGATGACTTAATTTTGTTCGAGTAAAAAAGACAACTTTTTTAATATAATTTAATGTAATAAATGAATCTTATAACCGATCATTTAAATGTTTATATGATAACAACAGTGTTGTCTTTCTTTTCTTTACAGGGACTAAAATTACTGGGAAAATATTTGATTTATAATCAAATTAACTTATTATACTATCTCTGCAGCTCTCTCTCTTTTATAGTAGAAAAGGTGGAGAGAAACTCAAATTTGGAATTTCCTCTTCCCTTTTTGCTATAAAAGGGAGATGTAAGTATAATATGAAAATTTTGAGTCCCAAGAAAAATGAAATCAAGAAATGTGTCTTGAATGTCAACCTGAATTACATGCATCTTTTTTTGTCAGCCTGAAACTTTATACTATAGTGACTATTATTGTTCAGGCTTGTGTATGAATGTGCTATGGTATTTGATTCAGGATAACTTTCCTTCTGTTCTTTTTGCCATGGCGGGTGGGGTGGTCCTCAGCGTTGGAAATCTGTCCACGCAATATGCTTGGGCTTTTGTTGGATTATCAGTAGTAGAAGTGATCACATCAAGCATAACTGTTGTTATAGGTATCCTACTCTCATGAGTTTCTTAGATTTTTGGTTTTATACTTAATAAATAGAAGTTGCCATTATAGCTTGCTAGTTGCTATGTTCCTCTGGTGTTGAACATTATAGCACTTTTCTGTTCTGATTGTTTAACAGGAACAACCTTGAATTACTTTTTGGATGACAAAATTAATAAAGCTGAGATTCTTTTCCCTGGAGTTGGATGCTTTTTGATTGCTGTTTGTCTTGGATCTGCTGTTCATTCATCTAATACTGCTGATAATAAGGCCAAGCTCGAAAATTTTTCAAACGACTACAAAGATGCAGCTCAGTAAGTGTTGTTTTGTTTTGAGTTATTTCAGGATATGATCATTGACTACTGTTGATATTCTCAGCTAATTTCTGCTTCTCTGCCTCCAAAAATTTAAACAAAAAAAAAAGGTCATGCTTTCTATAGGATGAAGTTAAGCTGTCCTGGGAACTTAGTCATGACTATCATGCTTAAATTATAATATATAGACCCCATTCGGATACGAACTAAAGAAAGCTTATTGGAGCTTATCTAGTAGAAAAATCACTGATTAGTTTCAATGAATGCTCTTTTGTCTCCAAATAGACTCATATTATCATAATAGATTGTAAGAAGTAACACAGTCACAATTAACTCAACCAGTGTTAGGAGCATTTTTTCTCCAATGTCTAAAACATAATTTGTAAAGATAACTAAAGCTGTTCACTGTGTAGAGACGACTTTCAATTGCTATACTTTTTTCTGCACTACTACAGAGAAGAAAAATTGATTACCTTATTTTAGGGGAAGAAGCAATAATTTGAGTTGGTTTTGAACTCTGGATGGGATGGTTATCATAGTTTTTTATCACTGCTATTTGTTAAGAACTATGATTTTAGTGTGTTCTCTTGGATAATCTAAAGCATTATTTACCACCATATTTTGTTCTTTTGCCAGGGGAATTAATTTATCCACATTGAAAGAAACAAGTGAAGGTAACAATATCTAATTACCTATTTTGTGGGATTGTTTTCCTTGCTAAATGCTGGCCTTTTCCCTCTCCTTTGTTAATAGCTGATTCAAAGGATCCAGAGAAGGGAAATGATTCTGCATACAAGGCCAAAAAAGGAACTGCAGTTTTTCTTATAGAGCTTGAGAAAAGAAGATCCATTAAGGCAGGTGGTTATGCCTTATGGAATTATGACTACAGTTTTCACAAACCTTTTCACTTTATCGTGTAGCATTTAGAGCCCGTTTGGATACGGATCATAGAACACTTATTGGAGCTTCTCTACTAAAACATGCACTAAATAAGATACAAAAAGTGATCTTTGCTCCGCATCCAAAAGGGCTCTTAGACAATGAAGAATGTTTGATGTATATGGAAGTACTCTTGGATTAAATCTTTTGCAGGTGTTTGGGAAGAGCACTTTGATGGGATTAGCTATAACTTTCTTTGCTGGATTTTGCTTTTCCCTATTCTCACCAGCATTCAATTTAGCAACAAATGACCAGTGGCACACTTTAAAGAAAGGGGTTCCCCATTTGAGTGTTTACACTGCCTTCTTTTACTTTTCAGTCTCTTGTTTTGTTGTTGCCATCATTCTAAACATCACCTTCCTCTACCACCCTGTCTTGAACTTGCCCAAGTCATCACTGAAGGCTTATTTGAGAGACTGGAATGGAAGAGGTTGGGCTCTTTTGGCTGGTCTCCTTTGTGGGTTCGGGAATGGCCTTCAATTTATGGGAGGTCAAGCTGCAGGATATGCTGCAGCAGATGCTGTTCAAGTGAGTTTTTATTTCACTTTCTTTTCATGCCTATAAAGAACATTACCAAGAAATTTAAGAGCACTTATTGGAGCTTATCTGGTAGAAAGAACACTGAATAAGCTCTAATAAGTGTTCTTTGGTCTGTATCCAATAGACTCATAGTGCATGTTTGTAAATTCTTCTACAACTGGTTTTAAAACCAAAAACAATAAATGAGAATAAGCTTCTTTGAGAATCTTTTAGGTGATAGAATTGATTCAGAGAAAACAAAAGTTGATCCAAACATTCTAATAGTATTTGAAGTATGTTTGTTCCTTAAATCATGAATTCACGGTAACTGATCAGGAGTGTTGTTTGTACAGGCACTACCACTTGTAAGCACATTTTGGGGTGTCGTTTTATTTGGAGAGTACCGCAAATCATCAAAGAGGACATACATGCTGCTAGGGAGCATGTTGCTTATGTTTATTGCAGCGGTTGCTATACTCATGGCATCGTCGGGGCATCGAAAATGATCACATCAATGAACGGAAAATGTTCATAAAGATTGAAAAGTGTTGAAATGTTTGGTTTCAGAGCTCAATGGATAAACGCATATGGTCATTGTTAGAGATGCAAAATATGCACACAGATGTTAGTTTCAACTTCAAATGATTGTACACTGAAAAGGGATATATAAGTATTTTCAAACAAACTATTTAGAGGCGTAAGCCAAGAAAGTGAAGTAGGAATACAGTTTAAAACTTATAGATCGTTATGTATGTTTGGAGGTCAGATATTTGTGACATAATTATTTGTACATTAATTTGGAAGTTTTGTATCATCTAATGAATCTAGGAATGAGGTTGGTTTCATTAGTCAATCTAACACCATGCAACTTGTTTTGTTAATCACTGAAGGGATTGATGGTTAAAATAGTGAGTTGATGATCCCCATTAGGGAACTATCAAGTAAGATAAGAATTTTGCAAGTCACATCTATGCCAAAAGGGGACCTCTGAAAACAACAATTCCATTGAAGAACGGAAGCAAATGCTTGGCAATAGGTACTGGTATGTTCTGCAGTAATCATGAACAGTTAAGAAAAACAACAAAATTTGAAACAAAATGATTAGGAAAGTTAGGCTTGTTATAACATTTGGCTTGATTTGCATTTGGGGATGTACCAAAAATAAGCATTTGGGGTGAGTCAAAGGCATAATTAAGTGAGATTTGAAACTATCTTTGCTAAATATAACCCATTGCATTGAGTTAGGAACAGTCTAAAGCATTGATCATGTTTGCAGACCAATCTCTTTAAAGAATCTGCTAAGCACTATGATCAAAGAGGCTAATATTCTATACCTTGAGATATACATTCCTTCTATTATTTGAAATGAGACACGGATTGAAGAGCCAATTGGATCAAAAAGGGACTTTGTCATCAAATATAATATAATCAGTAACACGCCACATCATTCTGCAAGAAAATAAAAAATATGAATGATTGGAAATTGATTAAAGAAATAGAAACAAGTTTCTAAGGGAATAAAACTTTTTTTATCATATGAAGGAATAGAGCTTATCATGCGCAAATTGTGAATTCTCATGTCCCCATATGATAGTTCAAATGATAGGAGCTGAAGACATATGAGTTGGGTAGGGAGGTTAATGATCGATTCCTGACAAGTGCAATTTGTCTTTTCAATGTACCAAATAACAAAAATTGTGAAATCATTAAAGTATGCATTGCCTGTGTAAAAAAATATATATATTAAAAATATAAGACAAACTCAAATAAATTCTCACAAATTAGGGATCTAAGAAAAAAAAATCAATAAGTGTATTTAAGATAACATACTAGAAATAAATATAAAATCATTTATGAGATTCTTACCTAATAATTAGTTGTTCACCAAAATATCAAAACCTCTATTTCCAAGCTGTGTACGCACATTGTACCACCGATCATCACCATCAATAGCATGATTGATGGCGGCAAGAACAGCACATTAGCCGTCTTATTCCATTTCATTTCAAGTATCTTTATTCTTTATATAGTAATTTGTTTGTATTGTTAATAAAACTGTTATTAATTAATTATTCTTTATATAGTATTTAATATCCCTCATATTTGGGGTGAAATGATGCAAAATCTGATAGCAACAGGCGCCAACAGCTATGAAATGAAGGCTAGATCCCATAAAATATTGCTAATCATGAGACAATTGATTATGAAGATCTAGTAGACTGTAGGGCTCTATGTGGAAAGAATGGCTGCAATGACTTGTGACAGCCCACTTAAGCATTTGTGCTGAAACGTAGTAATTTTTTTAGAAACAGTGCAGCACAGTAAAAGTAGAAACTTGCAATATAGTGTTGTTGATAGAATAGAATTAAATTCGAGGCAACAACTGGAATCTTGACATCGGATTCCAACTCTTTTGGTTCTGCTTGCAATGTCAACTGTGCAACCCAATACTTTTCATTTCAATATTCCACAAATGAAGTTCAATGCTCAATGATTGATTGAAGATTAACGAACACTATTTTTAGTATATTAATTGAAATTTATGTGGATTCTAATTAATAAATTAGAAATGAGATATATATTTTTTTAGTGAATTTCAAATAACGAATGAAAAAGTATTTAAAATAAATGGTTAAAGTGAGATTTTTTTTATTATAACCAAGGTTAGAACTTAGAAGCCCAAAAACAAACTGAACTTCTCCTTAGATGCAGGAGCTATAAGCATCAAACATGAAAGCAACCACACAAAATGGAACAATACAGTCATAAATTCTAATTGGCATAGCCAAAAGGAGAGATATATTATTGCTAGGATTTTTCTTCCACCGGTTATACATGATTCTCTTTCTTGCTTATAAAAAAAACATGATTCTCTTTCTTAATGATTGCATAACATTACAACCCTAAATTAAACAACTCTAATTAATTAAATCATTAATTAATTGTTGAATAAAATTAAATTAATTAAAGAAAAATTGCACTCATGAGATTTATTATTATAGCACTCATCTCCTCTTTCTATTTTATGAAATGCACTCAGCTCCCCTCCTTCATTTATCTTTATCATTTTGAATAATAGATGAGTGATAACTGATAAGTGTTCTAATAACAAATTTTATAAGAGGTTAGTACAATATTGATAAATTTTAAAAGAGTTTAGTATAATTTTTCTAATAAAATAAGAGTATGTGATTAATGATATGAGCGAAACCATAATTAACTTCAGGAATCCCGTCAATTAAATGCAATAGTCAATTTGTGAGAGCATATGACCTCACTTTTGGACTAGTGTGGTATGTTATAAATTAATCTTTGGTTGAATATCCTTACACTACATGTCTTGTAGTAGTGAGATAGTTGAAAATGTATATGGTGGAGAGCAAGGGAGGCGCAATTGGATGCATGCTCTTGGCTCTTTTGTTCTTGGGGACATGGCCTGCAGTTTTGACTCTGTTAGAAAGGCGAGGTCGTCTTCCTCAGCATACTTATCTTGATTACTCAATTACCAATCTCTTAGCTGCTGTTCTCATTGCTTTCACCTTTGGTCAGATTGGCACTGATGAGCCTAACTTCTTATCTCAGATTTCTCAGGTAGATATATCATATCCTGTGTTTTCTATCTAAAACTAAGGCACCATCATGAACTTAATTAAGTGAGACTCATTCTTGAATATCTAGAGCCAAGATCCCTCATTTTTCATGACATTTTTAGTTGCATGAGCGATTTTAGAAACTACTAATTTTTTCTTCCACTTTTAAAACGAACACAAATTAAATAAGAAAACCTTTTATCCGTACATTTAGTTTTGTGTGTTGAGACGTCACTGCAATTGTTAATGCTTCTTCTACCTTTAAAACAAACACAATGAAGAAAAATCAGTAATGAAAAGTCATTGTTCGTCTTGGTATGACAAAACACACACCAAAACTTAATAGAGTCTATCACTTAAACATTTTCTTTTGAATTCCACTTAAAACATATCTAATGCTCTGTTTGGATAGATGGGTGAAAATGAGTGGAAGGAATATAAGAGGAAGGAATATAAAAGAGAGAAATATAAAGGGAAAATGAAGTGATTCTTAAGTTGTTTGGATTGATTGAAAAAGAAGAGAAAATGAAAGGAAAAGTGGTGATAGTATTTATATAATTACTGTTGTACCCATTTGTTTATATAATATATAATTATATATTAATACCTTTATATGAATTGTACTCATGTGAGGTACTTTTCACGAGTACCAAAGCAATTTGCCTTGGCTTGTTTTCTTGGCTAATCCGGACGGAAAACTATTTTGGTACTGTACACCACTCATTTTCCCACCCATTCATTTTCCAGTCCCATCCAAACACATAAAAAAGCTATTTTCCACTCATAATCCTTCCTACCAACTTCCTTCCTCTCATATTACACCCAACCAAACAGAGCATAAATGAATTCATTGTGTTGAATTCTTTTTTAGTTTATCCTTTTATTGTATTGAGTTTTTCTATAGTTTGTTTTTATTTTTGAAACCGAGTTTTGTTATAGTTTTTTTTTTTGACGTTAAATTTTGTTATAGTTAAATGCAAAGACCAATACAAACATATTAATAGTTGTTTTATACGACTTGAAAATAAATATCCTCGAAAAGCACAACAATGTGACAGCAAAGAAATAATTTTATAATTTATACGTAAGTCAGCACTCAGCAGTATAACGTATGGGACCATTTTGAAACCGACAACTATTAGTTTAAAATATTCAAAAACAAATAAAATAAATGAATGGTTTTATTTCAAATTTTAAAAATAAAATAAATGAATTGATTTATTTTAAATTTTTAAAAATTCAGAATAAAATAAATGAATCATTTATTTCAAATTTTGAATTGAGAGAAATAAATTAATAGAAAAGAGTTTTCAAGAAGCCATTGAATAAGATGGTGATATTTGTCACAATTTCATCATGTTTGCTTTGGCTTCATCCTTACACTCATGGCAATAAGTGGCTTAAGTGACTTGTTTGATCACTGTTTTAGTTTTCTTGTATTTAAAAACAGTTTTGGGAAACACTTTTTAAAATCTGTTTAAAATAAATTGTTCGAATGAGATGTTTTGTAATATTAGTGCATGTTGAGATACACGATAGACTTTCATCTCAAAAATAGAATTGATTTTGTGAGAAGTTACACCTAGTAGTTTTTGAGGGAGTAGAATTGATATACAAATTGTTTGATCATTGCTAGTGTGTGTTTGGGAAACCCAATTGAATCCGTATCTAGGTGTGATCCACATCCAATAGAAGCAACAAATAGTTACTTTTGGAAAGATGAATCCAAGTAGTAGTGCTAATTTAAAATCAAACATGCACTTAATATAAAAATATGAATGTCAAGAAAAATGAAAACAAGAAATGTGTCTTGAATGCCAAGCTGAAGTACATGCATATTTTTGTCACCCTTTTAACTTTATACTATATTGACTATTACTGTTCAGACTTTTGTATGAATGTGCCAATGGTATTTGATTCAGGATAACTTCCCCTCTGTTCTGTTTGCCATGGCGGGTGGGGTGGTCCTCAGCATCGGAAATCTGTCTACACAATATGCTTGGCCTTTTGTTGGATTATCAGTAGTAACAGTGGTTGCTGCAAGCATAACTGTTGTTATAGGTAACTTACTCTCACAATCACACCCCTCTTAGATTTTGGGTTTATTTTGTACTTAAATAGTAGTTGTAATTATTTATATAGCTTGCTATATATGTACTCTGGTGCTTAATGTTATAGCAGTGCTCCTTGTGTTCTGATTGTGTAATTAACAGGAACAACCTTGAATTACTTTTTGGATGACAAAATTAATAAAGCTGAGATTCTTTTCCCTGGAGTTGGGTGCTTTTTGATTGCTGTTTGTCTTGGATCTGCTGTTCATTCATCTAACACTGCTGATAATAAGGCCAAGCTTGAAATTTTTTCAAACGAGGCAGCTCAGTAAGTGTTGTATATACTGTTAGAAATAAAGATTTCATGGTTACAAAATGAAATGTCATGAGTTACTATGCATGATGCATTATGGTGCATTAGTATATATTGTTTAAGGACTATTATATTTTGTTATGAAACCACTAGGAATTTATCATTAGCTTTATGTCTATTTAGTATTTTAATTGAGTAGTTATACAGTTGTTATGGATTACTCATTATAAATAGAGGATCAACTCATGTAGCATGTGTGTAAAAAATAATAGAATTATCTCATTTTTATTTTTCCATATTTTATTTTCCGACATATACTTTGTCTTACTTCTGCTTAGTCTAAAACCCTTAGATTCTAAAGTCTTACTCGAAATCTTAAGTTTATATTTACTCAGTTCACTTTCAAAAAATATTTACTCAGTTCCCTTGATTCTTCAATTGGAACTATATCATCCACAAATTAAACAACATGCAGTTTGGAATGCTCTTTCTGTATATCTTAGTAAGCATATCCAGAACCAGACTGACAATTGATGTAAAACTACAAATATGTTCACTGTGTGGAGATGACTTTCTATTGCTATACTTGTTTCTGCACTACTACAGTACTACTGAGAAGAAAAATGTTTTCCCTTATTTTAGGGGAAGAAGCATTAATTTGAGATGGTTTTGAACATTGGGAGGGATGGTTATCATAGTTTCTAGATAAGTGCTGTTTTTGTTTTGGACTATGACTTTAGTGTGTTTTCTTTGATAATCTAAAGCATAATTTACAACCAATGCTGTCTTTTGCCAGGGGAAATTGTTTATCCACATTGAAAGGAACAAGTGAAGGTAACAATATTCGATTACCTGTTTTTGTGGGATTATTTCACTTGCTAAATGCTGATCTTTTTACTCTCCTCTGTGGCATAGTTGATTCAAAAGATCCAGAGAAAGGAAATGATTCTGCATACAAGGCCAAAGCAGGAACTGCAGTTTTTCTTATAGAGCTTGAGAAAAGAAGATCCATTAAGGTAGGTGGTTATGCTTTATGGAACTATGACTCCAGTATTCACAAACATTTTCTCCTTATTGTGTAGCATTTATATAAGGATAAATTGGGCCGATTTCCCCTGAGATTTAACGAGACACTAACCACCTTTACACTCTTCTTCTAAGATTTATCATTATTTCATTCATATATCCTCTAAGGTTTATCAATATAGCACTGAATATCCCTCTATTATTCGAAATTGTTATTAAGGAGGGGAAGTTTATGCATTTTGCAAAATAGATGCAAGGTTAGTGCAATAATAAAAACCTTATGAAGGTCAGTGCAAATGTGTAATTTCCTCTTTAAATAATTAAGAATGATAAATATGATAGTACTCTTGTATTAAATCTTTTGCAGGTATTTGGGAAGGGTACTTTGGTGGGATTGGCTATAACTTTCTTTTCTGGAATTTGCTTCTCCTTATTCTCACCAGCATTCAATTTGGCAACAAATGACCAGTGGCACACTTTAAAGAAAGGGGTTCCCCATTTGAGTGTTTACACTGCCTTCTTTTACTTTTCGGTCTCTTGTTTTGTTGTTGCCATCATTCTAAACATCACCTTCCTCTACCAACCTCTCTTTAACTTACCTAAGTCATCACTGAAGGCTTATTTGAGAGACTGGAATGGCAGAGGTTGGGCTCTTTTGGCTGGTCTCCTTTGTGGGTTTGGAAATGGCCTTCAATTTATGGGAGGTCAAGCTGCAGGATATGCAGCAGCAGATGCTGTTCAAGTGAGTTTTTACTTCACTTTTTTTTCATGCCTAGAAAGAACTTTACCTAGAAATTCTTTGATATACCAATTTAAAACTATTCCAAACACGCATTATTATAATTAATTCTAAAGTCAAAATCAATTACTATAAGAGAAAACTTACGCTAGTAGTTTCTAGGTACCAAAATTGATTATGAGGAAACATAAGCTGATCCAAAATGCTAATAGTATTTGAAGTGTGTTTGTTGCTTAAATCATCAATTCTCAGATCTCAGTAACTGAAGGAGTGTTGTTTGTACAGGCACTACCACTTGTGACGACATTTTGGGGTGTTGTTTTGTTTGGAGAGTACCGCAAATCATCAAGGAAGACATACATACTGCTTGGTAGCATGTTGCTTATGTTTATTGCAGCTGTTGCTGTACTCATAGCATCATCAGGGCATCGAAAATGATCACTTAGGTGGAGAGAAAATGTTCACAAAGATTAAAAGGTACTGAAGGTGAAAGGAAAAACGCATATGATCATTGTTAGAGATGTAAAATATGCGCAAACATGTAAGTTTCAATCGCAGAAGATTGTACACTGAAAAAGAAACAAAAATGCAGCAACATTCACTTTTACAAATTGTCAAATTGTCTCAACTGCAGCAACAACTTTCACCTTATATCCAACAAGTTTCACACCATTATTATTAGTACGACACATATATGGTACTTGAACCAACCAGTCATTGGTCCAACATGGTGTTTAATTTTAGTAAAATATGGAATTGATTATTCATTTTTAAGATCATAATTCATAAGTCTAATTTTATGAGCTAAAATCAAAAGTTAAGAAATAACAACCATGATATGTCCTGAGCTTCAAATCAATTTTTCATATTTGCAACCATTTTAAAGTGGATAAATTTGATTTTATTCTATCAATTTCATTTTATCATCCTTGTTTATAATAAATACAAAACAAACTAACAATGTAAAGTTGTATTGAGTGATTAAAATAAATAAAAAAATTGAATATATTCAAATTGATTTTATTTTAAATTGTTATCGCAATTCCGATCTGCACGTGTAAATGTCAAACGTCTCCCTAATCATGCGATTGCTAGGAAAATCTTTGGTGCCGCTCCAAATAATTGTTTTTTTTTGTTAATCTATAGCTAACTTTCTAATAAATATAAAAGTTTCCAAATAATCTGACCTAGTAGTACTCACTTCCCTCCTCTAAAACAAGACAAAACCATTACCACTTTCACCCAAATTTCACAAAAAATTTATGTGAAGTAATCAAGTAACACAAGAACATGTGAACCTCTGTGCTGAGTTAACAACATGCAGAAGTTCAATCAGCAACTGAACTAAGAAGATAACCTTTTCCATTTGTAGAGACAAAGCATGACTCTGAGTCTCATACACCTCAAACTCCCTCTTCCATCTTCTTCTTCTTCTTCTTCTTCTTCTTCACCTTGCTTCTTCTACCTTCACCACTCTTCCATTTCACACCACACCAAAACTCCTTCAAAACCCTTCTTCCTCTTACACTCCAAAACCCCATCTTCACCACTCTCCATATCCCTCTGTCTTCGTGCATCACCATCTGATGCCACATACTCTTCCACCACCCCCATTTTTCTCCCATATCTCCAGCAACAAGAAGAAGAAGAACAACAACAAGAGCAAGATGAAGAAGAAGAAGAAGAAGAAGAAGACATAGAAGCAACAGAGGAAGAAGAGCGAGTACAAACCCATGACCCAGATGATCCAATATACAAATTCTTCAAAACCCGCACTCTTGTTTCCTCTCAAGACCCTCAAACCGAAGGAAGATTGTCGCTTCAGAAGAATCGTCGAACATCGTGGCACCTTGCTCCGGCCACCGTTGAAGAAGAAGCTGAAGTGGGTTTGGAAGATACCCTTTTGTTGGAAGAGGAGAAGGAAGAAATGGGTAGTTGCCAGAAGAAGGAATTGCCATTGCCTGAGGGTGTTGTGGGGGAAATTGTTCAGCTTGCAAGGAACTTGCCGGAGAATCTGACCTTGGAGGAGGCTCTGGCTCAGTATGGAGAAAGGGTCAGTGAGAAAGAGTGCTGGGAGGTTCTGGAAGTACTTGGGATGGAGCGTCTTCTGGTGTGTTGTTTGTATTTCTTTCAGTGGATGAGGGCGCAGGAACCATCACTTGTTACTCCTCGGGCATGTACCGTGTTGTTTCCGTTGTTGGGAAGAGCAGGGATGGGTGATAAGCTCATGGTTTTGTTCAGAAACTTGCCATCCAGCAAGAAGTTCAGAGATGTTCATATTTATAATGCTGCAATTTCAGGGCTTCTATGTTGTGGCAGGTACTTATTCTTGCATAATCATGTGGTTTGCTTGTTTCTCGCTTGCTGATTTTTTTAGTCCTAGGAAGATTGACATGAGTAACTGAGGATGCAAGTCAAATAGGCTTTGTAACTTTGCTTAGATAGAAGTTTTCTCGTTTAACTTGTATATTAGTTGGTTTGCAATTACAGTTCTTCTAATAATCATTCTCCTCTGTCCTGAAAATTAAAGAAATGAGACAATGTTCTGCTTGCTTGTTATCTTAGCAGTAGCACAAAGCATGATGCCTGTTCATGTTTTAGCACTGTTAATGACATATCACAACAAATTTTACCTGGAATTCTGATTA
Source organism: Lotus japonicus (assembly GCF_012489685.1). Taxonomy (NCBI): domain Eukaryota; kingdom Viridiplantae; phylum Streptophyta; class Magnoliopsida; order Fabales; family Fabaceae; genus Lotus; species Lotus japonicus. Next base: position 76,936,942 of record NC_080042.1, on the reverse strand, counting down.
GTGATGACATTTGGAAAGTCAAGCAAAAATCAAAATAGACAATGTTATCACATGAATATTCATTGTACATCAGTTTGACATGATTTGTCAGGCAGTTGACCATGTTCCTTTCAAGTTCTTTTAATGAGCTCTACTTTTGTTTCATAGCCCCATACTTTTAGTATTGTGTTAGAAAATCATTGTTGCTGCATATTATTCTTCAGAAGTAGAACTGGGGGTATACTGGTCCTTAAATGTCTTCATCTTTTTAAGTATTTCAGTTTTTTATTATAGGTGCCCAATCGTGGAAGTATATATATAAAATTTGGTTTTATAGAATATAGGTCCCAATTTTTTTTAAATTGGAGGCTAATTTTAACCATGTTGATGATTTGGTGAAATGTTGGTTATTCCAGGGATTGAAGTAAATCATACATTGCCTCTTCATACCAGTTTAGTTTTTCTGTTATAGCAGATGGAACTCCTTCGTTTCACCTGCTGAGCTTGTTTTGTCTTATTTCTTGGTTAGTTTGTTATAAGAAGCCTATGAACAGGAATGCAGTTTATGTAACTTCATTAGCTACTTGTCAGAGAATTTAAAATTTTCAAGTAACCTCACCCATTTAGGTACTGGGTGCTTCTTCCAAACTTAAAATTGTGCAACTTTAGGAAAGTAATAATTATAATTAAGATATTTATTTCTGTACTTTGAAATCGATCTAAGAAAAATTTCTTTCTTGTCTCCCTGTTCTGGCAAATGTTCAATATGGTTTAGGGCATCTTTTTTTTTCCCTTTTCCAAAATACCACGTATTGTAAGAGTTTTCATTGTTAAAGTCTTCCTGGTTGTCTTAGGTATGAAGATGCTTGGAAGGTCTATGAGTCAATGGAAAAAGATAATATTCGTCCAGATCATGTAACATGCTCTATTATGGTGACTGTTATGAGAAAACTTGGCCGTAGTGCAAAAGACGCATGGTATTTTTTTGAGAAAATGAACAGAAAAGGAGTCAAATGGAGTGAAGAAGTCCTAGGTGCAATAGTAAAGTCGTTTTGTGCAGAGGGTCTGGTGAGCAGAGCTCTAATCATCCAATCTGAAATGGAGAAGAAAGGGGTTTTTTCAAATGCTATTGTGTACAACACCCTGATGGATGCATTTTGTAAATCCAACCATGTAGAAGAAGCTGAAGGCCTTTTTGTTGAAATGAAAGCTAAAAATGTTAAACCCACCGCAGCCACATTCAACATTCTAATGCATGCATACAGCAGAAGAATGCAACCTAAGATTGTGGAGAATCTACTGGCAGAAATGCAGGATATTGGTTTGAAACCAACTGCAAATTCATATACTTGTCTAATCAGTGCATACGGGAGGCAGAAAAAGATGAGTGACATGGCAGCAGATGCATTCTTGAAGATGAAGAAAGTTGGTATAAAACCCACTTCACATTCATATACAGCTCTGATCCATGCATATTCAGTTAGTGGCTGGCACGAGAAAGCTTATGTGGCATTTGAAAACATGCAAAGGGAAGGTATTAAACCTTCCATAGAAACCTATACTACCTTACTAGATGGGTTTCGGCGTGCTGGTGACACTCAAACAATGATGAAAATATGGAAGTTGATGATGAGCGAGAAAGTTGAAGGAACAAAGGTGACATTCAACATTCTTGTTGATGGTTTTGCTAAACAAGGTCAATACATGGAAGCAAGAGATGTAATATCTGAATTTGGGAAGATTGGATTGCACCCAACAGTGATGACTTACAATATGCTGATGAATGCGTATGCACGAGGAGGGCAACACTCGAAGCTGCCGCAGTTGTTGAAAGAGATGGCAGCTCTTAACTTAAAACCAGATTCTGTAACTTACTCAACTATGATATACGCGTTTGTCCGTGTTCGAGACTTCAGGCGGGCATTTTTTTATCACAAGCAGATGATCAAGAGTGGGCAGGTGATGGATGTTGATTCTTATCAGAAACTTCGGGCAATTCTGGATGTCAAAGCTGCAGCAAAAATAAGGAAGGATAGGAGAGCCTTGCTTGGTATAGTTAAAAGTAAGATGGGCGTTATGCAAGAAAAGAGAAAAAAAGATGAGTTCTGGAAGTACAAGAAAAGACATGTAAAGAAAACATAGTTCTGATATTAGAGTGTACTAAGTTAAGGATGCAATGCCCTGTAAGCTGCCAGAATTGTGAGTTAAATTTTTACCCACTTTTGATTCACAACATGAATGGCATCAAGAGCATCTTGATTTCAATTTTAATTATACGGGTCATCATCACACATTGCATCTTCTATCAACAACGCATGCCCCACTCATTTTGAGGTAGATGTGGCTAGTTTAAAATTTAAATTATTTATGTGCATAAATTTTATGTTATAAAAGTTAGCAATGTGATTTAATTGAAATACTGTGTTGTATATGTTGGGAAGGGGACTCTTGGTGCAACAGTTGAAAATATTGCTATGAGATTAGGAGGTCACAAATTCGAGTTATGGAATTTTTCCTTTGCAATGTGAGGTAAGTTTACCTACAACAAACCAGCAATGAGTTTAGTGTTTCCCTAACCCTGGCAACTGGCATGGTGGAAGCTTTATATTACCAGGTTACCCATTTGTTATATGTTTGGCTAACAAACCACTGCTCCTCTTATCTATACTGCTTGGTATAAAAAACTGTCAATTGATTTGTGTGAAGTCTTGGAGGTGTTTGTTGTCAGGTCACCAAGGAACTACACCTAATGCCATTAATTGGTCGGTAGTTACAATCTTACAGAACTTAATTTGACTATTGCCTATGGTGAACTCTTAATACAAATTTGAACAAGGGTATATTAGATACTATGTGAACTAAGAAAATAAAGCAGTGTTGCATTATTTACTTGTGAATTAGCTATATAATACACTATTTAATAAAACATGATTAGTTTAATAACCAATAAAAATGAGATGGATTCATGGATACTAGCTAATTAAGGAGCATGGCATGGAAGATACATTACATAGCTCATACTCTCATCAACCATGTAATGGCATGAAAACTTCCAATTAGGTTCCGCCTACGGTGGGCCACCTGGCTGCTATTTGTTGATCTGTTCTTACGTCTTACCAAAATTCAATAATCTAAGGAAGACTCGGTAAGTAAATGGATTTGCACCTAATGTTTATAACTGAAAGTTCTGCTCTCCTAATTTCACTCAACGCATGGTTTTTTACTTTTTTTCTGGTTAAGCCAAATTTGAAGGATCATCTTACGCACCATCAAACACACATCCTAGGCTTCCCATTCACAGCATCGCATACTCCAATCCTGGTATCCCAAATCAGAAACAAACGAACAAAACAAAGCAGGACAGCAGCCAAGTTGTTGTAATCTCACGTCTTTTGAGGATGTTCTCCTTCCTTTTGTTCTGGGGTATTTTTTACTTGATTGTTATCTTCTTATCCATAGGTATAATCTCACTCGGGTTGTTTTCTTAATTGTTTTCTTATATACTGCCTTTTTTCCCACTGCAACTTGATTAATAGTAGTGGATTAAAAATTATTTGGTTCTACATTATTTTGATTGATTGTAACAATTAAATTTTGTTTAGTCCTTGATTTCTTGTATTTCTTTTCTTGTTAGAGATCTCATCATCCCCAGGAAGTAAAAGCTTTTCTTTTCTATCCCTCATTCAGAGGTTATGGATAAGTAGAAAGGTGAGAGAAAAAGAAGAGGAGCAAGAAGACAACACATGGAAACATCTTCCAGATGAGCTCCTGGAACTGATAATGGAGTTTTTGTCTGTTGATGATTACCTTGCATTGGGTAAAGTATGCTCCCCGTGGAGAACTATTGTTACTAAAGCCCTTGCAAGACGTTGCTTCCTGCCACTAGTTCTCATGATATCTAAGAAGGGAAGAATTACGGAACAAAGCTTTTTCAACTTAAAAGCAGAACATGAAGTCCCTAAAAGATCACAATTTGACAGTTGTCATGGTTCAATTGAAGGGTGGATGATTATGATGAATCGTAATGAAAATGGTAGTCTATCCTTCTTTTTCTTCAATCCAGTGACGAATTGTAGAATCTCAGTCAAATCACAGTTGCATCTCTCCGACCCTCTAATCCAAGCTTCTGAACCGTGTATGGGAAAAATGGTGGCCTCTTCCAAACCTGATTGTTATAATTCAGTTTTTTATTTAGCTGGTCTCTTACATAAGAAGATTGCATACTATAGGCACTTAGACAAGTCATGGAACATGATTAAAATAAAGAATGATTGGGATTTTGTGGATATCGAAATTTTGGATTCCAAGTTGTATGTTATATTACTGGTAGTTAAAAATGGCTTGAGGGTCATGGTGATTTATGATCTGAATGATTTCGATAATGGCTCTCGAATGCCGAAAGTATTAGCTCTTCCACCAACTGAGATGACAAGAAGAATTGAGAACCCACCTTTTTTTTCGGTTTCTGGTGTCATGCGTCATCTAGCCAAACATGAAACACGGCAACAATTATTCCTCATCTACGTCAAATGGAGTAGATCTTATAAACGTAACATGTTCTCAGAAGATAGATACCCGCTTGAGATTACTGCAGTTGATGTGTTCAAGTTGGATATAAATAAGGAACCTATTGAGTGGATAAAGTGTGAAAGCTTAGATGATAATGTGATTTTTGTTGGTACTGGGAACAGCATGGTAATATCAAGAGCTTCTCTTATAACTCAAGATTCAATTGGAGAAAATAGTGTCTATTTTGCTCTCTCACTTGAGTATCCTATGAGTACATGCACAGAAGTTCGATTGGGGATCAAGCACTTGAGTGATAGCGACATTAAATATTTTTCTGTAGAGGAACCTGTTTATAGAGTCCTTGTTCCTTGTTGGCTCAGACCAAGTGTGTGACCATTTACTATGTTGGCACTAACATGTGTTAATTTTTTTTATGCCATGCATGTACATGATAGATCGATTTTAGTATTTTACTGATGATCTTGGCTTAAAAGTACTTAAGCTTTATCAAAAGTTAATATTACTATTAGCTCATGTTAACGAGAAGCAATAAAAACAATGACATGGAACATTAAATGACATAATTCATCAATGGAAAAAAAAAAAATCAATCCTAGGAATATATACTTTTGTGGTTTCCTTTTCAATATTTTATGAACGTTTTTTCTTTTCTTTTCAATTTAAAACATTCATTTTCAGCGAACAATATAAACTTTGTTAAATTAAAATAAGGGTTAATTATATTTTTAATGTTTACCCAACAAAAAAATTAATACCTGTAATGTAGGAGTGCTGAAAAGTATTTTCATAGTTTTTGGACCCTCCAATATATTTTTATTTTTATTTTCATAGTATTTAACTTTTGCCTAGTCACCCTCCAACATGGTTATCCTAGTCAGATGAAGGTTATCCAAGTAAACTTTTTACATCAGTTCTTGTCCCCGTTAATTTTTTTTTCATCAACTTTGGCCAAACCCTAAACGTCCAAACCTCTACACCACCTTAATTCCTTAAACGCAAAAATCAAATAATGCAAGGTTGAAATCTACAGTTTCCCCCTGTGAATGAGTCCAAACTTCAAAGTTGAAAACCACCCACGAAAGATGGAGAGTTTGAGAGACAGTGGAAAAGGTAGTGATTGAATAATTTCAAAAATTAAAACAGTGTCTGTCTTAAGTGAATTCTGAACTACAATTATGGAGGTTGAAAGAGATATTGTTGCAGGATTATTGCGTGATCAAGACAATAAACATAGGCAACCATGTAAGGTGTGATATTTCCTTCTTGATTAAGTAATAAGTAACCATTGCATGATCTCAATTAATAAATGCCCTACAAGTTACTTTCATACATAACAAAATTGGCTCCATGTCTCACACCAGAAGATTAAGATGATTAACCAAGAGAAAAATCGAAAGAATATAACACAATTTTTAAATTAAGAAAAAATTAATGTTATGCTAGGAAGGTCAGGAATGTGGCTTTAAACCAGTAACTGTTAAAGGGAAATGCTGTCCAATCAGAACATTTACATACAAGCCACCATCATTAACTGCACTCCTAAGAAACAAGGTGCAAGTGCAACAGTAACCTGGTCAAGTTTTCTTTATCTTGCAGAACTTCAGGGAAATCATAAATAACTTGTAAAATACCATATAATAACATTTCAGTCATTTCACCTCCCCATCTTTGGGAAATACCTTATAATTCAACTTCACATCAAATAACATCAATCCCTCCATAGCTTCCACCAGTCACATTCTCTAGAACATTAATGTTCAAAACTGTAGATGACTCTAATCAGTTTTTTCTTCCAACGGTTCATAAATCCAGTGTGCTCTCCATATTATAGGTGATAGAAGACGTTCTGTTTTCCAACCTAATGACTTGAGCTGCACCAAGCATAAATAGTGAACAATTCAAGCAAGAGCAGGTGGCATTCTATCAATTTAATTTGATTCATATATCATAAATATCCTAATAAATTAACCAAGTAAAAGATTAATGGATCACACTGATGAGAAATTAAAGGACGTAAATAAGAAGTTACTAAATAGACTTGACTAGAAGCTTAAAGTATTACCTTCTGAATAAACACTTCATACTGATTTTCCATCCACATTTGGCCTTCTGAATGCAAAGATTTGCTTTTATGAACATTATTTGCCAGGACAAGAGCATGGACAAATGACCTCAGGACATCAGCAGCATTTGAATCTTTATGCACAATAACATTGATCATTCCTTTACTTTCCACTAGTAAGTACTTGGCTATATACAGACACAACAAAGAATGAAATAAGGCTTAAAGACTTCAGATGGAAAGTGATTAGTTTAAATAATATAACCAGAACTCAACCTTTTGTGTAGTGCGATGCTGCAGAAAGCAGATGCTCCTTACTGTCATCGTCACATAGAAAAAGAATTTGCTAAGTTTTATCATTGACATATCAAAACTACTCATGCACAATAATCAAGCCATAATCAGGGACAGCTTTAAGCTTTTGCACCAATGCCGATGATATAGGCAGGGCAAGAACTAAATAATGTTTACAAATTTGGAAAGGTACAATATTATGATTTGGGCTATTAGAAGTTAGAAGACAACACGGTGGACTGTTAACTTGAAAACCATTTGGCCTTTGTGTACGGGAAAAGACCAATAATGCAGTGAATCTAGAAGTTGAGGTGAAAATCCCCACAAAGTTGGAAAAGTATAATTGATGCACAAAGAACAAGTTAATTTTCTAGAAGGATAGGAACTCGGCCCAAATTTTAGCCACTTACATTTCCATGTTATCAAATGAAGAAATCCTCGTGCCTAAATGTACTTTCTTATCCAAGGAATAGGCTTTCTTTGAGCTCCATGAAGTGAGCTGCATCGGTAAAACATGCTCCTGTGAAGAGACCTGTTTAGGAGAGAGAACTGGCAAAAAGTTTAGAACCAAGATGAATAAGCAATGAGCAAGAGAAAAACGGGTTATTATTCATTATTCAAGAATATGAATGAACTACAATGGCTACTGGTTGTTCGAGAGAACCAGCACTCTCCCTAAAATTACCACAATCACTCTAAAAGATGATAATTCTATAATTCTAACTTTGTTGTTTATAATACTATCTCTCTCTAACCAACTCTTCAATCTAACTAACTAAGCTACTAACTAAATAACTAACTATGAGTACCTACCACATTCTCTTGGACAGGGTGCTGACCCTACCAAACCGACCTTGTTTTTTAGAGGTGGCTGGAAAGGGGACGAAAATACACCAGTCAGAGACCTCCAATCCAAAACAATAGGAAATTAGATCATAATGATCTTGATGTGACAAAACTATGACGAAGCCAATATCATGTGGTAAGATGGATTAAAATAGCAGAACAGCTTGTCTAATATCAAAGATGTGTTGTTGATACAAGATAAAAAGAAAGCAATAGACAATACCTTGGCCAGTCTCCATGAAATGGTGCAAAAGAATAGAGCTTCTTTCCGGGTTTAACGAGGTCAATGCCAGGCATCGAACAGCTCGGTAGTTTGCTGTATGAAAACAAGACATCGTTTATCAGGTTTTCATATATGATGCTGGTGCTAAGATTTAGCTTTATTTTCTGGGGAAAAAACTCAGCACAAAACAAGGCTTCCATATTGATGAGATCTCTAACTTCGCAAAGAAAATCATATTAATATAAGGCAAGCAGACAGTGTTTTCAATTGTTGAGAAAGGGATATGGTTCGATCCCATTAATGAGTTTAAGCTTGTAAGACAACAGAAATTCAACCTTTTCTTCATTCAATCACAAACCACCAACAAATATTCCACAAGATCAAAGCATTAGTTGGTACAAACAAGCCAAGATTGTCTATAATCTATCCATGAACAAATGGATTATTTGTCCAAAAACAAACACTAGTAAGGGCATGGACCAATCATATCACAGTCAGCATGCTAATACCATCAATCTATACCCTCTTTCACTATTTGCTAAGGTCTGCCCAAACGTTTTCAATTTCTACTTCTTTTAGCATGTACAAAAAAAGCATTATGCAAGAAATGGGTATACCGTATACCTAATAGGCTAATATCAGGTTTTTCTTCACAATTCTACAATGCAAAGGATATGCATCAAATCAAACACATTACTATGAGAAAACATACCATATATATGAAACAGGGTCAGAGATAAAAAAGTAAACCAAATGGCTAGCGGGTGTCCAATGGTAATGCGAGCAACAAGCATTCCCAAAGCCATGCCAATCATTGTGGCTACAGTTTCCTGGCTTCCTTCCTATAGATACATGTCAATAAGTCAAAATACATCTACCTATCTATCTGTATAATGAGAGAGACTGGTTTGCAATGGTGTGAGAGTTTAACACTCTAGCAAGTTACACTGTTGACAATTTTAGGAAAAAAAAATACTGTTGTAGATCTAACTGTTGACTTATAACAATCCATTACCTTTATTATTTGTGTGAAATATTGAAAAAATTGAACAATGATAAGAATATAATCAAATGAATTTTCGTTTCATATATATCAAAGTATATACAACATTAATCTTGACATATATAAATGACGTATCAAATAATTTTGACTTAAAGTAAAAATTTAATAAATATGATCTATATGATAGGGACATCTAATCCAATGGTATATTTTAGGAGAAATTATCTAGTAACAAATTATGGCATTGGTGTAAGTGTGGATTTAAAGTACATTGGTGTAAAGCGATTCCTCCTTTATATATACAAGCAAAGCAAGGCTCACTAAAAAAACAGACTTAGTTTCATCTAATTATCTAAACAGTTATTCAATAAATGCAACTTATACCTTGGCAGATATATCTGCAGCATTATCCTGAAGAGCAAAATGCTGAGTCAAAGCTGCTCTAGTGGCACCACTTGCAACACCAGCTGGTTAAAAATCATATTTGGGGAGACACAATGTTAAAATAAAAGACTTAGGATACAAATATAATAAATCAATCAGGAAAGAAAAAAAAAGTGCCCTAAGCTTGGATATTCAGAACATATATTTCTGCTGAACAGCTTTATTTGTTAGGATATCTAACTTCACATTTGCTTACAATTCTTAGAAAATTATATACACGGAAAACAATGACGGAAAAGACATACAGCTAGTAACTAACTTTAGGTCATGTTACTAATTTATTTTGAACTTCCAGAAATGTGGAACTTACTGAAAGATCTTGATATGCTTCCTAAGCAGACAACAAACACAAAAGCTGATGGATACAATGGAGAAATGAGGTCCATTAGCATCCCTGCAATCAATGCAAAAACTTAAACAAATCAATATGAGACATGTAGAATGCAATATGAAAGATCAATCTAACATAGAGTAGCATCAGGAAAGAAACACTGAAGAAATGCTGCTAATTTTAGTATAACGAAACAAATTAAAACGAGATTGACAATAGTGGCCAAGTATAGTATTCCAAATAGAATATCATTCTGACTAGTGCTAAATCCTGCAAATCTACAAGTCTCTTTTTAAATAATTGACAATGTAGAGTCTACAGTTCTATAAGCCCAATTTTACAGTAGTAATATATTGATAAGTAATAGTTAATTTATAAATAGTTAAATCCCATCGAATATTGTACTGCAGCAAATGTGGAGTGGATTAACGGCATAACATATCAAGTATCAGGTGCAAAAAACAAAGTTATTCTGTTGTGAGTGGAGAATGATGCACATGTTATCCTCAAGATTTGATCTACATGGATGGAACAAATTAAAAATTACCAGTAATTTTTGCACCCAAATAATATAAGGGAGATAGATAATACTCCTTCAAAGAATTTGCAGACAATTTTATCCACTGGACTCCTAGTACCAGTCCTTTTTTGCGTACCTCTTTATTTATTACCAATCTCAATCCTTAAATACATACTATATTACTATTAAACCCGAACTCAACTATGTAGAATTGATATGGCCTATGTAAATAATTCAGAGAGAGAGAGAGAGAGAGAGAGAGATTGCATAAAGATAATTGTGGCGTGAATTTTTAATAAAAAGAAAAATATGATGGTAAGAGAAAATCTACCAAGATCATTCATAAGATCTGCAACCAAGCGCCACATTTTTGCATTGCTGTCAAGATTTGATCCCTGCAGTATATCGAAGAAATTGAAATACAACTGTGAGCATGATTTAGGGATCATTTGAGAGGAGTCAATCAGTATATGCCTACTCTGAGTGTAGGATAGTCCACATAAAGTTATACTGCATATTTCAGTTCAAAATTAATAAGAATGAAGGAACGTGTTTGCAAGAGAGGTGCAGACCTGGTAGAATGTGAATAAGATTCCTCCAAGCATGCCAGTTAGGTCCCTCAAAAACCACTGGAAATAGTTTCAACATTCAATATCCTATTGTCAAAACATGGCAGTCTAAGAAACAGAAAAGGCTATGTACCAAAAAAATAAACCAAAAGGCTTGCGGCTTCTTCTCCCAAGCCCTACCGAACAAACTAGAGTTCAGTCATTACTCATCACTCAAGTAAACACAGAATCTAACTAGTTGATACCTGAAAAGTGGCACCGATGACTGTAGCTGATTTCTCACCAACCCCAATAGCACTCAGGAGAGCCTGAAAGGAAGTTTGTTTACCATTCATGCTCCGCACTAGGCTTTATATGACAACAAGTACTAAAAAAGTACAGTGAAGCAATGCCTTACCTGGGTTGAAAGCATGGTCCTTATATATGTTGAAAGGCCCTGCCACAATCAATCTATAATTAACTCAAGAACAATAACATGGTTTTCATATAATAATAACTTAATTGTACCTGCAATAAATCCCAAATTTGAAAAGGAACATAATCTGCAGTCACACTGCTTGGGAAACCCTGTATGTTATCAATAACAAGAAGAATATAATAAACCTTTCTACATAATTAGTGGCATACAAAAAAAATTCATGACAGTTAATATTAAGTTAATAGTAGAAATTTACCTCAGGTACAAATGCTTGAAGTAATCGTCTCCAAACATGGGTGAAGCGGGCACCAGATCTTCGAATGGAGACAGAGGAAGAAGAAGCTTTGATGGTGAAAGTCTTTGAGAGCTTTGTGGGGGATGAACCATTCCATTCTTCCAATGTTATGGTCTTACTCTTATTGGACACAGATGAAGTAGATGATGGTGGCACTGCTTCCATGCCTAGATGAAGTGAGTTTGCAGATTCAGTCAAACACAAACCTTAATGTCTTCGCTTCGCTTCGCAGGTTGTCATGTTACCCAAAAAAAAACACCAAAAAAAAAAAAACATAAAAAATCATTACAAAAAATCGCTAGAAGGAGGGTTCGAACCTCCGACCTTGTGGTTAACAGCCACACGCTCTAACCAGCTGAGCTATTCCAGCTTCTTGTTTAACATTCGTTCATATTTATTCAAAACCCTTACACTCACTGAAGTGGAAAACAGAGAAACTGAGTCTGAACCTTCAACCTTGTGGTTAACCTTGACACCATCATCGTCACCTCCTCGTTCCACCGATGCCGCCGCGGAGAAACCCCATTGCATCAAGCTAGACACTTGACGAAGAATGGCCAAAAGAGTTCTCACCTTTCTTCCCCATAGACAATTCTCATCAATACCTGAAATTCCAAGCCTTTACTCCTTCCTTCAACCTTCTGTGTTTGCTCTCAACAGAAACAGGACACAACCCATTTGTGAAGAGCCCCAAAAGCTTCCAACTTCACCCCCAAAGTCCCTTTCCCTCACCCCTGACCAAGTCTCCACACTCCAAACCACTCTTCACAAGTCCCTCATCACCAGTGACACTGATGAAGCTTGGAAGTCCTTCAAGTCTCTTACCTCTCATCAAGCCTTCCCACCTAAACCCCTCACCAATTCTCTCATTACTCATCTTTCATCCCTTGGTGACATTCACAACCTCAAGAGGGCTTTTGCTTCTGCTGTTTTTCTCATGGAGAGGAATCCAATGGTGCTGGAGTCTGAAACAATACATGCCATGCTTGATTCCATGAAGGGTGCCAACACTGCTGCCCCTGCTTTTGCTCTTGTCAGGTGTATGTTCAAGAACAGGTATTTTGTGCCTTTTGCCATGTGGGGTAATGTGCTTGTTGAGATTATTAGGAAAAGTGGTAACCTTGCTGCTTTCTTGCCTGTTTTTGAAGAGAGCTGTAGGGTTGCTTTGGATGAGAAGTTGGAGTTCATGAAACCTGATGTTGCTGCTTGTAATGCAGCACTGGAAGGTTGCTGTTGTGAGCTTGAATCAGTGACTGATGCTGAGAGGGTTGTTGGAACAATGTCTAATCTTGGTGTTAGGCCGGATGAATTGACTTTTGGATTTCTTGGTTATTTATATGCAGTTAAGGGGTTACAGGAAAAGATAAATGAGTTAGAAGTTTTGATGGGTGAGTTTGGTTGCTCAAACAAAAAGGTTTTTTATTCTAATTTGATTAGTGGGTATGTTAAGTCTGGCAATTTAGCTTCTATGGAGTCAACGATTCTCAGGAGTCTGAGTGATGAAGACAGGAAAGATTGGAATTTTGGAGGAGAAACGTTCTGTGCAGTAGTTAAGGAATATCTTCGGAAGGGAAATATCAAGGGTTTAGCTAATCTGATCAACGAAGCTCAGAAGTTAGAACCTTCTAACATTAAAGCTGATAACTCTATAGGTTATGGTATTGTTAATGCTTGTGTTAGTATGGGATTATCAGACAAAGCTCACAGCATTCTTGATGAAATGAATGCTCTGGGAGGCTCAGTAGGTCTTGGGGTCTATATACCTATCTTGAAGGCTTACTGCAAAGAAAATCGAACTGCTGAGGCTACTATATTGGTGATGGAGATTAGTAGTTCAGGTCTTCAGTTGGATGTGGAAACCTATGATGCTCTCATAGAAACATCCATGTCCAGCCAAGATTTTCAGTCAGCGTTTTCCCTGTTTAGGGACATGAGGGAGGCAAGGGTTCCTGACTTGAAAGGGAGTTACTTGACTATAATGACGGGTTTGATGGAGAATCATCGACCTGAGTTGATGGCAGCTTTCTTAGATGAGGTGGTTGGGGATCCTCGTATTGAAGTCGGTACTCATGATTGGAATTCTATCATTCATGCTTTCTGTAAAGCCGGGAGACTAGAAGATGCTAGAAGGACTTTTAGAAGGATGAATTTCCTGCAATTTGAGCCAAATGATCAGACATACTTGTCCCTGATTAATGGTTATGTCTCGGCAGAGAAACATTTTAATGTGCTGATGTTGTGGAATGATGTTAAGCGAAAGCTATCGTCAGATGGGCACAAAGGGATCAAATTTGACCACAATCTAGTTGATGCCTTCCTGTATGCTATGGTCAAGGGAGGTTTCTTTGATGCTGCTATGCAAGTTGTGGAGAAATCTCATGAGATGAAAATATTTGTTGATAAGTGGAGATACAAGCAAGCATTCATGGAGACCCATAAAAAGCTCAAAGTGGCAAAGTTGAGAAAAAGAAATACTAAAAAAATGGAAGCAGTTATAGCTTTCAAGAATTGGGCTGGCTTAAATGCATGAACTTGAAGCACTGGCTACTTCTTATCTCAAGGATTAAACCATCATGTCTGGAAGAAACTGCTCAAAATGACAGTTGAGGAGGGATTCAACCTCGCATGATCTTTGGAAGTGAGCTTCGATTTCACTAACTTTAGAGCCCTTCAATTTTGACATTTTTCTATTTACATGGATAATAACTGCCAGTTTGGGACTAGTAGTTTCTGCTCAACGCAACAATGTTCTGTTCTCTTTTTTCTTCCTGATGTTATACAAAGCAATTAATTGTCAATCTTTTAATTAGTTTATCCAGATAAATCTTGCATTATGAGAAACATGTATCTTTTCTTTCATTATGTTAATCCCTCAGAAGAAAAAAAATTATTTCAAGAGATTGACTGCTTTCTTGCTAAACATTTATGAAGGATGAAAACATGTAACATTAAGGCATATTAAATACATACTTAGTAGAGGTCAATATCATACACCCGAATCTTGCATCTCTGCAAACTTCATTGCTTTTGATTTTCTCTTTCCATGTTTTTTGCTTCTAAACTTGGTTTGCCACAAGATAATGTTCTTCTCCCAAGACTTGTATCTTCAGGAATTCAGGTTTAGTATATTGACTTAGCCTCATATTTTTTCTTTAGTGATAGCAGTTCTGAGTTGAGACTTCATATGCTGCATATTACTATATCACTTATAGTGATGGGCAATGACTTTACTTTCATCATGAAATTCTGAACATTACTAATTTATATGAGATTATAATCACGGAGAGCTGTCACTGATACAATATAAAACATAATTGTAAGTGGCCTTCAGTGTTAAAACAATAATTAGAAATTGAAAAGAGATGTAAATATGTTATAGACTTTATTGGTGTTCCACACTTTTTAGGACTATGTCATGTTGTAAGTTGTTTAAGGAACATTTTGCTATCACATGGCTTTAATTTGCTTTTTATATTGATGTTGATGTCTCTTCTCTCCACGCCCATAATTTAGTAAAGATAACTTTCTTCCAAGTTCGTAGTGTATTAGTTTTGAATTTTCATATTTTTCTTGTTTGAATTGCTTTCCTTGTTTTCTCTACGATGTAAAAGATTGCCTATGTGCATTCACTGTTGATTTTCTAGTGACTTTGCTCAAGGTCAAACAACAGTTAGTTTCACTTACAGCAATGAAGTTGCTGTCAACAGAAGTGGTTAGACTGTGAGAGATGCTGTAAGTAACTGAAGCATCAGGTGGAAAAACTTTTTGCCAAGTGAAGTACTGAGTTATTTCCATTTTTTGGGCTGTCTTGAAATACTAGTAAACTGACCTGTGTTTAACGGGTCTTATGGTTGAAGAAGCTTCTTCATAAATATAAAGTCATTCAGTAAATAAAGATTAGTGTAAATAATCAACGAATACTAACAAAAGATTAAAATAAACATTACTCATAACATGAAAATTAAACTTCACTATCATGTTTACTTTAATTATGGGTATGCATAAATAAAACAAATTATGTGGTGTGTTAAATCTACTAGCCTCTTTGTTCTTTGGAATGGCTCCCGCTTGGAGGGTTTCAAGCCAACCAAGGATTACGACAAGGAGACCCCATGTCTCCTTACATGGAGAGAAGCTGTCATAGTTTGAAAACTTATACAAAGTGGAGCAGGGGATTTGAAAACTTGTACATATTGCTAGGGGTTGTCCAGGTCTTTCACATCTTCTTTTTGCAGGTGATGTCCTTCTCTTTGGTCGTGCTTCTAATATCAAATGTCTCCAAGGGTTTTTGACTTTTTGTACAACATCGGCTCCCAACAGACTGTCCTCGTTTTAAATGTAATTTGGCTTCCTCTCAAAGTTGCAGTCGTTGTTCAAGTATTATCGAGGATATAATCCTTTGTCTTAGAGACCGCCTTCACTCTATGGAGGTGTGGCTGAGGTCCAGCAGACTGGTTCGTCAAACACTTTCTGTTTGGATTTGTTTTTTTTTTTCATCTGCTCATTCCACAACTTTGTTTGGTGGATTTGGAGGTTGAGGAATAATGTTGTATTAGATCTGTCAACTTGGACACGAGTTTTTTCTTCCTTTCCTAGTATTACAAACTCAATTCGAGACATTTGTATGAGAATATTTTTCTAAGAGCAGGTATTCGCTCTTCTTGGAGCCCTGTGGATGAAATTGAATGTAGGTACTAGATGGAAGCTTTTTCTATGGATTGACAAGTATGGCTCACGAGGGGAGTTATTCGAGACTTCTCTGTAGCTTGGATAAAGGGGTTTGCCACTAAGGAAGGCATGGGAGATATTTTTCTAGCTGAAACTGTAGCAGTCTTGAGGGGTCCAAATCTTTGTTGAAAGCTGGGATTTAGAAAGGTGGAATGTGAATCTGATAATATTCAGGTTATATCTTTTCTCCAACAAAGGAAGCTTAACAAAGTTCATGCTCATGTGGCTTACTTCTCTGAAATTTTTTATCTCCTGCAATGTAACTCCACTGGGAGATAGTTTTGCCACATTCCAAGAGTGTGCAATATGGTTGCAGATAAATTAGCAAAACAAGTTAGCAAGGGAGGCCTTCAACTTTGAGTAACTAACTTACATATAATTCTAGTTGTTTAGAGAGTCACTCAATCATCCTTTTTCACTTATTCAAACATGCTTAAATCTACAAAAGACGTCACTAAATTTGCCACTTAACCATGAAAATTACCATAATCATGGTATACAATTTTACAAATAATTTGTAATCAAATAATTTCTAATTAATTTTATTTAAAGGCTTGAGTGTACGTCTAACTATGATGAAGAGGAAGAACTAAGTAGATAGAAACTGACCAAAGGCCAAAGGGAACAAAGTTTTACTCGAGAAGAGAATAAACATATATGCACACACACATTGTTAGGCTACGTGGGCAAGACAAAATATTGGGCATTTAGTTCAACCAACTAGGCGACGTCGTTTCTGGGTACAACGATTGTGCAAGTTAGGTAACTGAAAAATGTATTTATTTTGAAGGGTAGCTGACACAAACTCATCCATCATGAATGGTGGTATTAAACGTTACAGAGAGTGAGAGTGGCATCTTTGTTTTTGTTCCCAAGATTCCTCTTCTAAACTATCTCTCCCCACAAACTTTTCTTTTCTTTTGCTTCAACAAACAAACTCAGATTATTAACAGGTGAACTCTCACAGTCTCACTCCATCATGTACTAGTTATCAACTTCCAGGTACTTAGCATATCCTATAATTAGCAATAGTAAAGTAGGTTTGGAATTTGGAACAACTTATTTTTTATCCGTCAATTCAATTCTGACACTCACGAATTACTCACGTAAACTTCTCAATTGTAGAAGAAGTTTACGTGAGTAATTCCTGAGTGTCAGAATTGACTATGAGAAAAAAAAAATTGAACTGAACATACTTTGATGGGATATGGGCATGTTTTCGGGAACTAGAGTCAGAATTTGTAATATGAATATGGTCTACCTCTTCACTGCTTTATAACTTAGATAATATCTACATTCTACACACGTATGGTGTAGTGGGTTAGTGTATTTAATCAGACATCATGAAAAAACAGCAAACTGAAATGGGAGAATCCAAGTACATCTTCTTGGCATTTCTACTGGTTTGTTCAGAACTCCAAAGGGCATGTTCACATGGTGATCATCCTCTTTCAAAAGTTTCTGTTCATAAGGCAACAGTATCCCTTCTTGACCTTGCTCATATCAAAGCATCTCCATCACTTCTTGGACTACATGTAAGTTTTAACAGTGTTGTGTGATGTAAGTTCATTTGTTTTATTGGTGATCACCAATTTGTTTATGCTTGATGCTTTTATAGGGACAAACTGCAGAGTGGGTCACTGTGGAGTATAGTTCTCCAATTCCATCAAATGATGATTGGATTGGAGTGTTCTCTCCTGCAAACTTCAGGTCAAATTCAAATTCTCAGCATATCCCTTGTTTAACCAGACAACTAGCTCCATAATTTGGAATCCTTTTAAAGTTCCATTTAATTGTCTTAATTAACTTCTTTTCCAGTAAAATCAAACTTGATTGTTTTTTACTTTTCATTGACCAAGTTGTTCCTGTTTTCTGCAACATTTCAGTGCTTCCACTTGTCCAAAAGAAAATAGTAGGGTTTTTCAACCACTGTTGTGTTCAGCGCCCATTAAGGTACATGTGTGGATGTAACCAATAACCTGTACTAAAAGAAAGAATAGCAGGGAAATCTAATGTGTTTTTCCTCCATTGTGCAGTATCAGTATGCAACTTACTCAAATCCCCAGTACAATGTAACTGGAAAAGGCCTTCTGAAGCTTCGGCTTATTAATCAAAGATCAGATTTCTCATTTGCACTGTTCTCTGGTGGCTTGTCAAATGTAAGCCATCACTAGTTTGAAGTTGAACTTCCATGATCAATTGTGTGTTAATATTCTATAATTCTATTATAGAACAATTTGTATGCACTAATCGTATTCAGTGATTCTAACATAGACAGGTCATGCTTACTAGACATTTACACTACACATACTAGCTGATTAATCAGATTTACCACCTTTGAAAGCTGGTTTTGAAGCTGATATACATTTCTATAGGATTTTAGCATACTTATATAATGAATTAATAATCCTCTAATCAGTAATTTGGATCAGATTGTCCAATTCTATAAATTCTCCAATGCATTTATGTCTCTCTGAAACTTCTAATTTCACATCTATCATAATATAGCCAAATGCAATCTCTTATTTGTTTCTATTTACCTCATCACAGCCAACACTAGTGGCAGTGTCAAATAAAATAGCTTTTGCAAATCCAAAAGCACCGGTTTACCCTCGCCTGGCACTAGGGAAGTCATGGAACGAGGTAAATTCAATTTCTTCTGTCCTAGACTGCAGAGAATTACACACTTGAGCAAATGATATACGAAGAAAGAAAGCATTTATCTCTTTCTGTAACTTCTTTTAATATTTTTAGGTACTCCATTTAATGATTTTACTTTATATGCTTCTCTCATTTTACCAATAAGCAAATAGTATCATTTTGAACTTAAAATCAGATGACTGTAACATGGACAAGTGGATATGGCATCGGTGATGCTGAGCCTTTTGTTGAATGGGGTCCAAAAGGAGGGAATCATATACATTCACCTGCTGGGACACTCACTTTCACTCGTGATAGCTTATGTGGTAAGCCAAGTCTTACCTTTGAATTGGTATAATTCAGAGATATCTTGTTACTGGAACTTCTACATTAAGTATTTGACTCTGTGATTCAAAATCAATAATGTCAGCAAAACACAATTAAGTGATTATTCAGCTTTAGTTTTCTGAAGAATTGTCCAACAATGTGGCTCATCATCATCACCCGCTTACATTATCAATTAATGAACAGGTTCACCAGCAAGAACTGTAGGATGGCGTGACCCTGGATTCATACACACCAGTTATCTGAAACAACTATGGCCCAACAGAATGTATGTTATTCCTAGCCTATAATGGCCTAGTTGTATGCTCTTTTCAATTTTATTTTTCCTTCCAAAGGTTTATGTCATGAATATACAATCTTATGTCCAGATTTTGTTTTATTTTCTTCATCGTACACTACCCATTAAGTTTATCTGATATTTCTGTTGGATTGTCATTATCTGCTATAGATTTTATCGAGACCTTAACCATTTTTATTGTTATCGAACTCCTGAGTAGAATAAAATATATTCTGTTGTGTCATATTTTCTATTTACTACTAGTGTGTTTGCTGTAAAGATGTCATGACTCATGATAGTTTGTTCAATTATATAGAATTCATTGTGCTTGCTGTGAATTGTGCAGGTATGAGTACAAGATAGGACACAAGTTAAACAATGGTACATATATTTGGGGTGAAAATTATCAGTTTAGAGCAGCTCCTTTTCCTGGACAGAAATCTTTACAACGTGTAGTCATATTTGGTGATATGGGGAAGGTTTGAAATGCTATGAAAAAGTATGCATCCATAATCTTTTTATTATGCATTTCCCTGAGTATTTGGTACATATTTCACCATGCAGGAGGAAGTTGATGGTTCTAATGAATACAACAATTTCCAGCATGGCTCAATTAACACTACACAGCAGCTTATCCAGGACTTAGAAAACATTGACATGGTTTTCCATATTGGAGATATATCATATGCAAATGGATACCTTTCTCAATGGGATCAATTCACAGAACAAGTGGAGCCAATTGCATCAGCTGTGCCTTACATGATTGCAAGGTTTTATTACATCTCATCCCAAAAAATTAATCCAGTGCTTTCTTCTCCTTAGTTGACATGGAAACCTATGTTGTTGTCCTTACAGTGGGAACCATGAGAGAGACTGGCCTGGGACAGGGTCCTTTTATCAGAACATGGATTCTGGAGGAGAATGTGGTGTCTTGGCAGAGACTATGTTCTACGTCCCGGCTTCAAACAGGGCAAAGTTCTGGTATGGCAATCTAGTGGTTTCGAATTCCATCCCAATTATAATTCACTGGTCTTGCATGATACAACTGACCTCTTTGCATGTGATGATGACAATTAATTAGTTTAGAAAATTGTAGGGATTCTCCTTTATAGATAGCAGTTTCTCTTCTATTGGGTTTACAGATTTGCTATGATTTGAGCACAGAATTGCAATGAAAAGCATATTCATATACCAGAATCATTCAGAAGGTTAAATAGTCAAATTAGCCTTTAGATATAGTGCTAGTCAAGTTAGTGCATGAAAGATGAAAATTAGCTTTTGAGCTGAGAATTCCCAACAGACTTCACGTATTTGTAGCATATTACATTTCTTCTATGTTCTTTTACCAGGTATTCAATTGACTATGGCATGTTCCGCTTCTGTGTTGCTGACACTGAACATGATTGGAGAGAAGGAACAGAACAATACAAGTTCATTGAGCATTGTTTGGCATCAGTTGATAGACAAAAACAGCCATGGTTAATTTTCCTTGCACATAGGGTACTTGGTTACTCTTCTTGTATCAGTTATGCAGAAGATGGATCCTTTGGTGAACCAATGGGGCGAGAGAGCCTTCAAAAGCTATGGCAGAAATACAAGGTGGACATTGCCATCTATGGCCACGTGCATAACTATGAGAGGACCTGTCCCATATACCAGGTGTCTTCAACCTTATGTATTCCATCACTACTTCATTTTTTTATAAGCTACCGTGTGCATTAATATTCAGCAGCAGAACACTCACAGTTAATCATTAGGTATTTCAAATGCTAAGTTCCTTACTATATGCTGTTCTTGAGAAAAATGAGAAGAATCTAATAACAACATTTAAAACTGCAACTAGGTGAGAATATGCATATTCTCTATACTAACAAGTACTTTCTTTTACATGTTGCAACAGAATATCTGCACTAATGATGAGAAACACCATTATAAGGGAACCTTAAATGGGACCATACACATTGTTGCTGGTGGTGCTGGGGCATTCCTTTCAACATATACATCCCTCAAAACCAAATGGAGCATCTTTAAAGACTATGATTATGGTTTTGTAAAACTAACAGCATTGGATCATTCAAATTTGGTGTTTGAGTACAAGAAGAGCAGAGATGGCAAGGTTTATGACTCCTTCAAAATATCACGGGATTATAGAGACATCTTGGCCTGCACCATGGACAGTTGCTCGAGTGTAACACTGGCGTCTTGATTTTTAATGAAATTGTCAAAGCTTCAATGTTAAAGAAGTGTGTAGATTATCTACCACAAGCAGATATATGTGTATATCAATATAGTTGCAAGGGTCACCTTGACCAATCTGGCTTTTGATGTAATGCACAATCAATTTATCGCTGTTGAAGTTTAAGCTGGAAGCACTTTCTTGTACCTAAAATAGAATAGGAAGGAGAAATACAATGCCACACAAGCTATCCCAGTAATTACCAAAACCCAATGGAATCCAGATGGATAGTCAAAAACTGTTGTTTCAAAGTTCATTCCAAATACTCCTGCCACAGCAGCAAATACTGCAGCTACCAATGTAGCTGCTGTAAGAAGTAACTCAAACTGTATCAGGCGGTTTTGAATATTTCCCTGTAATAGATAGAGTGAAAAGTAACTATCTCTAGTTTGCAGAGTTTAGAGTATAAAAGAAATAAAGGAATGGACAGCAGAATGTTGCAGATTATTAATCTTAGCTTACCAATTTTATGTTGATAAAATCTTCTGTGTCGTCAATATACTCTTTGAGCTGCAGTAACCAGCAAAAGAAAAATATACTTATCATCAGGACAAAACAACATGCCTGAATAGTAAAAGTCTATGCTACTAGAGCTAATTTATGCAACAAGTCATCATGGTTACAACTCATTAGTAAATATCATAACCAGGGTTCACAAGTAGTTTTCCTACACAACAGCTGGTTAGCTGAAAGCATACATGATCTGATCTAATCTAATGTTACATATGAGTGCCTTAGTTATATTAGCATATACTATCTACGGCATCCAACATATAAATATTATAACTTAAAAGAAACACTCTAAATCAAACTTTTCATACCGACAATAATTTGTTAAGAGTATTATCAATGACGACGAAGTATGCTTCCAGCAACATTTCCAGTGGCTGAATCCTTTCACCATTATCAGACGAACCTATTGAACTACCATGTTTACTAGAATTTGCAATACTGCTGAATGCCCTTTGCAATATCTGGACCCCACTAAGTGATCGCTCAGGTGAAGCAGGAGCGGATTTTGAAGTCTCTGTACCTGGTGTACGAGTCTGGAAACCATCATTTGAAAGGTAAGTATCTGATCTCCTTTTCTCGGTCAGGCACATCTCCGCCATGTCACCATCATCATCCATGAGATGTTCTATTTCATCACGAACCTGTGAATTAAATATAAGTTACTAATGGTAGGTGATGATAGAAAGCTGGAAGAATAGTAGCAATAACCAAGGATGAGAATTCTACGTTGATCAACCTTCTGAACTCTCTGAGTCAAAGCAAGGAGGTGACCTTTAAATCTTCGAACACGTTCTAGATTGAGAGTACTGATAGTTGAGGCTAGTTCATCTAATACAGGATATATTTCCATTTCCAGATCTTTTACCTACCAAAACAAGACCCTTATTATAAAGTGTTCTGTACTAGGGCAAGCTTACGTAAGAGAAAGACAAAAAGTAAACCCCAGCAGAGCACTAAAATAGCAAAACTACCATAAAAGGAATATTCTCATTAATGCTGAAAAAGTTGGTTTTGTACAAGTGGGTGACCTCCCCTTTTATAGAGGGGGTGGTCATGATATGGATCTTTCCTATATTTGGGCCTGACAATCAGGGCCCAAATCCCCGTACATATAAGACAAATCCAAAGGAATCTTCCAGCTGGCTTGTGGGTCCATCACCTGAGGGAGGGCTATGAAGCTCGTTATGTCGCCTTCCCCGCCATGGCTATCTTCAATGGTTTATTGTTCATTTTGGGCGGGACATAATCTTCTTTATGTCCCGCCCAGTCCATAAAGGATTCAAGAAGACAACTTTATTACTTACATATGGCTGGTAGCTTAACCAATGACTATTCCATATGCATTTAGCAAGCTATATAAATTTGCAATTACCTGAATCCAATACTTAATAAAAATTTGCAAACCCCAAATTATACCTAGTTTGGAACCGTTGAATTTTCTTTTACAATGATCTAGGCCCATCCTTATATCTTCTAACATATATTGCTATCTAAAACCGGCCCTCTTTTGTCTGTGTTTCGGATCTCATTGCACATTCTTTTCTCTCCCTATATTTCCTGAGTTCGAAAGAAATAATCCTAGGGCTTTTCCAAGCCTGAATCTTGTTAGAACTGAAGTGAATGGTGGAAAAGGTTGTGGTCAGTCAATAAAGTGCAATCACCATTAAGTTTTGTGAATTATCTGGATTTGCAAGCAAAACATAGGACGGATAATCAAATTGAGCTAATAAATATTTTCAAATACGTAATTTAACCTAAACAGTGGCAACATATAAACTCATTGCTACCAATTTTTAACGTAAACACAATGAAGAAAATATATTATCCCAGATTCACAGCCAAAAACATGGACGATTCCCCAAGAAATAGAGTTTCTGATCAATTCATACCTGAGAATCTAAAGATGTGCATGTCAATTCCACAGCCAACTCCAGTGCCCTAAATTCAAAAGGTAGATCCTCTGTTCAAAATGGAAGACATAGTAAGCGATTCTATGCATAAATTACCTCCATAAAAAGGTTTTGAAAAATAGAATATCTTGGGAGCAGATGTTACTGAAACCTAAAGAAGAACTATCATATTCAATTTAAGCTTTGAAATTGATACCAAGAAAAGACATCCAGTTTCACAACACTCAATATCTTTCCCTCATTATTCTTCATTCAGTCCTATTTCCAAATAGTGCTACAACAGACGAGGGTTTAAGACCATTAGATATGCTAATATAGTCATAGTGAACCTTGGATACTTAAAAGTTATATTTCCCACCAATTTCCTTACTCCTAAATGTATATGTTACAGCAAAAAGAGGTGCAATCCTTACCAGATTTTTCTTTCTGAAGGCGATTGCATAATTCTGACCTGTACTGACCAACACTACCATCCAACGAGTTCATTAGGAAGACCTCATCAGCAGTGATTACACACCGGATTTCCTCAAGGTTGACCACAATAGCCTTCTCCCGTCCTAATATTGTAGAAGGATATATGAACATCGGATCCAATAGCCGGAGATCTCTAGAAGGCAAAGAACAATGTCTCATAATAGTGGCCTTTTCAAGAGTCATGGTCTCAGAATTTCCATCCTGATCAATTTTTATCCATGAGCGACTTCCGTGACCTCTCTTTTTCAAGCCTGATATATGAGGCCCACGACTAACTTGCCCATTGAAGTAAGACCTCCCAGCACTGTCATGAGGTAAGGAAGACTCAGGTGGACTGGACGAATAATACTGGCCTTGTGTTCCTTCCATCGCATTATGCTTTCCTTACTGACAGTGTTGATACAGTATTTCTTCAGATGAGGTAGTCCTCATCACTCATCAGTACTCACTATTCAGTATATATTTCCAACACAACCTCGATATACTGGTGCGGTAATTTGAATCAGAACGATGTCTACAACCTGATGTGATCCATTCTCACTGCATTTCTCAAATTAAAACCTAAAAATTGGAAGATGGGACAAAATCACAAAAATGATATTCTGGTTAGTTGATGTTCAACAGTTGAACAAGGACATATCCCAACAGGAAATTGCTGATATGAAAGAAGAAAAAAGTGAGGTCACATAATTCATCTAATAGGTAAATGGAATCTAATATAATTTTACCTTAGCTAATTAGTCAATAAAAGAAGGCGAAACGGTCAAATTAAAAGTTAAAAAAAAACTGTTAATTTTACCACTACATGATACCTAACCCTTTAAATTAAAAATAGAAACTGCCAATAAACTCATCCACATGCCAATAGCTTAATTTCATGCATTTTCCTTTGAACTTCTGATAATAAAAAAAGCTCACACGAGTGGACTAAGCTTCTACAACACTAGTACTAACTGCTAGTGTTGTGTAACAACTCAGATTAACGACCACAACTAAAGTCATAAGCAACAAGAATTAACTCAATTCTCCATGATTGGATGCAAATCTTATACTCAAAATCCAGGCTTAAATATCTTAAATACCCATCTTCCTCTTTCAATAAAGATTTCATCTTTCGGGTATATACAACCACCCCATTTATTGTTGCTATAAAAAAAGATGCAAAATTATGGGAAAGGAAATGAAACCGCATAAAGTTGCAGGTGTAGTTACCTGAGCCCAGGATGAACAGATAGATGACAAGAATGCACGGAGACGATTTCACTTTCTTGGAGAGTAGTAAAGTAATGTTGAAGATTGTCGACTATCTATCGATGATGAAGAATCACCATGAACCCGTTTCTGAAACCTTTCTTTTTGTGTGTACTATACGGTGAGTGAAACTGAAAACTATGGAGGACAATTGATCCTTTGAAATCTATTGTAAAATTGAGAATTGATCTTATTTTTACGAAAATAAGATCTACGATCTTCAACTTGCCTTGAAATAGAAATATCTTGCCTTCAAATTCAGTAATTTTTTCAGCCCCTGTGTGTGTGGGAAAAGAACTACTACTTGTCAAGTTATGAGAGAGTAAGTATTAAACAATCACACTTGGGCATTTAATGATGGTTTCTCCATCAAATTATTTAGGGTTAATCCTCTAATTGGTCCCTGTGGTTGTGTGGCTGTCTGAAATTAGTCCCTCCCGTAAAATCTAAGTCCTCGTGTTTGAAAAAGTGTGTGTAGCAGGTCCTCGCCGGAGGGACTAATTTCCACACACTTTCCAAACACGAGGACTTAGATTTTACAAGAGGGACTAATTTCAGACGGCCACACAACCACATGCACCAATTAGAGGATTAACCCAATTATTTAACATATTTAGCAAACTTTTAGTTAAATTAGATAGATTTAGTTACTATATATGTTTCAAACCATAATTTAGTGGATGAATAAATAACTTGTTTACTTTTTTCATTTGTTTCTCACCAAAATTTGTAAACTATAGTTTTTTTTTAACAGATAAACTATAGTTCATTCAACATGTATTATGTGGGAAAAATCTAATATGCACAAAAAAAAAGCTTTGTGTAACTTTACACAAGGGCTTCCTGACCCACTATTGAAGGTTTCCAGGTTTTTTTCATTTTTTAGTTAATAAAATTAATTGTTTTTATTTTTACTTTTCTCATTTTCTGATTAACAAATTTAATTATTTCCTTTTACTTTCTCATCCTCTTCCCGACTCTCTCCTTCTTCTTAAAAAAAAACCCTAACAACTCTACCCAATCTAGCCGCCGCTGCATCTCTTCGAAATCTACACCACAATCATCCCATCTCTTCCCAATCCCCATCTCAGTCATCTCTTCTCAAATCGACCCCACCGCGATTTCTCCTCTTCCCTTACCACTCTCCACCGCGTTGGGAGCTCCTCAGATCTGGTGGTTTGGGGCGTAGCCCTGAAAGAGTTCGAACATGGGACTACAGCAGAAGCTGCAGCCGTAGCAGAAGCAGAAGTAAAAGTTGGAGCAGGGGTCGTAGTAGAAGTCGCCGCCGATCTCACCGTCGTAGTCGCAGCTATAGCCGTAGTATCAATTCGCGTCGCAGTTGTTGAAGTTATAGCCACAGATCTGAGCATAGACAACTCAGATCACCTCCTATCTGCTTCACCGGTGAGGAAATCGATCCTCCTCTCACCATCTTCGATTCTCGTTTCTGGGTTTGCGGGTTTTGAAATTTTCTGGGTTTCTTGGTGGTTAGGGTGGGTTGGCTCAGTGTGGGTGGCGTTGGCGGTGGTGGCTTGGTGTGATTTGTTGTTGCTTCATTTTTTTATGGGATTCTTCTGACTGGTTCATGTGTTCCAGGGTTTGGGTTTGAGATTTCATATTTTTGGAATATTGCAGAGGTGGTGGTGAAAAGTGAAAACGGAGAGATGGTGATCGGTGAGGGAGGAGATCTGGTGGCGGTTGTGGCGGAGGACATGGTGGAGAGGAGGTGGAGGAAGAGAGTGGTGGAACTACTGATTTTTTTTTCATAAAAAATGAAAAGATTTTTTTGTATTTAAAATAAATCAATTTAAAAAAAACAAATTACCACCTACCGGACCAGCCCTTAGTTGTGCAAGGTTACACAAAGTTTCTTTTATGCATATTAGATGCGCCCTTTTATGTGAAGGAATAATTCATTGATTTTAGAATATTTTTAAGATATCTTAATATGAGTAATGATCGTCCTCGTAGGATAGCTCAAGTGGTAGAAGTTAGGGGATATATGGGTTGGGTAGGGGGAGGTCCAGGGATCGATTCGTAGTAGGTGCAATTTATCTTTTCGATGTACAAAAAAAAAATATGAGTAATGACGTAACTATTAAGACCTAATTTATCAAAGTTAGGTCATTTTAGCCATGTGATTATCTCATGTCTATTTTGTATGATAACATGTGCATAGTTGTTATATTTTAGATTTAACTCCTAAAATCGTACAAATATACAATTCATGGTTATCTTAAAAAACGTCTAGTTCTCCACCACATACCATCATCTTTCTCCTTCCCTTTGACATCCTAGCCCATCTAGTCACCATATCCTGTGTTTCCTCCTCCTCATCACTCCCATTTTCCCTTTGTTGTAGACAGCATTTCTCCCTTCTCCCCCCACCACCCCCCTAACCTACTACATCAACTTTTCTCCAACATGAGTTTTTTTGTCATTTATTCGTATGGTGTGTCCTTGCATGCAATGACGGATACACATGCAAGTGAGGGCAAGTGCCATCACTTAATTTTAGAAAACATTATAAAAAAAATTGAGTGGTAAAAGTATGTGGTTATTGATGCCTCTTTGGTAAAAAAATGCCCTCACTTGTGTTTCACATTTCTAAAAACCCTCACTTGAGTCGAAGTATGTGGTTTTTATGGTCTCTTTAGTAAAAAAATGCTTTCACTTGTGTACTATTTGGTGAAAAATGCTCTTACTTCTAATAGTATATGTTAATTTTTTTTTGTTACGAATTTATATGTATATATTGTCCTCACTCCTCACAACATTAAATTTCTGGAAGCAGATCTTAATTGCCCACCGAAAGCAAAGTGCTTCGGTCATGGAAGGATCCAACGAACTAGATGTTATAAGGAAGGCAGGCAGCTGCCATGATTTGACCCGGAGCATCCCTTATTACAAGCCTAATTAAGTAAAGTTGACAATGACACATTAGGAAATAAAATTTTGTTTAATTAACATGAAATATAATGTAATTATTTCTGAATACGTGACATAAAATATATGATCACTCATTAGCCGTTGGATTGGGAAAAATGTGGTCAGAGAGATGGCGCGAAACAGCAGATTTAGTCATTTATTACAGAATGGATTTGGAAGTTCCGATGATGTCGCCACACTTCTCGTCCCCTGATTTGATCTTTCCGACAGAAAAACAAAACCCTAATTCCTTTATCATCTTCACCCAATTATGGCTCTTGTTGACTGCAAACGTTGTCAACATCTGATCAAACCAAAAATCAACACAGTATGATCTTTCAGGTACCTTCCTCATCCACTCATCAATCTTTTTTCTCAGATTTTTACTTTTAAAATCATAGGGTTTTGTTTTAAATCTTGTAATGAATTGTAGTTTTTTTTGTTTCATGTGAAAGGGGGAGAATTTTTTTTAAAATGGGGGTACCTGAATTGGAACATTTTTCATGCTGGCCATGAGCAATGTGACTGGGAACGAAGGTTACATAATGGGATGGTATACAATTTCATTTTTGTTCTTCTGTATGTTGCAAATGGGTGCTGGATTGAGATTAAGGTTTTGGGTCTTTGGAATCTGCATCAAAGTTTAGATTTTTCAGGTTTTTTTTAATGATTTTTAGTCAGGAGGTGGGTTTAAATGGGAAACTCTTTCATTTATAGTTTGCTGATTTTTATTTTTCCTTCATTGATTATTGATAGAGTCTGTAGGATATAATCTCAAAACACCCTTTTTCTTTTCATCTCTTTCTGTAAATTTCTTTTATCTTCCTTTTTTATTCCAAAAAAAAATGTTTAGGAGCCCTTCACATATGCAATTGACTTGGAAAGTTTGTTTGAAGTTACATTTTAATTTCCTAGATATTGAAATGTTGAGATATGGTGTGACTTTCTAATAGTCAAGCAAATTCAGTAATGGGTTTGGGCTATAAGAAAGATGAAGTTCTAACCGTTCAAAAACTGGTGCAGGGTCATTGAAGAGGGAAAGGGAAAGAAAGCACAAAGTGCTCAAATGTATACTGTGACATTTGCTCATAGCATAAAAGATAGCATAAAAGATAATCAAGGAAAAAATTCAAATCCTGAGGTGTTTTATGGAAGTGGAAGCAGTAGTGATTCAGAGAGGCAAATAGATGTAATCGATAGAGGTGAAAGTGGTGAGAATGCCAGTGGCTCTAAAAGCATATCGGCCTCAACTAGAAGGTCAAGTTCTTCCTCTTTGTCAGTTTCATCGTCGGAACCGGATGCTTTCTTTGGAATGGATGCATTGACTTTCACCGCTTCTGATGCATCTGAACTTATATCAAAATCTGGGAAAACTTTTGTTTCTAGTAGTGAGAGCTCTGCCAAATCTGAAACTGACAACAGCCATCGAGTTCCCCCGTCGACAGGTCAACTTTACAATCTGTCCTACAACCAAAAGGGTATGTCACCAACGGCAAGCCCCCCTATGCAAGTGATGGATCGATCTGGCGGATATCCTTCTAGGATTCCATCTTCAGTCTTTGAAATAACTACTAATGCATCGGAATGGAGTGTTGCTTCTAATGAATCATTATTTAGCATTCATTTAGGGCGCAATAGTTTCCCAAGAGATAATCCCTTCTTGATTGATGAGTTGGTTATGCCTGAGGAATTGACCAAATCTGGTGAGCTGAATGTGTTTAACCAAACCCCACCAGTTATAGTAGAAGAGATAGACACTGCCAGAATAGAAGATGACAGAGAGAACCTCCAATCAACAGGAACATCAGATGAAGATTCCAAGTCAGAGCGAAAACTCAGCAATGACGGGAACGAAATAAAAACTTTACATCAAGCTGCAATTTACAAGTCGTCCAAGTCCGATTTGTCAGAATTTACTATTGGGAGTGGATCCAGTGTGCCCTCTTTTGTTCCATTGTAAGTCCATTTCATTGTTTTTCCTTTCAAGACAAGTCCCTTTTATTTTTCGATCCATATACATGCTTTAACCTACATGTCAATACAATGTAAAAGGTATGAACTAACTTCGGAAGAAAATATACAAATTTCCATTTGGACATGCTTATGCCGACTTAGGATTAAGGCCCCGTTTGGAAGAACTTATTTGAGTTGAGTTTATCATATAGCATAAGTGCTTAAGACAGTGTTTAAGAGTTCATGTATATAGCTTATTATGACATACCTATAAGATGCTCAAGTTAGCTTATGAATAAATGCTTAGACCTACCTAGAACTTATTTTGAGCTTATTTCCATAAGGATCTCAAATTAGCTTATGAATAAGCTCTTATGCGATAAATGCTAATTTTCACAAACGCTTAATTAAACTGTTTATCTAATCGCACCTCAAGTCTTGTACATATCCATTACAACTACTTTATGGATATGTTCTCAGTCTTCTGAGTGTGGTAAATTACAAGGATTGAGGAATATCCCTTTGTTTTGTGCATTGCAGAAAAAAGCGCTCACGGTCAGCGTGCTGCTGTTCTAATCATAGCTGTGCGCACTGCTGCTATAAATGTCCAGGCTGCAAGTGTTTTTCGTGTGGCTGGGCGTTCTGCTGCTGTTGGAACTATCGCTGTACAAGTTGCTGTGGCTCCTCTGTGTATGTTTCCTTTTCTTCACCTTTTGGCATATTTTAGGCACCAAATTGAAAAGCTTATAGCTGTTCTCATTGGATTATGTTACATTAGTACATGGTTCATATTACATTCAATTTACCTTATATGTTCCTGCTCCTTTTGATCATGAGTATATACTTGTCCTCTGCTTTGCTTTGCGCACATGCTTCAAATTACTATCAACTATGACATACTGATTTTAATCTGTTTGTAATGGTTGCAGTTTTATGAAGACAGATATTCCTCGACATCAATCATTTAAACAAGATTCAGAAACGACTAGCAATGCATGTTCCAGTTGTTGCACTTGTTTCCAATCTAAACAAGTGACTTCTAAATCATCATGTGCCAATTGTTGCAACTGGTTCCATTGCTTTTCTTGTCCTTCTTGTCCTTCTTGTTCGTGGAAGACTTCTTGTCCTTCTTGTTCGTGGAAGACTTCTTGTGCATGTAAGCCTTCTTGTACATGGAAGCTTTCTTGTCCAAGATGCGAATGTTGCTGTTAAGGGACTGAGTTTTACAGAATTGAGATGTCTCATTTGTTTTTAGTTGCTACCTTCTTTAGGCACTTAGGTTTGATTAGATGCCCATGTACATGTCTTGGCTAAACCATTTTAACTTCATATCTCGTGGTACTCCTAAAATTTAAAAAAATTAAATTAAGATGAAGAATTTTTACGGTTTTCTTTGTATTTCAATATTGTTTAATTATTTATTCCTAAAATTTCAAATTCAAAGCAAGATAGATGTTTTCTTTTCTTTCTCCTAATTCCATCTCTTATTTGAATAACATATTATCTTCCCAAACAATAAGGTGAAAAATGTTTATATGTATGTCTTTTAAAATTGAGTAAAATCCTCTAGATAGAATTAACTTAGAAGTAATTTCAGAGAAATGTATTTTATATACTTTAATATAAAGTGGTAAATATTATTAAAATGAGTTTAAAAGAATTATTTGTAATTAGATAATAGTATATAATTATTTTATAAATGTAAACATAATTGTTACTATGGGTATTGGGTTTCATATGTAAAACGGATTTTTATTGATAGAAAAGTAAAGAAAAAAATGATTTCGTTTTCGTAAAAGGGTAAAGGGTTTAGGATGTTTTGAGAAAGATCAAGGTTTATTGTTGAGTCCAACATGCATGAGCAAATAATATAGTCTACAAGTAATTGCAAGTAAACTCAAAAATTTAATATACATTTTAGAAGATAAAAGTATAAAATTAAATTATTATTTTAAAGTATAAATCTTTGACATATATTTTCGGATGTAACAAAAAAAAAATCTTTGACATACGAAAGATCCTACTAGGTAATAAACTTCAACGATAAAAACAAAATAATAAGTTTTCTAATACATTTACACTTATTTTCTTCTATCTCATTTGAGTCGTTTTCACTTATTTTCTTGTCACTTTTTCTTTTTACCACACCATCTATAGATATTTTTCCCTCTCTTTAACTCTATATCTCAAGAAGTAGAGGTGTATATAATTAAAGTGTGTATAGATTATATTCCAAGTAATAATCTGTAATCATGTCCATGAATCATGATGATGACTTGTAAGAGCAGATAATGATGCATATCACAATCAAGTAATCGATTGTTTCATTTGAGTTAAAATATCAACCCTTTGATGATGCAATTTGAACACACACGTCGTACACTAGCACTTCTTTTTGTCCGTTTCATTTGTTTTTATTCAGGGTGCTTAATGTGTTGTCATCTTCTTTACCCTAAATCTTTCAAAAATAATAAACTAACATCAATGACAGTTTAATAACTTCACATCATAACTTATTTAAAAAATCAAATCAAATCAAATCATAACTTTAAATGAAAATATATAACTAAAAAAACAATTATTTATTAAATTAAAGGGGGGGAATCTTAACAGCAGCTAAGAATTTTTTTTTCAGCTTTTCTTTTTCTGTCTCTAGTACATGATCAACTAACAAACATGTACAAAGTGAAGAATCAAGCATTCACCTCCTGAAGGGAGGCAATATAATACTGTTTCATTCAAAAGCTTAGAAAAAATTGGAAACAAATTAAATAAGATATCAAACTAACATTCCTTCTCTTCAATTAAAACCTATATGTTACAGCGCTACTGATTGTAGTACAATAGGGGGGACTCCATCACAAAAAGGGAGCACCAGAAGGGTTTACAACAATCTGCCTAAGTGGGTGAGCAACATCGCCACCACCAGCATGCTTAACAAACTCTGCAGGAGACAGAAAGTTCCCATGGCACACACACATTATCCTCACTTCCTCCCCTTTCCCATATTTATATAAGATTCCCTCAATTCTCTTACCATTTGGGCCATCCCCTTTTGTAAACACACAAGGCATGTCTTCCATTGGGTTTGTCCCAAAATCCCTCCCCATGTTTTGGGAAGGATTAGGTTTCTTACATAGATTCTCCACCTCAGCTCTGGAAGATCTTATCTTGTTCTCCTCTGTCTTTGGCCCGGAAGAACGCATAGCATCCTGGTTGCTTCTTTCCTGTAAGGATTGAGTGCTAGCTGGACTTCTTGCTTCACCACAACTACTTGATCCTGTGATGGAGACCAAAACTGTATTGTGAAAAAAATATACTTACACAGTACTATATGGAACCAAAAATATAAGGTGTGTAAGACAAAAGTGCGGAAGATGTCAATCTGTGGTAGAACATGTTAAAAACTGATCCACGCATGCACTATGATTTTACATGTTATAAAAGGTAACATTTTGTATATGTTGCTGTTATGTGTTAAATCAATTTGCAAGAAAGCTCTTTAAATTTGCGTACAAGATTTTTTTTGTCCTTTGATAGAAAAAACCTTTTTCTTTTTCCTTACTTATTTGTTTTCCTTCTATATCTTTTCAGCTAAGGAATAGAATTACATACAACCACAAATTTCCATCTTTGAAGAAAACACATTAAAGGTTCACCCAAAAACAAAAGTATATATAAAAAAGTCAAAGGTAAACAAGATGCAACGTCAGAAAGAAACATGATCCACTTGCATAAACTGATGTCTTTAAGGAAAAGTACAGCATTGAAACAAAGTGACATATGAATAAAGGATCTAAGTAAAAGTATCTTTACTCCCTACAATACAGGATAATTTTTACTTCCGTTTACTTCACTTTTAGGATTTTTCGGATCCTAACAACACATACACAAACGCTTATGTTACAAGACAAGCTTAAGTAGGTTCTTCAAAATGCGGCGTAGATCAAGACACTTTTATGGCCACTGTATCATGGAGTCTCTTGTATTAAAACTGAGGGCCATGGATAAAGAGACTAGTGATGATAATTGATAAGATTCAGAAAAAAACAGAGGACAATAATGAAATGCAATGACCACACAAAATCTCGCATAATGAGTGCAATGTTTATGGTTTCAAGTCCAACCCAACAAGTCAATCTTATCATAGCAATTTAAAGAAAATAAAGAGAAAAAAGGAAAAGGAAAAGGAAAATGAAAATGTTGCAAACAAGAATGGCAATTCAATAATAGTGATTTTGCAATATTAGTCAGTATACACAGACAAACTATCTGGCACAATCAAACACATAGCCTATCATATATAACTTAGGTTTATCAGAGAGCACATAAACGTGCTAAGAAGTAAACATCGGATAGGTACAACACACCTACCATACATAAATCTTTCAACACCATATATAATTACTTATCAATTTCTATTTAGCGACAAACGATATTGGCCCAAGTCAGCGCTACCAAAGGAAGCTGTACAGAATAACTATAAAGCAACCTACTAAACTATATGTATTTACACTGAATTCTCATCTACAATGTTAATGCAAATCAAATAAGAATGCAAGAGTTCTCATAAGCAAAACCTAGCATCTTCTTTTCCCCTTTGTCATAAGAGTGGTGAAAATGAAAACCTAAGAATCACATAGTTTGAGATCATGGTTATCAAATCGAGATTTGAATCGTGAATCGGAAAACCTTGTGAATCCAATCTTTGGATGAATCGTAAGATATATGATGCAGAAAAAACCAAGTTATAAACTGAAACATAAGTTGATATATCATGCATAAACTTCAAAATAATCCAAGATCCAAATCATAAATCAAAATGAGAAGAAAAACGCTGAGTGGCTATACAAGGTTCAAGTGCTCAATCCCTAGAAAGAATCAATAAAATGTAGACTACTTTCCTACATTTTATACTTAAATCCTATTACATAAAAAAGAACCCCAATAAAGAAATAACACAACACTAATGTAAGGGAAAAATGTAGAATAGGTTCTTCATGTGGGAGAAAGAAAGAGACCTTAGGGGGTTTGAATCCTAAAGAATAAAGGCAAACAAAAGGAAACATGATAATTTGGAGGCAGAAAAGAATAAGGCATAGTTAAAGCAAGTAGGCACCAACCCTAGGGTCAATAATCTAACTTGGATCAATGAAGCGAAGTATTTCGGCGCTCTCCCTCCCATTTAATTAAACAAAAACTGAACAAAAGAAAAAAAATCTCTGGATCATTTTTAAGAACTGAGTTTGTGACCTGACTTGTTTGTCAGCTCAACCAGCAAAACTTATAATTGCACGAGTTGCTTCCTGAATCTCGATTCATCCTATTTGGCTGCGCTTCAGTGTACAGTTCAATACCAGATTCGATTCACCGGCGCAATATGAATCAATAAACCCAAATTTTGATGACCATGCTAACTACCATGTTTGAGATACTAATACATAGGAGAAACCAAATGGGAAAAGTGACCCAAGTTATTCTCATTCCGAGTTCGGATATAGAGAGACCAAAACAAGGAAACAAATAGTGTGCCAAGTAAAATAACTTTTATTTAACCCTGAATTTGATTTTGGAGCCAAAATCAATTATGAAAATGAACATTCAAACACCCAAAGATTGATTCCACAGAGAATCAATTCTAACACTTGCAAACGTGGAACCAAACATGCTCAGAATGAGCATCTCACTAAATATTTAGTCCCTCGACTAGTGTTAAACTACAAGCCTATTTCAATCACCTAAGCAGTTTTTGAAATTCAACAAAGAAAGTGTGGAAACCAGTGGCAACATAATCAAAAAAATTATCTCTATACTTCATCAATCTTGCTACCAGCCAATTTGCTTAATCCAGAAGCACTTTGAAACAAGTAACTCAGTAAGCCATAAAGAAAACCTGTTTATAATTATGGTAGTAAATAAAAGAACATGCAAGGAAACTAATTAACAATCCAAAGAGTAGTTTACAAGGTAAGAGGACAGCAAAAAGAGCAGAATTGAATGAGTTACCTAGAACAGGCTTGCTGTCCATTTCAGAAACTGATGAGGAGCTTCCCCCTTGGGATTCCGCTGATGAACCCTGAGAAGATGGTTGTGCAAACAACCCCTGAAAACCAACCCCAACTTTCCCTTTCCCCAAAACATCACCAAGAACAACTTGCTTTCCCGCCACACCCCAACTCGGCAACCCAAACGGTGGTGGCGTCGCCGTTGAAGAACTAAGTCTATTCAACCCCATTGTTATTGCACTTGCACCTGCACCCTCCACTTCCTCCAAACCACCACCACCGGAACTCACGCCGGCGACATCTCTCTCCGACTTGGAACCTCTCTGCTTCTCCGACCTCCTCCTCTTAGCCTCCATCCTCCGCAGCGTCTGCAACTTCTTCCGCTTCCTCCACTCCTCCTCAGTCTCCGATGGCAGCGATGAAGATCTCACAAGGGTCGAGTACGCCGGCGACGCCGCCACGGAATCCTCCCGGAGCAGAGGCATTGTCCCCACAACGGAGGAAGAGCGCACAAGGTGCTGGTTCTTGGCATGCTTGTCCACCCCAAATCTTCCACCCAACGAGAGTCCCAGGTGCAGCTCAATCCCTTCATCTTCCTCCTCTTCTTCTTCACCCTGATGATGTTGCTGTGTCTGTGTCTGCGTTCTGTTATCAATCTTCTCACTGCCACCACTTGACACGAGGAATCTCTGAAGCAGATCTCTCGGGTACTTCTCCATCTTCATTCACACACGCAGAATCTAATGATAACGACGACTTTGATTCTCCATCAAAACATCACAAGCTCTAGCTACCGGTGACAAATGATGATGACGATGATAGTGATGATTCAAATCAGCAAAACCCATGAAACAAAACATGCTCTCTCATCCAATAACACCCAGAATAGCAAAAACCCAGATCACAAAATCGTTCAGGTTGGTGAAAAACAACACCATTGAAATTGAAATTGTGTGGAAAAGAATTGAAAACCAATAGAATTTTGAAAGAAAAATAAATAAAATCCTTGTTCCGGTAATCCAGGAAGCAATGAATTCTATTTATCACCGTAAATAAATAAATAAATAAATAAAAAGTTGCAAATTATGATATGATTTTCCGGAACAGAGGAAAAAAAAACACAAGATAGAAGATGGAAGAAGAAATGGGAGAAGTGAATTGGAACAGAAAAAATATGATATGAGAAGAAGAAGACAATAGGGGAATAATATTTATGTGATGACGAAAATGTCCCTGGGATGTGACTACAAGATCGTGGAAGGAGGTGTTTGGGACACGTGGTGAGAGTGACACGATTTCTCACTGCAACATGTTTCTGCTTTTCTGATTCAAGGTCGTTGTCGTGCAACTTGTCGAGAAGGGAGACACGTGTCTGAAATGGGGAGGAACCTATTTGGGACGCCACGTGTCGGTGATGGTACCGGGAAGATGAGTGGACGCGTGGCCTTAAACGTCGATGATGGGTTTTCTTTGATTGATGAGGGCTAGTAACACCCTATTTAACACTCTCTCTTATTAACACTATCTTTTTATCGGTTAAAATTTATGCAGGTCTCGCCGCATTAAGTGTATGGTGATCATGTAAGTTAGTAGACTTACATAAATTTTAACCCATAAAAAAGTGTGTTAGAAAGAAAACTGTTGTTATTGGGAACATTTCATTTCACTTCTTTGGTTTTGGGTTGTCTTCCTCCTCCTCCTCGGACAGTGTTGCAGCTTTGGATGGTTAGTTCTGCCGCGCGTCGTGTGGCATCTGGTTGGTTGTGGGTTACTGGTGCTGCTTTCTCAGTGCCAATTGGTCAAGTGAACTGGCACCCATGTGCCCAGCAATGTTTTTTATTTTTTATGTAGTGTTAGCTGTATCCCATCATTATTATACACTAGGATAGAGCCCGTTTGCCCGTGCGATGCACGGGTAGTTGTTTATCAAATCAATTGTTAATTATGATTATTAAGTATTTGATATATATGGAATAATACAATGATATATTTATTAAAACACTTATAGACATTAATTGGATAACTCTACAATATTAAGTTTCGTTCGCCCTTAACAATTAGTATGGAGCTTGTGAGTGTGATTTCCAGCGCAATAATTCATACAAATAATTCATACAAAGATAAGGTATATAATATAAGGTATATAATATATATTGCTCTAATGTTGGTTAATTGAATTATTACCCAACCTTAGAGCAAAAAAAAAAATAGATCAGATGGCGCAACGTAATTGGTGGTTTCTTAGGAATAGTGAAATCCAAACTCACAAATAAGAAGTACTAAATACACGTGCAATGTAATATTTATTTATATTTTATAATTTCTATATTAATAAATTTTCAACTATATATTCAACTTAAATTCAAGATAATGGTAAAATATATAATTTTATTAGTAGAATAAAACACAATTGGTAAAAAAATATTATTAGACTATCCATCGGACTTATTCATTTTTTTTGTTGCATCGGAAAATTCGGACTTATTCATTGAAAACGTGAATATTTTTATTTAATAAATTAATAAAATGTCAATTATATTTCTACATAATAAGATTATGATGGTGTATAGTGATTGATTTATCTAATAGGTAGAGAAAAAAATCTATTTTGGTAAATTTTTAAGAGTTTCATTTCTATGCACCGACGGTGCAAAGTTTTTTTACACCGCCAACCAATCAGATTTCAAGAATGTGAGAAAATTTCTCTTTTTATTTAATTTCATTAATTGATGTGGCACATCCTTGAAATCTGAATGGTTGACGGTGTAAAAAAACTTTACACCGTTGGTGCATCATCCTTTCTCAATTTTTAATGTGCTTAATTTCTTTAGAGATTTTTCATTTACACCACTTTACTTACCCGCTATCATAATCATATTCACCTATATGACAACCTAATTTTATAGAAAAACAATATTGGTTTAGTAAAAAAAAATCTGTACTTTCAATAAAAAAATCTATAATGAATTAAATTTAATAAAACCTCTTAGTTGGAAAAAAGTAAACCATGAGTGTACAACAAAATAAATTATTTTTCAAATTTTGACATTTTCTTACTTGCAGCTTGAGAAAAACAAATTTGTATCTGAAAAAAATTCTAAGTTCATATCAAAATTTTATCTAACTACTTATAATTCTTGACAGTGAAAATTTTACATCATAGCGGCCTTTTTAGTATGTGAACTTCTTGACAATGATGGGTTTAAAAAACTTATGGTATTTATAGTGGAAAATAATTTTTGTGCTATCTTCTTATTCCATAGACTTTTGTTTTTTTGTTTGCAGTGCACCAATTGACACCTTTTGTAAGGACTAAAATAGAGTTTATGTGCTTGTGAATGATCAAGGCCTAATTGTAATTCATAAAAACCAATCATTTAAAATGGAGATCAAAACATAATAGTGACTCCATTTTAATTATCTAACAAACCTATTAATAATTGAAAATAAATTTTGAGCACAAAAAAATACTCAAGAAACATAGCAAACAAAGTATGTGTGCATATAAAGCACTAACAAAAACCCAAACTTATAGCATAACATACACGAAAAGAAAACCCCAAATGGGAATAGAAAACTCCAAAGGAGCACATTGTTCCACTTGAGGAAGCCGCAACATATTTTTGATTACCACTTAAGAGATCAAAGAGAAACTGAATAACATTTGTATTAGCAATCTCTTGTGGATACGACAAAAATCTTTACTATACTACAATTAAATCTTGAAAGATTCAAAAGTAGAAGGGTAAAATTAATCTTTCATCACTCATAAAAGGAAATTCAAGAAATGGAAAATTAAATAAAAATAATTAGCAAGCAAACATATTGATTTGAAAAGAGTTAGTAGCAACTTGATAAACTCAGCAAGTAAAACACTAATCTGGAAACTTTTCTTTCGCAAATTAAAAACCCCCTTATGTGATTTTCAATTGAACCCATAATAAGAACCACAATGATCTCAATGGGAAAAAAAATTAAGTTAAAAATAATTAGTAACAAATGGATCGAGTGTTGGATAAAGCTTTCGTTGTTGTTGTCGTACAGTTGAATTGGAGTTTTTTTTACAATAATTTTAAGTGAGAGCCAAGCATCAAGGAAAATAGAGAGAATATGTATTTTATAGAGATAAGTTACATAGATAAATGAGAATGAGGGTATATAAATATAGTTTTATTGTCCGAAGTGAAGACTCAAATTTAAAACATATAGAGATGTGTCTTACAATCGGCTAAGAAAGAACTACAACAATCATCAGGATGTGTTACTTTCGACACAAAAATATAAGCATAGTAAGAGATTGCAATAGGAAGCAACACCAAACAATGAATGTCATCAATATTATTGAAGAGAATGTCCAAAGGTCTGTAACTTCAACTCATTCAAATGAAGCCATATTATGTGAAACTCTGCCACTTGTATGCTTGAACGGAGAAATTGGTTAGGATAATTATCTGTAGTCATTCAACCAAAACACCACAGTAACTCAGCAAGCAGCAAAAATAAGTAGCATATCTTTTTTTTGGTACATAAATAAGTAGCTTATCTTTAGTTAATGATATAAAATCCAAACGATTCAACAGAAATAAAAGAAAGTTATTAACCAACTTGCAATAAAAAAAATGCATGCTTAAGAATTCAAAGTACGCATGTTAAAAGAGAAACACTGTTAACCAACTTGCAACAAACGCAAAACATGGAAGACTGAACTTGATGCATCCTTCATGCCAAACCCATCTTCAAAAGCCATGGCACAACTCTCTTGAAAGTATTTTCTAAATCATGCTCATCATCTGTGAAATCAATCACAAGAATCATCAGTCACACTTATCATGCACAACCTGAAAGGATAGGGATGAGAATAAAATGTGGGAACACAAAAGCTGCTGCTTAACTTCATCCACATCATAAACTTAGTCCTAATATACATGCCAATTTAAGGGATCAAAACTAATTCTTTAACAGTCACTGAACTTTGTCTGTCTGTCTGTCTGTCTCTGTCTGTCTGTCTCTCTCTCACACACACACACACATTTGGTAGTGAAACACGGAAAAGGGAAGGTACAACAACTTAGTATTGAATTTAAAGAAAAAATTAGCAACTGCAATTATTAAGTCAAATTCATATCATTACAACTTAAATAATCTTCAAAGCCAAAGTCATCAAGACTCCCTGTAAAAGCCTCCAAATCCAGCATTGAAGAAGGAATTTCTCCTGAAGGCCTTTGGAATCTATGAGGAACAGTAGCATTTTATAAACTCAATAAGATTTAAAAAAAAAATAGTAGAACAAAACTATATATGAAAGTAGCCAACCAATGATGTAGAAAAATAACTTGAAAGAAGCTAATTAAATCCCTTACTCCCTATGTCTATTATCCTATACTGTGGTGATGTCTATCTCACTTCCCTCTATCAAAATTCAATCAAAACATATATATTCCACTGCCTTGGGTTCAAGTTTTCTACATTAAATGGCAGAAACAACCAGGTGTCTCCTTGGACAGTTTACAACAACTTGAAATGTAGAGTAGGCTTTACTCAACAAAATTTCTTGAAACATTGTGATATTGTTGGACCTGAATTTGATGGGTAGATGGGGATAAGGGCTGAGAACCAAAGAAGGAGAAACCATAAAAATAGAAGTGTTATGGATGACAAGGTGCATGAAAGAATGCTCACAAAATTTAGAAAATGGATGAAAAATTTCATCCATCATTTCCCCCATAACTCAAAAGTTGCATGTCATTGATTTCCTTTTTCTCGAGGTTCTGTATGATTCTCCCTAAAAAAAATCATTATCCCAGTCAAACCAGAGCACAAAGTACGTTTACAATTTAGTCATGCATTGAGAATCTAACAGTAGATTTCTACCAAAAGTAAGTTCTGTCCACCTAATCAAATGACTTATAGTGGAAAAACTTTGGGTTGAAGCAAACATGAATCCTAGAGTGACATAACCTGTATTGAATTGAATACCCCACATCTAATATATCTGCTAAAGTGAAATAGATATGAGTGATTTATTCACAAGAACAAAATAAATCCAGGTAAGAAATCTTTCAACGAAAGCTGAAATAATCAAGTAATGACTCATGTTACCTGGCATTCCCGGTTGCCTTGGAAACTTGGGCCTTAAAAATGGAGGTAGATAACCATAGAAAGGAGTCACTACTGGTTCAATTTGCCAAGTTGAAACTATGTTGGTGCTCGCCAGTTGTTGATTCATCCCATTGAACCTATTAATAATTCAAAATACCTCAATAAGCCAATTAAGAGATTATTGCTAATTGTAAGACACACACTATGACCATGAGGGACATATGCACACAAAAAATTATAAGCTGTAGGACATAATGAATGTTATAAGGTACTCAAAACTAAGGAGTAAGGAAACATAAAGCATTTTGTTAAATAATGTAGTGGTTAGTCTATAGAAAGTAAGCCATGTAATG
Source organism: Lotus japonicus (assembly GCF_012489685.1). Classification (NCBI taxonomy): domain Eukaryota; kingdom Viridiplantae; phylum Streptophyta; class Magnoliopsida; order Fabales; family Fabaceae; genus Lotus; species Lotus japonicus. Next base: position 76,893,716 of record NC_080042.1, on the reverse strand, counting down.
CCTTTAAGTTGTAATTTTAATCATATGTGATGAAGTTCAGCTGCAATATATAGCTTGAGGCATGGTTATGCTAATTATGCAGTTGTATGTGGTATGCCTGTCACAGAGTGGCTACATACTTCAGTATCTTTCTGCAATCATGGTGTTATTATCACTAATTTCTTTGGATTATTTTCATTTTAAATTTTAAATTACTGTGATATGATTGCATCTTTTACTGATATGCAGAGCTGAATATGATCTAAAAAGTGATTTGCTGGAGCACGAGTTCATGTTAAAAGGGAAATTGTTTCAACGGAAGGATGTGGAGGTAAGGTTAAAAAATAAATTCAGCATGTCAGTAAAAGCATTAGATATGTGGAAACCCATTGAAAGATTGCAAGGTTTTGCTTATGAGGCTATAACTTTTACCCTGAAAGCAATTCAGTTTAGATAACTTTTTTCCAGCCTGCAGCCATTTCAGACATCAGAGAAATCAATAAAAATACACAAATGGTTGAACAAAGGTGCAAATGGGATAGGGGAAAGCAGGATGAATGAAAATCCTAACAACCAAATTTCGGATGTGCAAGTGTTCAAACTCAAAGTTACAAAATCATATTGATTTCTAACATCCAAAACATGAAATCCTTTCCCTTGATCCTAGCTCTTTAAAGTAACATTTTATCTCTGTTATAGAAAAGGAAAAAGTTCAGAAAAATATTAACATGACAAGAAGGCATCATCATCTATATTCCTCAGGTATGACTATTTTATCTGCTAACATTTTGCCAGTCTTTGGCATAACATGCCAGTGCACAGTCAAGTTAAATTCTTTACCACACAAATTGCTTCACTGATCAATGAAACGGTATTTATTTGATGTGTGGATCCAAAACTTTGCATGCTCTTTAGAGGGAATGATACCATCCCACAAGGATATCTGATTCAAGGAATGTTTTGGAGTTTCACATTCAGCAGCTACAAATACAAAAACCTGTTTTGTGTTTCACGTGAAAAGCAATTGCAAATCTGCTGATATACTCAATGTCATTGCCGTTGGGCTGTTTCTGAAACCAGTTGATGTTCAAGACCGGGACTTGGACAGAGGGAGAAGGGGAATTGAGTGTATCAGAGAAGGAAGTCATGTCGCACATAAAGGCAAGAATGGTAGACGACTCTCCCTTCACTACACATAGAGAGTATTTATAGAGAAATCTACTACCTAAAATGTTTACTCCAAAAATCAAGTACACATTGTGGAAGAAAAAATTAAATTAAATCAGTAACATTTAAAGTGATTTAAACTGGAAACTGACCAAAGGATTGCTCATCCGAGATTTGCTCCTTGGGAATGCACTCAGATCTGGAACTTAGAAAGAAGGATGAACAAATAACAGTGAATGGAGGTAGTTGTCGAAATATGGCTGGTTCCACCATTCCGGCGAGCGAAACCTCCTTGAACACGGTAGGGAAGGCAAGCGTCGGCAATGATGCAATTGAATGAAGCAAAGACGTGATTTGATGGGAGCATATGAGAAACTGAGTTGCAGACATGGATGAGCAAGCAATAGAAGGAGCCAGCGGACGATGACGACATTGGAGAGGAAACACTGAGCTGTGATGGATGGGTCATGGGTGAGAGTGCACTCATGTGACGTAGAAGACAGGAAGTAGGTGAAAAACCAGGAAATCAGTAAAAAGAAGAAGATCAGATGAACGGTGGAGATCAAAAACAAAATTTGAAAAAGAAGGACAGATGGCGTAATGTGATTGGTTGTTTTGTAGGAATAGTGAAATCTAAACTCATGAATAAGAAGTAGTAGATACTTCAAAAAATTGGATTAAATAAATCTTGGGAATAATTATTTTTGTTTCTTGACTTCACGCAAGAAGTTTTGGGACAATGGAATTCTCGTTTTTGGTTGTAATTATTAAATTAATTAATGTGAAATATAATGTGACAAAATAAATGAAAAAGAGTGTATCAAGGGTTTTGTAATATTAGTGGTTCGCTGACCAAAACCTTGTGAATTATGGGTATGTTTGTATTAGAGTTGGGTTGGGTTTGATGTGAAGTTCATTCATTCAACCCGACTTGTCTATTTGAAAAGTGTATTTTTTGTATTGAAATATGTACTAATTTGGGTTGAAAGTGTGTCAAAACACACTAAAAATTGATGTATATTATTATGTCTCTACTTATTGGTGTAACGGATAAATATTATACTATTCTTATTTGCGTTTGAAAAAATAACTTAATTTAGCGTTTGAAAACAACGTATACATGTAGAGTAAAAGCAATCTAATTTTCTGATGAAGCAAAAAAAAAAGAGCATAAGCAATCAATATAAGCTTTTTCGGACACTTGCATAAGGTCAAATAAGTTATTGGTCCTTCTATAAAAAGCAAGTTTTGATTTTCATCTTTAATCAGAGTAAAGTTGCAAAAATATATATGTGCTCACCTCACATTTAGTCCTCCCTCTAAAATGAGCTCCATGACCATACCATATGTCTGGCAAGGTGATGCGGCATGCTGATATGGTGGATGATGTGTTAGAGAAACAAGGAGGACAAGTTGTGATGATGCTTCGTCTCGTTATTTGAAGTGGCGATTAAAGCAATGAAGGAGAATGAAGGGGGAGGTCTGATGGCGTAGTTGCGCAAATAACGAAATTGAAGGCGAAGAGGAGCCATGAAGGGTTTTGGTAAGTGGAGAAGGTAACTGAAGATTGGAAATTGTTGCAGTATGAAGGTGATCACCACTCGTTAGGGTCCAGTGGATCGGAAGAGGAAACATGTCGATGAAGATGTTGAGGGTGTGTTGCGGTTGCGCTGGAAAATGACCCTTAGGGTTAGGTTCTCTAGAGGATGGGTTGCATGAGGAATGATCGAGGAAGTGAAATTAGGGTTAGTCTCCTTCTTCATCTTTCTACAGTGGCATGCATGGGCCTTAATTTATCACATATGCAACTAAACCTCAAATTAGGTCGGGTGTCGTTGGGTTTTATTTTCTCCATCCAAACCCAACCACATGCACCCGCGATTAACTGCACTTTTTGGTTATGTCGGCTTTGGATCGGGTCGAATAATCTTGCTCACCTCTATCAAAATTAAACTCGACCTTTGAAGATCTACTTGACATGCATTCTCCACCATGATTCATGAAGGCGCTTGGTTATAAGCTCAACATTTGTGTGTAAGATGGCACCAGTGGTGTGCTGACCCATGATTGTGATGGTAAAGTAATTATCCTTATCTAAACCCCTCTCTCCCATACAAGAGTTGGTGTGCTGGCTGGAATGTCTTCATCGTTCCTGGGGAATTGATATATGTAGATGATCGTTACTTTCAAAGTGTCTTAATGCAAAAGCCCAACCACATGGTGACATGGACTTAAATCATCCAAGCCGCTGTACAGTTAAGTTGGCTGCAATCATTCTTTCCTTCTCTTTAATGATTGTAATAACTGGGTTGGGTGCCACATTTGCTGCATTATTTTCCATGTTTCATGTTTCTTCTTTTTCTATAATTATAAAAAAAATTGTATAAAAACGAAAGGAAAAAATCACATGGCCTTATGTGATTATTGTCATGGGAAATTAGTTTAATTTTCCATCAATGTTTAAATTAGAAATAAAGATTATTAAAAAAAATTGAATAATATTGTAAAGATTATTGTCTAAATGACAATAAAGATTATTGTGTGAAAGAAACTAGGAGATTAGGGATTCTTTGTTTTTTTTTTCTTTTTTGAAAAGGGTTTCTATGTTATTATTCTAATTGATTGGTTCATTGTGCAAATAGATTTTTTAATAAAATGAATATTAAGAGAATATAAAATTAAAAGAATAACTAAATGAATTGGAATTTATAAAGACACATGTTACAATATTATTGGAACACCTCATCAAAGGTGATTTAACCCAATTTTTTGCAAGGGTCATTTAGACAACCTCACTCAAAGATTATTAAATTTGATATTGTTAGCACCACAAACTTAGTAGTCCAACTGGTTGTTCGATCAATTTATAATATTGCTAGCATCAAAATGTAAAGATTATTATATCTGAATCACTATTAGCACCAGTTTGATGAAAAGAGCAGCACACATGTACATAAAACCAAATTGGGGATTCACTCAATCACTAATTGCTTATAAAAGAAAAACTCAATTACTAATTAACTAGCCAAAATTCTTAATAGGTATAGGGCTTATTGGAATTTTTTACCATGAGCTACCTTGTATCGAGTTTGTTAATTTTTCATCAAGCCGTTTTGGTTGTGTCAAAATTACACTAGTTTTGGATTTTATTATGCTATTAAAAAATGTTAATTACTGACGAATTTTGAAAACCATCAGTAATTCATATTTCTCTTTGTCTTTCGACATTTCCTTTTTCATAGGTATAGGGTTCGTTGGAAATTTTTACCGACAGTTTTTTTAGGAAGTCGTTAGAAATTTAATGACGACTCAAGTCGTTGAAAAATTATAGAGATTTTGGTTGTCGATATACTTTCTACGGGTTAAAATCTTCATTAACGTATTAACGACTATAATCATCAAATTACTGACAGCTAAGCTGTCAATAATGTTGTTGTTGCATATATATATCTATCTAAATTAATGACAATTACATATATTCTCCTACTTCTGCTCCTTCTATAAGTCTATCCTCTAACTCTGAGTCATCCTCATTGTAAGTAGAAGGAGAAGGAGTAGCAGCACGAGCTCACCATCTGATGCTACAACCAACTTCGCAACCTACGCATCATCTCTTGAAACTTAGTATTTGTTTGAACATCCCAAAATTCAGTTATTTCACCTACAATATAAATGTTTTTTTTCAAATTGGTCAAGATTATTCAGTTTATGGTTGCTTCTCTATGGTACTAGTTGTTGCTTCATTGAGTTTGCTTCATTAATAGGATCACGATTTGACTTTAATTATTATGTATTGATACGACGATTTAATCCCAAACAAGAACCTAATTTTAATAGCGGGCATGGTAATCATGAATATTTTTTTTTTTGAAAAGAACCATGAAAATTACTCCTTTAATTTGATTATAATCAAATGACCCGCAACTTTCAATATATCTTGAGGTGACAAAAATGCATTGTTTTGACGTAATTCATCCTAGGAGTGATCATACTCCCTCCGTTCCTATTTAACTGTCTACTTTGAAGAAATTTTTTTGTTTCTATTTAAATATCCACTTAGCATTTCAAGAGAGCATTAAATGATGTTTTTACAGCAAATGCTCTTGTCAGTACAATAAATGAGGAGAGATAGCACATACTTTAAAGGGTAAAGTAGAAAAATAATCCTCACTTTTTCTAAAAATCAACAAAATTAATCATACCCTTAATATGTGTACCTCCACTCAAAGTGGACAATTAAAGACTTTCCTTATATCATCTCTTCTTTTGTATTGGGTTGAAGTACCCCTCGTACTTCTATTTAATATATTTCTATTGCCTATAAAAAAAATAGATGTAAAATTATGATTATTGACCCTGCTATGGTCAAACGAAAAAGCAAGAAACAAAATATTAAAGTCAACGAAGCAAACCTAATAGAAGGAAGAAAGTGTTGGGTGACCGGGTGAAAGAGTGAAGGAGGAGGAGCGTTCAACACGTCACATGGTCCCAAACAAAGGCACATAGCATGGGTCATCATCATGAAGGCGGGACCCACATACCAAGTTGCACTAAAAAGGGTTTTACAAAAGGACATGAAAAAGGACTGGTGTCCGTGTGAACGCCACGTGGTTTTCAGACGCAGGTTGACAGGTGTCAAACTGGTGAGGTGTGTACTGTAGTGAACAGAACATTGATCAACAGCCGGTAAGGACATGTACGTGTCAACTTTCTACAGCTTTGGGATAAATATAGGATACCAAAATAAGAAAATGAATCATTTTAATGAATTATAATGTTCGAATAAACAACTAAGAATCAGTGTATATTTGCCAAATACCTGGATCAACATTATAGTTAGTGTGTTCAAATCTTATTTATTCTGTGTAAAACTTAAGGTAATAAATTTTAATTTTTTCATTTGTGTGGTGACAATTTGAGATATATAAAATTATATTGATGTTGATTTTAACGTTAAACCAAAAATGCACTAAACGTTTTTTTGCATACAAACTTATTTATTACTAGTAATTATTTTGAGGAACTTATTAAAATAATTATGATAAGCATAAACTTCTTTTCTGTCAGTTTATGAAAATAAAATTTAAAATATATTATATGTATTTCTTAAGCACAAGCGTTTATATCATGTGATATATATATAATAGTATATGATAAGTTGGAAAAAAAAATATGAATAATGCGGAAAAAAAAATTAATTACCAAAAAGGGGTAAAAAAAATCGAATTTACAGGAATGGTGTGTTTTTTATCAACTGGGAGCTTGTGTGGCAAGGGGGTGGGATTCGCTCCACCCAACACGAATCCAAAGCACTGAATTCGCCCCACATAAAACGCATGCATATGGATTCGCCCTATATGAAACGAATTTCATGTGCCAGATTCAGTGAGATTCCTTCGTTTCCCAAGGTGGGATCTGATTCCTTGGCTTTGCAGTACATGACAGGGATGCGCTTGGTATGAGGCGAATCCTTTACAAACATCATTCGTTTTCTTTGAGGCGAATTTTCTCTGACGGATTGATGATGCCTTGCATGCGTTTTATGTGGGGCGAATTCAATGCTTTGGATTCGCGTTGGGTGGAGCGAATCTCACCCTCTTGCCACACAAGCTCCCAACTGGCCAAAAGCACACCATTCCTGTAAATACCATTTTTTTTTACCCCTTTTTAGTAATTTTTATTTTTTTTTGCATTACTCATATTTTTTTTTTCCTTAAAAGAAGTCTTCTCCAAGATATATGATGTGAAGTGTTTGGTTGTATTAAAAAATGAAATGAATGGTGAGGGGTTAAAGGAAAGATGATGAATGAAATAAGAAATATTTTATTACTTTTTTTTTTGTCAATAGAAATGTTTTATTGTTTGTATAAGGTCCAAGACACGTACAACACAGGCCCATAAATTATGCGGATCAAGTAATAGTTTGGGCCTATTAACTTCACAATGGGCTCAACACTAATGTGGGCACCAGAAACCCAGAGTGTTCATCTTATCATTATAAAAGAGATTGACAAAAAAAAAAGAACTTATGAGAATTACATTAATTTACATGCAAACCTTTTCAAATAAATGTATCCTATGAAACAAAGTCCATAACGAAAGATATCTGCATTTTACAAACCCATATACATACACCCTCCGGTCACTATTATAAGCAAAAGTTAGTTTTGTAGGTTCATTCAATAAATGATGTATGTGACCATTTTAATTACTACAAATATCATTTATTGAATGAACCTAAAAAGTTAACTTTTGCTTAAAATAGTGACCGGAGGGTGTAATAGGCTTTATAGGTCATGAAAGTTACAATTCATTGGACGGTGGTTAACTTAGACCATTTACAATGGTTTGTTTAATTTACTTACTCTCAACATCACTTTTTCTCTTCCCAACACTCTACATCATCTTCTCTCTCCAATTCAACACTCATTCAACTTTTACCCACTCCAATGGTTTTTCATTCAACACCAACACCCTATCCCACCACTTTTTTATTTCATATTTTTATTTAATTTTATATTTTTGTTTTTATGATTTACATAAAATTACAATTATCGATTTAAATTAAATTAAAACAATAAACACTTAACAATTTAATTATAATTTTTTAATATAGACAATAATTTATTTTATTTCCTTAACTTATTTTAATTTATTGTTGGGATACATTTCAAAACAAAGGCTAATAGAAAGATAATAAAAATAGTGAAAATTTAGGTTTTTTTTCTGTGTCCAAATCAAACCAACTAAGTCTCTATTTATAGAGAAAAAGTCATGAATTTTGGTTAAAAAAAAAATTCCAATTTTTTTTTTTGCAATGAAATAATTGAGTTCAAAAGATTAAGATGATAAAAATCCGGACAACGAACCAGAACGCACCACGTGGCATCGGTTACCCTCTCTCAACATGTTGAGAACTCTCAACACTTCTCTCCTCCACCTCATCTTCAACAAACCTCAACCAACCACTACACACCCTCAACAAAATTCAACCCCCTCTCAACAAACCATTGTATTTGGTCTTATATGTATAGTGATTATTTTTTATCGAACTAAGTCTAGTCAAGTCACAACTATAGTGTTGAGAAGGGAGCAACATTGAGCTTTTAGAATGGATTCTAGAGCTCCGTCATTCGCTCTGTGAGGGATATTCCTGCAAGGCTGCAACAATACTCTAATGTGTAAGTTAGAGGCGAGGAAAGAAGAAAGTGATGCACTTATGAGTTGGAAAAGTATGTGTGTACATCCGTTGGAGATACTAGAGGTAATAAGTGCTTGGTACGACTGCCGATGCTGATTGTTGGATCTTCAACAACAGGAGGGATTGAAGGGCTCATATGGGCCTGCACACGTCGTACGCCTCGAGCTTCATGACTATACCTAGAGCTAGAGTGAAAGATCTCTGATGAGACGTGGAGAAGTGTCACAAACGCCATCAGTTGTGAGATAGGGATGTGTGGGGGCAATGGTGAGCACTCCATTCGTTGTGGAAGGGTGCATTGTCATAATCGAGAATGAGTGCGATCTGAAGGCGGTGTGAGACGATCTATCGAGAGTCCGACCGGGTCGACGACTACCAAAACATTTTCCATGCAAATTTTGGTCATCATTCTCGCTGAGTTTTTAATTATTTTTCCTAGGCAAGAAAGACGACAAGAGGTAAAGTGATTGTACATGTGAATGAGGCACAATACTTCCTAAAACTGTTTATATATATATATATATATATATATATATATATATATATAAATTCAATAAACATGTCTTAGTCCAAATAATATTGCATATAGAATATATGGACCGTGCTTTTTTAAGGAGTGATTCTTGACCATTGGCAGTTGTTTACACCAAATTTTGGTAAACAAATAAGAGAATCCAATAATCAATCTGGGGACTGGATTCGAGTCCTCTTGGGTTCTTTGGTGAAAATAAACTTAATTCAATCAAGAAAAACTAAAGAAGATTGATAGAAAGTTGTAAACAAAACAGATAAATTCGACTAAAGTAAATAAGGAAATAAGTAAACTTTCTGAATAACAATTGAATTTAAAGTACAAAGTGTTTCACGAATCCCTACTTTTTTCCTCTAACTTGGCTTGTAATCATTGTGATCGATTGTAAGCGCTTGAGAGTTATTTCGAGTAAAGATTCCGAACCCCTAATTCTATACAAAAATCTACTATTTATAGACCCAACATGTAACTGATTCCTAACGGTCAAATGATAAAACAATTACAAGTGTCTTCTATGCGCTCCTTCGTCCTGCACGTGTCCTCACATATTATACGTGTCTTTCATGAGCTGTATCCAAAATAACCGGCTTCCTGTGCTGAACTTCATTTACCTTGAAGGAAACTTTTTAGTCGAAATCAACATGTCGAGGTCACTTGACACTTAACAGATTTTTCCTGAATCTTCTAATTTTCGATTTTATCATCAAATCGAATTATACCACATAGGTCGAAATTATCCAACCTTTTTGGTTAACAGCAGTATATATGGTATACTGGTATGGGAGGCAGGCACTAAGTGGTGCTGGAGTTGCTTTTGGTGTTGCACTTGCAACTGTTTCAACACCTTCTAAATTGAAATTGAAATAAACATTATTGTTGTTGTGTGGGACATAGCTTAAATTTGTTGTTGGTTTGATCATATATATTTATCTTCCACCAATTCGAGCCAGAACCTCCTCGTCCTCGAGGTGGAGTTAGATTTACAGATATTAGCTAACTTATAGCTTCGAAATTCACATCGTTAGACACCAAGGCTATAGTAAAGCTGCAATATGAGTTAAGAATATTCTTCATGTCAAAACTCCAGGTTCACATATAACCTTCTACAACTCAAAGTAGATAGAAAGAGCACACACCTCATAGCAATCAACTTCACACACAAATAGCATTAGAAATATTTAACAAAATCAGCATTTGAGTCATGAGAGAAAGGCCATAAGTAATGAGTTCCACTTTTTCTTGCATTATTGCTTTATGAACTTTGTAGTGCTTTAATGCTTCCGAGCTATCTAGAATGATGCTCTCATCCCTCAAATAATATTAAAAATATTTAATAAAATATGTTTGCATCATTATTGCTCGTCAAACTTAATAACGCTTTCATGCTGTTAATGACAAAATTATCTCGAATGATGTCTTAATCGCCGAACAACATTAGAATATTTAATAAAATTAGTGTTTCCAGTATTTAATAAATATTAAAATTAAATATAAATCATTCAAAATTCTAAATATTTTTATATAAATAAACAATAAACTAAAAAAAACAATAAATTCGAAATGATATTTGCCAAAATAGAGAATTAAAGAAAAAAGTTCCAACATAATTATTTTTTCGGAATAATAAATATCTTTATATTTTTAAAGAAGCTACTCAACAAATAAAAAATTTATTCATGTGTACCGCTGAAGTTTTTGGACTGGAGTGTTATTTGGTGGCGAGTTTGGTTTTTCGGTCGTTTATTTGACTGTGGTAGCTAACATTTTTTTGGGAGGTTTTTCCTTTGAACATGCTATTTTTTTTAATAAAAATTTTACTTTGAAAAAAAACAACTTTGTTTATGCACTTTAATAATAAATTATATATTGAAAAAGTTAGAATTAATTTTAAAAAATGAATTTATTCATGTATGAATTTTAAAAGTGAGGGGATGGCCTATTTATAACGCATACATCTCTCTTTTCTCCTCCGCCTTGGCCCTTGCGTTGTTTTTCAGATCTGTTCCTTCCAAAGCCACAGGTAACTCTCTCTTCCTCTTCCATTTCCAATTAGGGTTTCTTGATCATCCATTCGCTTCGATTTCGATTCACAATTCTGCACTTTTTCTTCTGGATCTGGAACCTCCTGTGTGCAATTCGCATTTTGTTTGATTTATATGAGATCGTTCTCCATTGTTCAGATCTATTTCCAGTTTCCAATTTTTGTTGTATTAGGTCGAACTCTGTGTTGAATTAGGGATTTTGAGATGATGAGTTTTCTTGCTTCCGGGGATGAATATTTGCTTTGATTTGATTTGATATGATTTGCTCTGGTTTGATTTGATTCGTGGTGTTCGCTTATGCTTATACTGTGAAATGTGAATGATGATACAAGGGTAGTTAGATTAGGGAGTGTAGAGTTTTTTCCCTTGTGCCGCTTTTCGTGCATTGAGTCGGCTAGAGAGTAGAGAGTTACCTTGGTACCGTGAAAGTCCCTTATCCTGCATGTGTGGGAACTGGGAAGGTTAAGGATTTCTCGAAGAGGAGAAGTAATGAGGAATGGCTCTAAAATGAGAAAGGGGAGGAAAAAAGACATCAAAGGGAGTGGATACGATTGGGTTATTACTTGAAGAGTCTTGTTTTAGTGCATGTGATGTGGTTCGTTTGGACGATTGTATAGGAACGGCTTAGGGAAATGCTACTTTTGGCTAGGCTTTGATAAAGATTATCGAGAAGGTGCTAGTTAGTGGGCTGGAACTTCTCTGAATCTGCTATTTAGAAATAATGATTGCCTTTTCCGTGCTTTCAAACTAATAGATGGGAAGAAAGGGGAGGGCAAGTGAGGAGGGATTATGTATATGTAATGGAAAATATTTGAAACAAAAAAGATATTCAACGATGGAGGCGGGGGAGTAGGAAGATAGAGATGTCTTTGTTAGTCGTATAGAAAGACAACGGAAAAGGGACATATGTGATATGACTGTTTGTTCCATTTTTTAATCATGTTTGCGGTTTCTGGTGTATTGCTAATTGACTCAAGAATTGAATAATCCACTAAGGTCACAAGTTGAAGTGAACTGGTATTTGTCGTAGAACTTAGAAGTGGTGTCTGCAAAGGTTGACAATCAAGTTGTTCGTTCAACTTGGTCATTGGCTCTGTGATTTATTGTTATTTTTCCCAGCTTTCTAGTAGTTATGAAAATGGAAAAGTATGTTATACTTGTCTGAATGCAAATGCATTTGGTCAAGTTACAGTTTGTATATGGCATTGATTATTGTCTTAATGAATATTTAGTTTCTCACAGTTAACTTTGTACTTATGTTTTCTTTGATCCTGTCCACATCCATGTGTAGGCAGAGTTTTCATCTTTCAGAAGGCAGTTGAACAGCATGGGTCGTGGTGTTAGCAGTGGTGGTGGTCAAAGTTCATTGGGTTATCTTTTTGGCAGTGGAGAGGCCCCGAAACCAGCACCAGCACCAGCAACAAATAATGCCCAACCTGAAGTGCAGCCTGTACATAATGAGCCTCCTTCAAAACCAGCTGCTCCTAAAACAATAATTGACCCAAACAAGCCCGCTGGTATAAATAGTAATTCTGCAGATGGCCTGAACACTGGCACCTTCATCACGGTATTATTTGTGCTTGTTATGTTTAATTTCCTCTTTTCCAATTGCTAGAATACTAGTTTAAGCGCTGAACTGCTTTACATAATCATGAATCTTTACATACTATGGGGGATTAAATCTGGTGCACTACACACTTGCAATAGATTTGGTAGTTTGGTATATTTGACCATCCCACGTAAGGTTTAGGTTCTTATATATTATTCAGTAGCCATTTTTGTTTCTATGTGGATAATGTTTTTATTTGCAACTTCATCTATTGAAATTCATAACAAAACTAGATCTGGTTGTTTCAATCTGGTTAGTTCTAATATCTGAAAAGGTGTGGAAATTTTCAAGCACTTGAATAATAAAAATTATAACAAGTTAGATTCTTTCTTTCATTGACACGTTTCACAGTATTGATCTGCCTATCTAATTAGTAAGAATAAATGTACTTAGTTATGCGTTTAACCTTGTACATCAGTACTAAACTATGTATAGTCTCCATAAAGCTTGAACCTTTCTATCAGTTGATAATTGATTCTTGACATAAGTATGCTTATTTAAATGGTAGTGTGTAGTTAGTTTAGCCACTTTTATATCAATGATAAAGCATCTTCTGGTCTTGTAAAGTGAATTCAATCCTTCATACAGACAATTGGCACTTTAACATGAGGGGATAATGTTTGGTTGTTGTTGTACTAGACTGATGTCTTGTTAGTTGGAACCAAGATGAAACTTTCCAAAAAACATTCTTAAGAAATAAATGAAGTGGTTTGAATGATATTTTTCTTCTATTTGTTTTTTCTGCAGGACCGACCCTCAACCAAGGTCCATGCTGCTCCTGGTGGTGGCTCTTCTCTTGGTTACCTCTTTGGTGGGCCTGGGGAAGGAAAATGATACTTTGTTTGCGAGGCTTTTGCTTGAAGAATGTTGTGTGTTGCAATTCAAGTCATTGGAAACATATGGTGTATTATAGTTTATGGGTTGCTGGGATAAGTGATCAAGAGTCTTATATTTTGGACTTGCTAAACATCTGTTTCATAACTGTTTGTCAGAAACAAATATTTCTATTTTTAAGTGAACTTTTGCTTTTTGCACCTGAATTATACTTACGTGATGTGTGGAAACTCTTTTACAATTGACTCTAAAATATGAATCAATTTTGGTAAAAACTTTATGTTAATAGCTTCTTGGTGTTAATTTGACCAAAATTTGATCAATGATTCGATTTTAAAAATTATAATTTGGATAATACCCAGATGAGTGACTGAACATAATTAATTTGAGTAAATTATGTTCAATTATAATTTAACGAGTGATTGAACTATTTTTACAAATTTGATTAGTGATTTGATTTTTGAACATTGATATTAGTACAAAAAACAGATTTTAAACTTTTAACATGGGGTTTCGAATCCTCTTCCAAAATTATGTTAATAGGATATAATCCTCTCAGTTTGTAGTATATAGAACACGTTAACACTCTTGCAAACTGGAAAATGAGAATGAACCAAACCAACCTTTGGAAAATGAGAATGAACCCAAACAACCTTAGGATAATAATTCTATTTGTACCTAAAGTATGTATAGAGTAAAGATATATTCACAGTTCACACCTCACTTTCTCATTTTTCTTTCTATCTCTCTTTGCATTTCCTGTCACATCACATATCATATCGCTTATTTCTCTCACTTCTCTTCACATTTTAAAGAGATGGAGATGGAAATGGATGGGGAACTAAACATTATTCATGTATATAATCTTTCTCTTTGAGGTAAAAATTGAGGATCATGCCAACAATAAAATTTCCGGGAGATTTTTATTGTTAGGTATTGAGTCCAGGGTTAAGAGTTGGATCGTTCTTTTAACAATGTCATTTTTATGTTTTGTACTTTAAACTTATTTTTGTTATACGATGCACAAATATTTTTCCTCCTAAGGAAATCCAACTAATGTAAAAGTGGTTTAGTTTTTCACTTAGCTTTTTGCTTTCTACTACTTTGGACGCTATCAACTTTCAAGAGATGAAAGACAATAGTAGCAAAATTGATTAATTAACACCACTTTCTTTTCACTCATATCCACACAACTCATTTACACAGTTAAAAGAAACTTGGCCTAGCTGTCTTCTATGAATGTACATGTAATTTAGATAGAAAAAAAGGAGTTTCACATCTTTTGGAGGTATTTTTATTTTTTACCTAGAGAGTAGAGGCTTATATAAAAAAAAAAAACCTAGAGAGTAGAGGGATATATGAAGATAAGAGAATGATCAAATTTACTTAGAATTAGAACTTTATTAGTAAAAAAACAGAGGAAGTAAATAGACCAAATTAAGAATAAAATATTCAATCAAATTTAATAAAAAAATGTAAAATAAAGACATAAAATAATCAGGTATAAGAATTTCCTACTAAAAGGAGATATAACCAGCTACAAAAACAGACAAGTAAATAAAACAGTCTACAACTATTACGTACACACTAAATTAGCATCAAGAAAGTTCTATGAAGTTTCTGACATACTTAGCAGTATAAACCAGCAATACTTGAAGAAGCTAATTTCAGATGGACACACATACAAGAAATTGCAGGTACTTCATTGTTTCTACACTATCAACACTCTACAAGTGTTGATGAAAATTGAAATTTCCAGGAAGTTTCTTTAACTTCTATAAATGAACCCTTTTCATGAAGCATTTCTTCAAACACTTCTGTTACTTGCACCTAACCTCCCTTGTTCTTCCCTTACCATCAACATGGGTTTACAATCAGGGCCTGACATTGACCAGCTCCTCCGTTTCCTCTCAATCTTAATCCTAGCTTTCATCAATGAAGGCTCTTCCTCACTCTCCAGTGCCTTCATGAACGAGCCATGGTCATATTGTGTGAGCATTCCCTTCAGTTTGTACTTAAAATTTGCACTTGAGCTTCATGCTCATCTGGGAATCTGTGTTGGGATAGGACTACCCTCTTTGGTTTACTGGGGTGCTACTCGCAGCCCCATTGATCTGTTCTGGGACAAGCTCTTCAAATTCAACAATGAGATTCTGAAATCTGGCTTGGTCAACCTTGTGATTGGGTTGCTTCATTTGCTGGTCTCAAAGCTGATTCATAAGATAATTGAGTGGGTTAAGGACCACAAAATCAAAGGGAAAGGGTTGTTGTTTCCTTCCCCTGTGATTTCAAAGTTGGAATCTGTAACTTTTTCTCAGCACCCTCTGCTGAGGCCAGTTTCTGCCAATGATATATTTTTGAAGCTCTTGGAGTCTCTTTTTGCACTGTTCTTCAATGGGAATGTTTTGCTCTTGAGTTGGTGTTTTTCTGGAGAGGAATACACATATGAGGTTGGGAAAGCTATATCTTGGGTTAGCATGGGTAGCTCCATGTTTGTGTGGATCAAGTCTTTGCTGAAGCTATCAATGCCACAGGAATTAGCACCTGAAGAGAAACCACAAAAGAAAGTGGAAGAGAGTGAAAATTCTTCTTCAGTTCAAAGTTTGGAGACTAATGATCAAGCAATAAACTGCTCATTAGAATGTTGAGTGATGAGTAATATTAATGTGTTAGTAGATAATTGAATAAGGTGAAGATGATGTTGAATTGGTGATTATTGTCTCTGGTGTTTCAGCTGCAGATTATTGTAATGTATGACCTATCTTTGTATATATGTCTTCTTGTGAGTTCTCTGAGTCTGAGGTGAACATGGTTTATCATATCAATGTTTTCTGGAAAGAAGACTGTATTTGTGTATTTATATCATCAGATTTTATGCTTGAAAATATTCATGAGTTGGGTGTATTTTGATTTTTGTGAAATGAGTGCTTTTTGTTAGATATAGATTTCTCTTAAAAGTAATGTTAACCATTCCTGATGAAAATTCAATTCAAACACACACTATGATTAGTGAATGGTGCATTTCTGCGAACTATTATACTAATTTATATAAAGGACATAAAAAGTTTAAGGGGATAATAAAAATGAATAAGATAGTGTCACACAAAGAATGGAAATTTGATTTTCTCTCATGCAAAAATTGTGTTTTTTAAGAGTTACACAACTTAGCTTATACTACAAAAGATCAATTTGGTCTACTTTTAAGTTAGAGTCTTTGCTTCTCAGAAAGGTTGAATTCCTACGATAAATGATCTCCAAGGGCGCCAATAAACTCTTTAGAATTGCTACTATTTTCAAAAAAGTTTCGCCAATAAACTCTTTTTTTTTGTCAACAATACCAGCCTTTTTTCTTGGACAAACAATTCCAGCCTTTTGAATCTTGTTTATTAGCCCAGATAAAATCTCTTACAATGGCCCAATTAGCTACTTCATTAAATGTGTCTAAATTACTTTTTTTTCAAAAAAACTTGTCTTTTATTTTGTTTATTTTTTACTAATTGATAACCAAACGGATCTATCAACTTGATAGCCAACTGATTTCGGAGGTTGGTATACTTCCATGGAATAGGCAGGAACAGAAGCTTATACTCACTTAGCCAAACAGATTGACTAATAATTTTCATCTTAAAAAAAATGAGTAATAATTTTTGAAAGCCAATAAAACTTTATAGAAATATTATTGAGTACAAGATAATCATAAAATAAGTTACACAAAGAGTAAAGAGAAATAAGGACCACATTTCCCCTCTTGAGCTTCGCCCTCATATGTGGAATCGTCGTGTTCTCGACTCCTTTGTTGAGATTGAAGCTACCACCAGTCACCATGCTGCAAACTAGATTCTACTGGATTAGAAGCCAAGCCCTCTTAGTCGCGTCATCACACTCACTCGTAGGATCAATATCTTCTCCCGCTACCACATCGAGATCAAAGCCGCCATTGGCTGCCAAGGAACCATGTCGTAAGCTAGGTCTTGTTTTGTTCAAAACCCTAACATAGGGAGAAAACGAAGCTTGTGATATCAATGTGTTAATTAACTTATTTGTTAATTTCATTCCATTATTAATTCAACCAAAAAAATAGAAAGATAAACCGCATTAATTTTTTTTCTCTTCTCTTTCTCCTTCGTTTCTATCATACTACATACAATTGTTTCTTAGTATATATATCAAATTTGAAGTACATACATGTAATTTATAATAATTAACTTGAAATTTATGATTCGCTAATTATTTTTTGACAATGATATTTTTTTTAACTGAATTTTCCCTCAATTTTTGCCTTCTAAAGTTTATGACATATAGAAATAAGAAAAACATAATGTGATTACTTAATTATATTCGTGTTATCTCTTGTCAATTTTACCTGTCTTTAGTCTTCATCTTGTGTCCTGAACCAATCACATCGATCATAGTTAATTAACAATGAGAAAGGGAAAGAAGAAAATAAAATGAGGTCTCGATCATAGGATGAAAATCCAAGTTCTTTGCAGCAATTGTCGTTTGGCTCTAGACCATGCATGCGGATGCGATGGCATGTTAAAATATATTCACTGTAGCTCGTGGAAGTACAGGTTGCGCAGAACAGACACAGACATATATATAGGCAGCAGCTAGCTACCTAGGTAAAGAAGTGTTGTAGTAGTAGTAGTAGGGACCACAGAGGATGGATGGGCCCCTCCATTGCCAGGTACAGTAACAGTGGCTCAGTCGTAGGGGCGGCGCCGTAATCATCTATCTGCTTTCTCTGCTGGCTTGACGTGTTATGGTGAATGAGTGATGACATTACTGTACACCAAAGTGTACGATATCTGAGGAAAACCCTAGACATTGGTTGCCTTGTTGATTCTTTCAAAAGATACTGTTCCATTATTATTAATTATTACTACCTTCATGCCTGCACTGGATGCAGCAGTAGCTAGCAAAACTCATTTATGGCTATCGTCCACCACATGCACCTTCGTTACTCTTTTCTTTTGTTGCAGTAGCACCAGCTCAGTGCTGTTATTGTCAGCATCACGAGTGTTATTGTTATGTTTTGTTTGTTTTTTCATTCAGACAATGATATATTTACATTTTATTTTTATATACTTTATTTTCATATATTTTTATCTGTATTTATCTTCTCTTATCATTTATCATTTATTATATTTTATTTAAGTTTGTTATGATAAAAAGAGCAGAACAATAAAGAGATACCTTCTTTATTTGAAAATAAATTTATTTTGATTCTATTATATTTCTAACGGATTCTAACACCTGTTTAGCGGCGTCAAACAATCAGTAAATTAGTTTTTTTTATAAGCAAAATTGAATTGAATGAAAATACTAGGATACTCTAACCAGTAAATTAGTAAAATGATAAAATAATGACAAATCCAATAACAATTAATTCTTGCGGCTAAAGTACGTAATCTGGAAAAATAAAAATAAACATCAAGCATTGATCCATTTTTCTCCAATTTTTGAAGAGACCACAAAAAGCGATGAGCCCCACAACTTTTTCACCCTTAATCTCCCTCCTCACTCTCTCCTAATAAGGTGAGTTTCTCACCCTCTCTTTATCTCTATCGCCCTATCTCACTCCACAACTCACCATCCACTAAATATATTGTTTTTTTTGAATAATTAATTGTTCACGTATTAATTTTATCTTTCACTTCACTAAATTATGGGGAAAAGATAGGTAAATGAGAAATATGACAAGTGATGTGATAAAAAAAATATAGAGAAAGTAGGAATAAAAATGATATGTAAGAGTAGGTATGAGTACATCATAATCCTTTTAATTTGTGTTCTTAAATTAAAATAATAATACTTTTTTTTTTATAGGCAAAAGAAAATATATTGAAGCGAAGTACAAGAAGTACTTCAACCCAATACAAAGAAAGACAAAGCACAAAGTAGAAACATTAAGACATTAGCCTATTGATAAAATGGTAAAGAACCATTTAACTAACCCACCCCCAACCCCTAAAAAAAAAGAGATCTTAGGAAGAGGTCCTAAACCCTAAAATTATAATACATAGTAAAGGTTGAGCTGAAGTATCTCATTAATTACTTGTAAACAGTAATTGAACATAGAGAGGATTTGCAGGACAAACATCATTCTTATTTATGTGGTTTCATATTTTTCAAAAAGCAATACAAGTAATCGATTTTTGGTCTGGAGAGGACATGCAAACCATTTAGCTAAGTCCGGATGCGGTAGGGCTCAACCACTTGTAATCTGCTTCTTAGGGTTTTTCCCATTCCGTTTTCTACCACTTGAGAAGGGATTGTCTCAAGTTTTTTCATTCAATATATAATATCGTTTTTATTTAAAAAAATTAATGGGATACATATAATATAATATGACACCAAACCACATCGATCTAATGAACATATCTAGTCCTCTCTAGGCTAAAGATCAATTTTTCTTCTTTGCTTCTACTTCCTTTCACCTAAAGGCTTTTAGTGATTATGGTTGGGCTAGTTGTCCTTAATATTTTCGATCCATGATTAGATGTTGCCCTCGTTCAGCATGATTCATTGATTTAATCGTTATCCAATAAATAACCTACTGTCTCTCGGTCTTCATTAGAGTCAGAATGTCGTGTTGTGTCAAGTTCATTGGTTGACTTATTTGTTCAAGGGTTTTTTCGCACAACTTGCTCATAGGGCAGGTCTCACTTGTATATTGTACTTGGCCTTGATACTAAACCAGATCGAGCCCGAGATCCTCTTGAAAATGGAAAGATCTAGTATTGACGTCGGCCAACCTCTTTTGTAAAGATTCTAATCTTCCTAATGATATGTGGGACAGACTTCGTTATACATTGTCCAAGTTTTCAAGAAACACCAGATCCCAAATCCAACCATAGCGCAAACAACTAAAATAAAGCTAATATATGTCTTTCATATGCTAGTACAAATGTTTCGAGTCAGAATCTCTTCATTCATGATGCCTCTTAAGATTTTCATTTGTCCTTTATTTCTCCATCACTCTTATATTATCATTACCGGTTACCAACCTACCTAGCACATTACAACTTTTTTTTTTATCACGAAGACAACGAGAAGATATGAATTAATATAACTAGGTCACATGGTTGAACTAAGGATAATTGCAGGTGAAGGATCAGAGTTCAAATTCCCTAAAGAAGATTAATTTATATTAATTTACTAACACTTAACATTTGCCTATAAAAAAACGATAGACATTCGTGGCAAAGCAACACACAAGTTTATAGTCGTTTAAAACTGGCACAATTTGCAAGTATTAGCAAAATAATCTAAAACACAATTTGTGAACTATTAAAATCATCCACAAATCCATATGTCATCAAGGTGTTGCTCCTGGGCGAATATTAATATATCACCGCTTGTGAAACAATGCCCTTCTCAAAAAGCAAGTGAACAACAATGATATATATACATCTCATTTTTTATACATTTTATTTCCACTTATTTTTATTTTTATTTCTCTCCTCTTATCATCTATCACATCTTATATTTTTCCTCTCATACTTTTTCTTTTCTTCATATCTCTTTCCTCCTCCACCTCCTTCCACCTCATTTTGAGGTGTGAATAAATAATTATTCGCAAGTGTATGCTTAAACATCAATTAACAATGAACAATTACGCAGCATAATAGAAAATACTAATGAACTGCATTTGAGAGTGATGGCTTTACATTTTAATTCATCTTCTGATGGAGTTATGCAACAGCACAAAATTTCCAATACCCGAATATACTGAGAAAATGGACACTTTAATTATATATACATAATATAAAAACACTAACACTTATACGTAGCCACAAATCGTGCATCTACAGTTATTTTTGATGTTACTTGTAGAAAGTAAAGGCTTCTGATAGAGTGATAGTGATATGTAGATTTTTTTTTTGACAGGATGTTGAATTTATTTTTGATGCACGGGTCATATTGAAACATATATTACATAAACTTTGATATTATCTTATAATTTAAGAAGACAAGTCTTAATACTAAATTGTACTATATCGTATCAATCATTATATATAATATAACTTTTAACAACAAATTTATTCATTGTCTGATGTTGATATTTGTATACTATATATTGTGATTCATGATACACTTTTATTCATTAAAATGAAAGATTATTTAATCTATCATATAAATAATGAATAATGTTTAATAAAACTACGACATAAAAGTTACCTTAAAACATTTAATCAACGTCAACATGAGTTGACACAACAGGGTTCGGGTTTAGCTCTCACCTCTCTAGAGGTAGAAGGTTTGAACCCCTTGAAGTCAATAAAATCTCAGTTGGTGGGTAACCATTCTCGGGTAGATTCCCCGATGCTCCTTTTAGGAGTATGACTCTGCTAGCCTCCCTAGCATGCCACTAACGTCCTGTCCAGTAGTCTGGAAGTGGACCCACCATCAACCATCAAAACCATTATCACAATTGTCACCCACTACCATCACCCACCATCATCATCGCCATGCCACCGCCACCGTGGTCACCATTACCACTACCACCACTACCACTGCTACCACAATCACTATCACCACTAATATAATACACTACCATAACTGCCCTCCACAACTGCCACTACTATCTGCCACTGCACCACCATGTTCACCCATCTCGGTCATTACCACCCTTCTCTGCCACCTTTCACCATCACACTGCCACCACCCACCGCCGTCATCATCACACCACTATTGTCATCATCGCCATAACATTGCCACGACCACACTTTCCACAGCCACCGTCGCTAGTATCACGATTACGTCCTATCGTCGCCGCAACTACCACATTCTCTAAAACTATAAAAAAAAGTTTTTAATCAATGATAATTTTTGTTAAAATATTAATTTCTACACTATTTATTATTTCCGAGAATTTATTAAATATATCGTTGTATTAATTTAATGATATAGTAAGTTATATCGGCATGACCAACTGTTATATTGTATTACATTTTTATTTTATTTTATCCTATTGAGTTTAACATTATCATATCAGTTCTATACTATTAAATTTTATACTATATCATATCAAACGAACCTAATAATACTGTTAAAGTCAACTTAAACATGAAACTGAATTGTCATAAAGACTTATTTTTGAATATATATCTAGTCATATAAAGTATAAACTGTCATGAATCATGAGGGTACATGACAATAATGAAATGCGATTTTTATTTGGTGACAAAATTTGCTACTTTGATCCGTTTTGGTTATCGAATAATTATATCTTCACACCTCATTTTTTAGGTGTGGAGAAGTGAAGGAAGATAGAGATAGAAAGTAAAGATGTGATAAAGAATTTAATTGATAAAGAAAAAAGAAATAATAAAAAATTAAGGTGAAAAAAGAGTTGAGAGGTGTGTATATATCATAACTCTTTGGTTATCACTTATCAATAAATTAAAACGGCACCGCATTATCCTATCAATTCTTGATACTATCAAAAGAAAAATAATCCATTGTGAAATAAAATAAAAATTAAACTAATTAACATGAGGCTCTTTTTCTAAGATTTGGTCATTTAGGGGATTTGTTTTGCTTGTTCCCCTCTTTCTTGAGAGGGTTGTTCTCTTGTTTTTCTCTCTTTCAATAAAATATCTTTTGCTGTAAAAAATTTTTTTTTAGTTTATTTTTAATTATTAAATTACTTTCACAATTACAGGTCAGATAAATCAACATGAGGTAAAAGCTCTTCTTGCTAAGTAATAAATAGGAAATTATTTTTTATGAAAATTTTTAGCTACATTTTTATTCAATATTACAAATTATTAGAGAGATTAGTTGTAAGTATAAAAACACTTCATCTGAAGTTATTAACGTTTTAGCCGCGGCATGTGGAGGTGTTTATCATGACTCTGATGGTAGGTGGGTGTTTGGCTTTTGCCGGAACATTGACTCTCTAATGTGCTTTGTGCGGAGCTTTAGGCAATTTTAATTGTTTTGAGCATTGTTTGAAATGGTCGGCTGTCTAAAGTTGTTGTCGAAAGTGATTCCCTCATTACAGTCAATTTGATTAATGAGGCTTGTTCTTACCTTTACTCTTTGTGTTCATGAGTTAGCCTTGGGGTCTAATGTGTTCGAGGTTCCTCTTCCTATATGTTATTCGTTCTTGTTTTCTGAAAGTCTGGGAATTTATTTCCCGTGATTTGTCCATGTGTAGTTGTGTTTTGGGCTTAGAGCATCTACATCCATCATACTCACTAAAATATCTACACTTCATTTTTTACTATTCCTCATAATGTCACATCATCTACACCACTTTACTAACTTTTTACTCCAACCCAATAACTCTTAAATGTTTCTATAGTGGATCTCACCATCAACATCACATTTGTATATTTTATTATTTATCTCTATTTTAATTATTTGTAAGTGCTTTTAATAAATACAAGCTCACTTTTCAAGTTTAGCGTAGAGTATCTATTCCCACATACTCATCTTTGCCATGTTGGAATTGAATATGTACTCCAATAGTAATAGATACTCATATAAGTATGTATTTAACATTAGATACTACCATTGGAGATGCTCTTAGTCTCTCCAAATAATTACATAAACTTTTTTTGGTTTACACATTCGGCACCCAGTCACTTTTTGAATGCTGTCAGATTTGATATTTAGTCACAATTAAAGCTCATCATCCCTCCATCAAAGTGTATTGTGTGAGATCGAACTTGAGAGCTCTTCTCTGACACTCAACTTACGTTGCCAACTGAGCTAGCACTCTTGAGTAATAATAAAAGAAAGTTATTAACATTTTTATGCACACTAATGTGAATTTTAATTATTAAAATTTTATTAAACGAGTGTAATTTTTAAATATGAAAATTTTATCTTTAATATCTTCAACTAAATAAATTTTTTAATTTAACACTTAAAAAAGTTCTTTTAAAAACTACTAATTTTTATACATCCAAAAATTGACAACAAAAAAATAAGCCACAACTAGTGAGTCCTTGAAAAGGATGAGCTGAAGCTCACTCTCCAACTGCGAGCCCTGGATTTGGCACCCCAGGGCTTAGAAATGTCACCCCACTTAAATGTGGGAAAATACCATAATGTCCCTGCGTGTTTATTTTCGGAACAACAATATCCGAAGCCTTTCGGATTCTGGTATTCCTAAATGATTCGGAAGGAATGGTTCCGAATACCGTTAGAATTAAAACAAAACACGGGGTCAGGAACCATTTCATTCCGAAGGCTTCTTGGTCTCTCATTTCCGAAGCTCTCGCGATTTTCCCCCGTCCAAACCTTCATCATCGTCGTCAACTGGAACGGTAGAGGTAAGAGCCTGCTCTTCATCTTCTTCATCATCTAGTTGTTGTATTCAATTCAATTCGTATGTTAGGGTTTGGAATTCGAATAGTTTGGTGCGGTTTGGGGATGAGGTTGTTATTTGGGGTTTTAGGGATTTGGGGATTGTGGGGTGCGGTTTGGTTTAGGGTTTAGGGATTTATGCTGCTGAGATTACCATTGTGGGGTGCGGTTTGCTTTAACTCTCAGGGATTGTGGGTGTGGGGTGCGATTTGGTTTAACTGCTATGATGAAGAAGAAATTTTGTGGATTTTGGGGTGCCATGAGCAGTCTTGGGTTTGGTCTGCTTGTTTTGGACTGCTGTTACATACATGAAACTCCAACATAGCAGTGAATATAGATAGTTTAGAACTGAAGTTACATGAAACTGCTGTTACATTCAATGTTATTTTTTAGTAAATGATTCATGCTTATTGATCTAATATAGATAGTTTATAACTGAAGTATGAAGATCATTCCAACATAGCAGTGAATACACTCATTGACTTTGTTTCTGTATACCTGTCAATTGAACCAAGTTATTCTTTTCTTCCAATAACTTGGTTAGCATTAATGCATTCATGATACGTGAGTAATATCTTTGTACCTTTTTTTTGCTGCTGCTCTGCCCCCTTATATTAGAAAATATGCATTTGAATTAGAAGCTTTCATGGAAGAAAAGATTTCCTGCTGCTCTGCCAACTGCTATAATTAGAAGCTTTGCATTATTAGATTTTCTTTTAAACTAAAACTCTTTCTTTTATAATGACAATATACAAATGTCAGGGACTTATGAGATAAGGTGAAGGCAACATTACACATGCACTTTCAACCTCATTTATATTTGATTGAAGTTTTTTTTTTGATTACATGAAAGTATGAAACAAACACACTAGTATAAACTTTGGAACTCCTTCTTCAGAGCTTTCTGCAGCAGCTGCTTTAGCAGTAGTCCCTGAGAACTTCATGACCCTATTCTCTGCCTGTCTAGCTCCCCTGCATGACATTGACACATTTCACTTGTTAATAAAAAATCTGGACAAGACTATGAACACATTTCACTGATTAATGATAATTTACCGGAGAATCAGCAAGGTTGATTTGGTGATGCCACCTCTAGCCATGAGCTGCAATTAATACACTGTGATTGCAGTTGTACAATAATGTCTCAAATCTCAATACACTGAACTAACTTAACTGCCTCAGTTGCTAAAGCCTCAAAACCTTATATGGTTGTACTCATTTTGATAATGGCAATGTGCTATTCCCCAATTGCTGAGTCATTGTGATAATTGTGAAGTTAATTAGTTAGTCCATTAGATAGTTAGCTAGAAGGGGATTCAAAAGGATTGGAAAATCAAGGTAGGTAGGGATTCATTCTGTACAATTGATTGCTTAAGAATTAAACAAGAGATTCTCTGTGAAGGAAAAAAACTTGGGTAGTATTTCATTCTCCATTTTCTTCAGTTTTTTCAATTATACATCTTCATTTGTTTAGCTCTTTCTGTTAATTCGCCATGTTCTTTCTTTGGAATCCTATAGGTTATACTTATATTACTTAAGGTTTCAGATCTAATATGTGAACTGTCATAATCAATTTTGTTCCATTTCTGTTTGTTTCTTTTACTATTGATCATGTTTAAAGAAAAGTTGATCTAAACATCCTCAACATACTTGATACATGTTTTGCCCTATGTACTTTCAGTTTTCATTCTTAGAAAACTATCTTCAAGTTGAGTAGCATTTACATATACTGGTTTATTCTTTTCAGTACATAAATATGCTAGACATGCTTATTGAATCAAGTATGTTAGACATTCTTTTTATTTACATATACTTTTGCAATTATCTGATGAGTATTATTTTTTAATAGATGGCTAAGAGGAAGAGCCAAGGGCGCAGGAAATCACATGTTGTTGGGAGCTCCCATGATGCCACGGAGGATGTTGAGGATCGCCACACAGCCCCGGATGATGTTGAGGATCGCCACAGACGGCTGCATGCTTCTTTTCGTAGAGTCAGAGGCAGATATGGTGAGGACCAGGATGTTGGTGGGACATCAAATGAGGAGCGTCGAGACCCTTGTGAGATGATTCCTGAGCCTTCTCGTCAGACGACTCCCGAGCCTTCTCCGCCTTCTCCGCCTTCTCGTCAGACGACTCCCGAGCCTTCTCCGCCTTCTCGTCAGATGACTCCTCAGAGTTCGGCAGAGAGTGAGCATGAGGTTGATGTGGAGCATGAGGCTGATGTGGAGCATGGGGCTGATGTGGAGTTCAGGTTGATGTGGAGCCTGAGGTTGGTGTGGAGCTTGAGGGTGATGCTGGAGCACGACGAGATGAGGTGCCAGTCCAGACAGAGGCACCGTTTCCAGGGGGGCCTGATGATCTGTCACTTTTGGTCCGTTACCCACATCACGTTGCGTCGTGTCTGTGGCATCATATTATAGGCACCGACCCGCGTTACCCCGATCGAGGTGTGTTGAAGTTTGCCAGCGCTGGGATGAAGCTGGCAAAGCTGACATGTGAGGGCGAGGGAGACGATATGAGCGCTGTTCGTCAGCGTGTGGAGGGGACCGGACTCTATCCGCTCTTCAGGTGCACCTATCCGGAGATAGACACACCCCTTCTATCTGCCCTCGTCGAGAGATGGCATGAGGATACCAGCAGCTTCCACATGCCGTTCGGGGAGATGACCATCACCCTGGATGACGTGTCATCTATACTTCATCTGCCGATGGGTGATAGGTTTTATACTCCCGGACAGGCCAGCAGAGAACAGGCAGCGGAGACCTGTGTTCTGCTCTTAGGAGGGGTAGCCACAGACTACATCATGGAGTTTTAGGCGGTGAAGACCATTGGCCTGCGGTTCGGGTTCTTGCAGACTCTTTACACTAGGGCTCTTGCTGGTTAGTTATACTGTATATTTAATTTATTTGCAACTATTATATGTGAATTAAATGATTAATGGTTTCTTTGTTGTACTTTAGAGCATCGGCATGACCATGCAGCACGGATGTGGCTACTTCACCTCCTCGGCTCGACCTTGTTTGCGAACAAGAGTGGAGGAGACTACACTTCTGTCCATTGGATCGGCATGCTGCAGCACCTTGATCGGGTGTTAGAGTATGCGTGGGGCGCCATTGCACTAGCTACACTGTATGATGCACTTGGTCATGCCTCACGGAGGAAGACCAAGCAGATGAGCGGTTGTTCTTCCCTCCTGGTAGCTTGGGTGTTTGAGCACTTCCCACCCACCATTATTCAGCGGATTGAGGTCCCCGAGTACACGGAGGACCAGCCCAGAGCGTGCAGGTGGATGGAGTCACGGGCTGGGCATGCAGGACTGATGGAGAGACGAGTTCTCTTCGATGAGATGACGGCAGAGGACGTCATATGGACACCGTATGAGGAGCACAGGAGTCACAGAGAGCTGGACGTCCGAGCTTTATACTCAGGCTACATCCGGACTCCCATCCGGGCGGCCGTGCGACCTCATCTTCCTGAGCGTGTGATGCGGCAGTTTGGGTACGTGCAGCCTATCCCGCGACACCCATATGTTGTGATGGGCATGAGTTCTGCTGCGGAGGTCGTTGATGCAGCATACCAGGATTATGAGCCACACTTGATTCCAGAGGGGGTCCCTAGTATAGTGGATGGAGCGGCAGTAGATGATTACCTGGACTGGTACACCGGTGTATCTCACCGGTTCATCATCCCGGATGAGAGTAGGGCCGATCTCAGTGCTGTGGTAAGTGTGAACTTAATTTTCTTTATGCATTTGTGGTTTTGTGTATGCGGTTTACTAACATGTATATTGATTTATTTTCAGGCTTCTTTGCGTCGGGCCGTTGATTTGCTAGAGCAGGGACTTGAGGTCGACGACGGTCCCCCTAGAGATACACGCTCCCGCACTTTATTAGAGAAGTGTTTCACTGTCATCAGAGACTTGAGCAGGACCCAGGGCGTCGCTTTCGTTGGTGTACGAGGAGGCAGAGGTCGAGGCAGAGGAGGAGGCGGAGGTGGAGGTGGAGATAGAGGAGGTGGCAGAGGCGGAGGCAGATGTCGTAGGGGTAGGGTGGGTCGTAGGGGCAGGGGGCAGTGACATTATTATTATGTGTACTTTTATCGCACTATTAGTTTATACACGCTTTATTATCGGTCTGTACTTTTATCGCATTATTAGTTTGGATTTCACATTATCACGCTTTACTTGATTTGATTACATTTTTTATCTCTGTTTAAATCAGGTAAAATAACAAACAAAATCCAATGGGAAGTAAAATAACGCACATAATCCAATTGAAGCAAAATAACGTACATAATTCAAGGGACGCAACATAGCCTACATAATCTAGGTCAAGGATTTTTTAAAGTTGCAAATAATTCAAAATTAGCCAAATAACATTAATCAATCTTCTGTAATGTCGGTGAATGTTTCTGATGGAGGTCTACAGTCACTGGAGAATACCTGTGAAAAGTCACATAAATGAAAATTGAGATGTGTAAAAATATTCCAGTCACTTTTATTTTAATTATATATGTGTAAAAAAGATTTTCATACCTTAACTATGTTGGGCAATGTTATGTTCAGGTAACAATTAGATTTTCTAGGAGAAAACACAGCTACCTAAAAGCAAAAAAGGAAGAAATAATGTTCAACTTGTCTAAAGAAGTAGAAATAATAGTCAAGTCGGTTAGAAATAATAAACCTTCTGGATAAGCATAACAGATCCAACATTTATGTCCTTCGCGAATTCGCTTTCAATGAAAACCTTGTGATGGACACTAGCACCGACAGTGCCCGTAGGATCCTGAAACTCAAACTCATATGGCATTGACAGAGGACATTTAAATACCATGACATTGATGAAAAAGAACGCGGAAGATGGAAATACCTTCAGGGTAACTGACACATCGCCGAATCTGTTTGGCGTGCATGATTTGATAACTGCGACGATGAGATCGACCCTTTCTAGATGGTGAGTGATGGAACCCAGAGGAGTTGCAGATCCGCCTAATTGCAGGGCTGAAAGCCAAGCATTGGAGTGAAAATCGGGATCAGTGTCGTGACCGTCTTCGACGACGCGCCTAACAAATTGTTGGGTTGGAATGAGGTGTCCGTCGGTAGTGGAGCTGCGTT
This sequence comes from Lotus japonicus, assembly GCF_012489685.1. Classification (NCBI taxonomy): domain Eukaryota; kingdom Viridiplantae; phylum Streptophyta; class Magnoliopsida; order Fabales; family Fabaceae; genus Lotus; species Lotus japonicus. The sequence goes on along the minus strand of NC_080042.1, from coordinate 76,863,912 downwards.
GAATCATGGCGGCCTGGACAACACCAGCAGGGCCGGGAATGAGAGGACGAGAACTTGCAGAAGAGTTGCCTCGGAGTTTGCAAGGGCGGATGAAGGTGGGCAAATCTTGTTCCATTTTGATTTTGAAGGTTTCGTTGAAAGAATGAAATGAGAGGATGAATACAAAAAAGCTTAAATCAAGCAAATTTATAGATGAAGGAGTAATGGGGTTGGTTGTTGTTGGTGGTTGATATTAATTAGGTTGGTTGTGGTTGGATGAGAGTAATGAGGTTGGTTGTGGTTGGTTGTGGATAGTGATGGAGAGACTTAAAATTAAAATGAGAAAAAAATTGAAGTTCGGATTCCCAGATTCCGAAGTTGTTCGGAACGTAAATGTCAATCGTGACAACTTATGGAAGCATGGGAAGAATTACAACATTTCAGATCCTATAAATCCGAAAACTTTCGGAAACCTTAATGTCGAAGATTGTTTAAACTTGGGGGTGCCAAATTTAAGTATATGACATGGAAATGGAAAGGAGTCTTCCGAAACATTTCAGACTCCGTAGTTCCGAACTATAGTTTTCGGACTAGAGCCTTCCGAATGGTGAAAACAAATGGGGTGACATTTTACCTTACTCTAATAATACAGACATTAGCGTTCCGAAGTACTTCGGAAACCAAAGTTCCGAAATATGCTTAACCAGTTAAAATGACAGTACCAGAAACAATGCAGGCAGAATCACAAATTCTCATAACCAGCTACATTGCAGGGCAGAAACAGATAAAATGCACATGAGAAACAGTTTAATACTACTTCTAATTAGTGGTACATATGTCATATATACAAATTAACAAACATCAATCCTAGTCTCAATCTTCTCCAAGGTCTATAAAGACATTCTCTTGAGGACCACCCGTAGGATCAATCCAAGCATTCAATTCTGCCGTAAATGTAGCCAAACGCGCCGCATACGGGAAGATCCATTGGTCGGTGGGTTCTTTGGCCAAAAACGGCCATTGGGGAGCTATTGTTGGCATAGGATGTCCCGGCTTTAGCTTGAGCTACATTTGAGAGTATAGCAATAAAGTTAGATAAGAACAAAGTGGCTGAGTACAAAGTATACTAATTTAACGTGACAAGCGAGTGTAAGGTACTTAACAAAAGTTATACCTGAACAAAGTGGTTGGTGACGTGACCAACTGCTATAACGGGATGTATTTCCGGTGGGACGCCTCCTCTCAATGGCAGATAAGTGTAACAACCGTCTAGTGAAATGGAGATGAAGACAACTTGAAACCTCGTAGCAATGAGGTACCCCATCTCCGGTAGAGACATCCATTTGTCTTCAGTTGCAATTGTACCAATCGGAAGGATGAGACGATTTTGTAGAGACTGAACCCTCTCGTAACCAAATATGTTGCTATAGTAAGCGGTATTCTCTGAGAGTTCTACAAGCAACTCTTCCCTAATCAAAGGCCAACCGTCTTGACCTATGTCGGGTCTGAACAATGCAGCAACTGATCTATAACCACAATTACCATCTGCAATAACATCTATGACTTTTCCTATATATTGATGGAAGAAAGATGGCAAATCATCCAAGTATATGCTGGTGGAGGACTGCTTGCTCTTCTTAGACTTCTTGTTTCGAGGACAAGAGACTTTGTTAGGTGTTGGCTTGAGGCTATTGTTAACATGTTCCCAATAACAAGGATCACGCTGTAAGGATGGTTTTTGTTGACTAGGTGGTTTACTCTCCATAGCCTTGGACGAGCGCTTGGGCTTTATCTTCACTTGAGGAGGACACAGTGAACTACTAGAAGGACAATAGAGCTCATTTACCTTCCTCCTTAGCATACTTTGGCCCGCAACATCCAAAATGTTGAAATAAGCGGTCAAGCCATCAATCTCTGACTTGAGGTCTCCTTGGTTTGAGGCTTGACTCCCAATGGGTACATGGTCCCAACCAAGTATCTTCCAGAAAGTATGGATTGCCTCATACGGAATTCTATCATAACTATGAAGTGCACACGCACAAGGAAGCCCATGGGTAACTTGGAACGCGCATCCACAACCATCACGCATCACTCTGTTCTGTTCATCTTCCATGAGTTGCATGGCCTTTCTGGACACAAATCCCCTGATATTTGTATACATGGACGACTTGAAACGATGTTCTACAAGGTTGATACTGCGCTCAAATGATGCCTTGATTTCATTGTGTCGTACAGTGGTCAACCTATCCACTGCATCCCACGAGGCGCACAAGTCACCTCTGCCGTCTTTCAGCATCCTATTCAAGGTTGAGTGTGCACTTTCAGCCCTGCATACAAAAGATCATACTCTATCAATTTCTGGTAATAAAGCAAGACTATGAAATGAAAAAAATATCACAACCAATAAAGTGTGCATTGTACCTGTTACTCGTTGTTGTTCCAAAATGCAACACAGAATTGGTCCACGCACTCACAAATTTCTCCTTGTGCTTTAACCATGTAGTAGAAATGTAGGATATGAAATCTGGGAAGTCCTTACACATGACACACATTTCCTTCCATTCCTCATCAAATTGTTTCACTGTTTCAGCATATATCAGGCATTTCCAGTTCTCCATCACTGAAAGGGCAAAATCATCCGTGCCAATCAACACTTTGCACTTTGCCTCCACATTCTTGTTTATGTGGAACCGGCATAATAAATTGGTACAATTGGGAAGACATTGCTTAACAGCACTCAGTAAAGCCAAATCTCTGTCAGTCACAATCACTTGAGGTAATCTGGCATCATCGGCAAAAAGAGACTTCATGCACTCCAAGGCCCAAACATAGTCAATTGTGTGCTCCCTAACTATGTAGCAAAATGCCATGGAGAAAGTCAACCCCGTAGAAGTGAGACCAACCATTTCAAGCAAGGGGATCTGATATCTGTTTGTCTTGTACGTGCAATCCATGATGACCACATGAGGGAATGTGTTGAAGAGTCTGACCGCATCAGGATGAGCCCAAAAAAGATCCCTAATCTCACTTGAATCAGCTTGTTGCCTTTCAAAGTGAACATACTTGGCTTCTACCAACTTCTTCATCAAATGTTGCATTTCTGTCAATGGTCCCCTCTCCTTTTTTTTAAACCTTTTGTTGCAACTGTAAACTTGAGTGATTGTAGTCAAGTTACTTGGATTGTTTTCCTTCAATGCCGCTAGTATTTGTCTCGGTGGAGTCCAAGTACTAGTCATGGTGCCCACAAGCCCCTTCTCTTCCTCTGTTAGTCGACCAACGTAGGGGTGGCCAACTAGTGATTTAGCTGGTTCATGGTTGTGTTTACCATCCATCACTTTCAGCCACCACATTCTATCACCCTTCGTAGGTCGTCCTTTGAGATTAAACTTACAATCAGTCTTTTGTGATGCGGTCTTTTTGTACTTGAATGTATTCGGGTCCTTGTATGGCCTGTAAATACCATGCTTCGCACACTTAATAGTAACAAATACCTTTCCTCCACTTATAGCATAGTCAGACCTTGCGATCACCAGCACATAACCATTCGCCTTTCCAACATTCTTAGCCCATTGTTCAAGCTCATCACGAGTATCAAATATCTGTTCAATGATATATTATTGCTTTAGAAATAAAACATCTTACCAACCATCACTAATTATTCAATGATCATCACATCATTTTCCAAATACATAGTAGTATGTTCCAACAATAATTATTCAATGAATACCTGGTCAGTTGTAAATAAATGTGTGGCGTCCACGCTTATACGAGGGGGCACCCACGGAATGATATTGCTAGGCTCAACATTCCCAGAACCGTATGCGGCATCGCATGCGACATCAACCAGTAAATCTTCTTCATATAGGTACGGTTCAGTCATTCAGCCTGCATGTAACAAACTGCAACTGGTTAACTATTTCGGACATTGTGATTCCGAACAGATTCGGATATAGACAATCCGAAGAGATTCGGATATAGACAATCCGAACTCGTTCGGATACAGACAATCCGTATCAAGCTCGACAGCATCAGAATACAAGCAAACAATGGTGGTGCAAAACGAACTTCCAACAAACAACAATGAAATGTAACTACAATGATAAGTAAAGCAGGATATGAAGGGGGAGAGAAATGAAACTTACCAGAAGGAACTTGGTAGCAAGGTGGAACTTGGAAGGAGATGGTGGTTGAGGGTGGAGCAAGTGGAACTTGGAAGGAGATGGTGGTGAGGGGGAGGAAAACAAACGTGGAGGAAGAAGAGGAAGAGTGGTGGTGGTGGAGTTTTTTGAATCTGATTGTAATGGGGGGGTGGTGATGGGGTTGGTGGTGGATGAGTAATGGTGATGGAGTTGGTGGTGGAGGAGTAATGTTGCTCAAAATGTGGCAGTGTGCGACAGGTTTTTGGACTCAAAGAATCCGAAGTACTTCGGATAGTAACGTTCCGAATTATGTCTGTCATTTAAGTGTCAGATTCAACAAGGTATTATTCGAAACTTTGGATTCCGAAGTGTTACGGATACCCTGTGTCCGAAAGGGTAGTTCTGGCATTTTTAAAAAAATCTGGGGTGACATTTCTAAGCCCTGGGATGCCAAATCCAGGGCTCTCCAACTGCTGAATAATATACTGAATCCGAGAAGGAAGGCTACACCCCTGCTTAGAGAGCCAATCTGCAAACTGCAAAGTAAATCAAATTGTTACTACCAACTTTGGTCAACTAAAAAACACTCAAAAGAACTGTTTTTTTCCCTTTCCGAAAAATCGATCACAACTTCATGATTTTGAAGGTTTATGTAACTGTGTCATTTTTGCAATTATGAGATAATTAAATGTATTTATTTTTAATAATTTTATGCAATATAGTTATTACTGAAACATTAACCACAACCAATTGAAACGCACTATTATTTATTTATGTGGTAACCGAAACGAAAATGAAAGACCACATAGAGAAAATACTCAAAATAGAGAAAAAAAAAGAACAAAAATCGAAAGGGGTAGAGGATCGAAAAAGGTAATCATATGTACACAGCTGCCAACGTACGTGTTTGGCTCCGTTTCCAAGTCCCAAATTGATTCTCCCTCGCTGCCATCAATAAAACTTTTCCATTTCCTTTATTTATTTTTTTCTCGTATTCTTTTTAACCATGGTTAACCAATTTTTTAACCACACCACCACCCACCTTCTATATAACCAGTAACTAACCTTCCAACTCTCTTCGTCTTCCTGTGTGACACTCCTTCTATTTTTCTCTTCTCAAACACCATCAACGTTCAAGAGAGAAAAAAAACACAGAGGAAGAAACAAAAAAAATGTCACAAGAGTTTCACCTTCTTCACTTCCATTATCTTCTTCAGCCACCATTTCTGAGCTTCCAAACTGCACTATGCCTATTCATCACCATCCTCGCCTTCCTCTACTGGCTTGCTCCTGGTGGGCTGGCTTGGGCCCTCAGCAAGTCCTCAGCCCGAACACTCATCCCAGGCCCATCCGGGCTTCTCAGCCTTTTCTCTGGCCCAACTCCGCACCGAGTCCTGGCTAAGCTCGCCAGGAGCTACCGTGCGGAGTCGCTGATGGCGTTCTCTGTTGGTCTAACCCGGTTCGTTATTTCCAGCGAACCGGAAACCGCTAAGGAGATTCTGGGAAGTACCGGTTTTGCTGATAGGCCGGTGAAGGAGTCTGCTTATGAGCTTCTGTTTCACAGAGCAATGGGGTTTGCTCCTTACGGCGAGTACTGGAGGAATCTCCGGAGAATCTCCGCTACTCACTTGTTCTGCCCCAGGAGGTTGTCAAGCTTTGGAAGCTTCAGGAGTGAGGTGGGGTTGAAGATGGTGGAGCGGTTAGCTGGTTTGATGGCGGAAACTGGTCGAGTTGAGGTGAAAAACGTGCTCCACTTCGGGTCGTTGAACAATGTGATGATGACGGTGTTTGGGAAGCGGTATGAATTTTTCGATGGTGAAGGTGTTGAGCTTGAGGAAATGGTGAGTGAAGGGTATGAGTTGTTGGGGGTGTTTAACTGGAGTGACCATTTTCCTGTTCTCGTGTGGTTGGACTTGCAGGGAGTGAGGAGAAGGTGCAGGGTTTTGGTTTCGAAGGTGAATGCGTTTGTTGGGAAAATCATTGAAGAGCATAGAGTGAAAAGAGTGTCTGGTGAATATGAGAAGGGAAGTGGAGTTGGTGATTTTGTTGATGTGTTGCTTGATTTGGAGAATAAGGACAAGCTCAGTGATTCTGATATGGTTGCAGTTCTCTGGGTATTGATTGTGTTCTTTTATTTATTTGAATGTTAATTGTTAGTTCTATTTGTATTCAATGTTGTGATGGTGTGTTTGTTTGTGTAGGAAATGATTTTCAGAGGAACTGACACTGTTGCTATTACACTGGAATGGATTTTGGCTAGAATGGTTCTTCACCCTGAGATACAAGCAAAGGCACAAGAAGAGATTGAAGCTGTTGTTGGGAATTCAAGGCTTGTTTCTGATGATGACATTCCTAACCTTCGCTATTTGCAGTGCATTGTGAAGGAGGCACTGAGGGTGCACCCACCAGGGCCACTGCTATCATGGGCTCGCCTAGCGGTGCACGATGTCCACGTCGGTGATAAGCTTGTTCCCGCCGGCACCACCGCCATGGTTAACATGTGGGCCATCACACATGATGAGAAGGTGTGGGCGGAGCCAGAGGAGTTCAAGCCAGAGAGATTCATGGAGGAGGATGTGAGCATCATGGGGTCGGATTTGAGGCTTGCTCCCTTTGGTGCTGGGAGAAGAGTGTGTCCTGGGAAGGCCATGGGTTTGGCTTCTATTCATCTCTGGCTTGCTCAGTTGCTTCAGAGCTTCAAATGGGTTCCATGTGATGATTCCCCTGTTGATTTGACTGAGTACTTGAAACTCTCTATGGAGATGAAGACACCATTGGTGTGCAGGGTTATCCCTAGGGTTGATGCTTAATTAGGCTTTTGGTTGATTTGCTAATTAAGTTAAGTAGGGTACTCTAGATATATTATATTATATATTAGGCTGTAATCTTCTTAATCTAATTGTGAACTCACCTTTAAGTGTGTGGACCTTTTGTATGTTTTTGGGGTTGTTAAGCTTTGTAGGGTAGTTGACAATCCAGAAAAGGGTGGTGGAAGTTTTAATTGTATGAGTTTGTTCCTAATGAAATTGAAGGTTAGGTCATGTAGTATTTGTGTTTGATGGTGCTCTTTCTGTGGTATTTGTTCTTTGCTTGCAAAATAGGAGCGTTTAAATCTAATTAATGATTATGCGATCCAGATGTTCTTCATGTGTGTGTGAGTGTGTGACTGATTTTGGGAGACCCGTATTTAGTTCCGCTCAATCGTTAAGATCACGTTGGTATTGTTATTTTTGATATTAATGCCTGCTGCAGCTTTGTTCATACATTGAACTGGATGGTGTTTCAGATAAACCCAAACATAAACCTTATGGGCGATCAAATGAAATCCATGCCCAAATTCATTGGGTTTCAGATTTACCCGAAACCCAAACCCAAACCCATTAGTTACGTAACAACTCAATCCAGAACTTACTTTCATATAAAAAAAAAGTGAAATTCATAGAAAGAAAAAAAAAATACTATTCATCATCACCATCATCACTAAAGTGAGACAACAATAGTTTAGAGTTTACTTTCTCAAACATACAAAAGTACAATTAATCATCAAACACTAAGAACAAAGTTTTTATATATATATATATTTATATATATATATATATGAGGGTTTATTGTAATTTTATGTTTCAGGTATCTTTGGGTTCGGGTTTGGGCGGGTATGAGCACGGATTTAACTAATACCAAACCCAAACTCATAAATGGCTACAGTAACGGGCAAAACCCAAACCAAAATCCAGTCAACTTGGATTTTGCCCGTCAAATCGGATCAGGTTCGGGCGGGTACCCATGGGTTTGGGCATAATTGCCATCCCTAATATTATATGAAGTTGTCTAAATGACCCATGATAAAATTTGAGTTAAATAACCCATCATTCAATCACATTGGAGATAAGTGAGTTTGAAATATTATATACTTAGCAACTAAGGGTGTGTTTCCTACTTTCCTTCCATGGAAGGAGGGGTGGGGAAGGGTGAGATTTTTATTCTTATCAACTTTGGTTTAGAAGAGAGGGGAGAACATTTTAAAAAAAAATAAAGAGGGGAAAAGATGTTGGGGGAAATAACTATTTCTTGTTTGGGAGAGATTGTAATTCGTATCATTTTTATTTAGAGGAGGGGAGGGGAAATAACAGTTTTTGTTTGGTTCATAGGGAGGACAAACATTTTAAATTTTAAAACAAAATTGCTTTAATTATTCTTATTTTTAAAAGATTTTTAGACTGTAAGAGTATTTTTATTTAACATAATATTCCTCTCATTTCCTCCACTTTGATATAGTAATTGAAGTCTTCTCTCAAATACTGAACTAAACATTATAAAGTTCTAAAAAAACATCCACTCTTCCCACTCTACTTGCTTCAATCAAACACTACAAAAAAAAATATCATCCCACTCTGATGTTGTTGCTTAAAATGATTTAGGGTATTTTACACTCATAAAATTTTGATATTAATTTTCAAGTTAAAAACAATTTCTTTCAATAAACAAGAACATATAAAGTTCTAACCTCTTTTTTTTTAATTTTTTTAATAAAAATAAGATATAAGTGAAATTAAAATATGATTCCTTCTGTTTGGGCACGACCTCCTTCATATGTGGTGTAGGTCGATTTTGATGCCTCAGTTTTTTGTTTGATTCTGCTGGTTTTGGTTTTATTGTCTGGGATGCTAGTGGTAAAGTTCTTGCGGTGAGGACTTTAGCTTCTTTTGCAATTTTATGTTCTGCCCTTATAAAGGCTATGTGTAGGACTGTTCATGGTTCGGTTCTTTGCTTGAACCGAACCGAACCGTACCTTAACCAAAATTTTGGTTCGAGAGAACCGAATCGAACCGAACCGATATAGTATGGTTTGAACCGAACTGAACCGGTTTCAAATTTCGGTTAACCAGTTCAGTAAAACATGCATATTTATAGATGGTTCGAACCGAACCGAACCTGAACTGGTAGTTGATATTTTGGTTTGGTTACCGAAGCGGTTTTTCAATTTAGGTTCGAGTTTGGTTCGGTTCTTAAACGGTTCGGTTTTCGGTTCGGTTCTTGGTTAGCTTCGGTTCTCAGATAACCATGAACAGTCCTAGCTATGTGTATTCGTTGACCCATCTTTCTGACTTTTCATGTTTGCTTTTGTTGGTTAACTATTGTATGCTTCTTTTTGAAGTCTGTAAGAGATCATCCAAGGGACGCTCTTATTTAAGTTATGTTATTCGTGATTGTAATGACTTTGGTTTCTTCTTTCAATTTTGTTGATTTACTTTTTGTTCGAAAACTGATAATTCTGTGACGGATTGTTTGCCCAAACTTTTTTTTATGAATAATTTTTTCCAAGATTGAGGAAGTCCCTCAGAAACCTATTTCCTTGATCAGCATGATGGCTACCCTTATTGTTTCTGTTTAATGCATTACACATGTTTAGTTTTTTAATAAATAAATAAAATATGATTAAACATTATTTAAATAAAGGCTTAATTGCACTTTTCGTCCCTGATCTATATCCTTTGTGCAATTTTGGTCCCCTTTGTTTAAAAGGAGCAATTTTAGTACACCAAAGATTAATTTGTGGCAATTGAGTCCTTCCCGTCAAATTCTCCGTCAAATTACTAACGCTGTTAGCTAACCTGGACATATTAAGTGATGTGGAATTGCTATTTGCACCACAAAGGGAAAATTAAAAAAAAAAACTTTTCATCTATTTCATCGTCATTTTCATCAGCTAATCCTTACTCTCACCTGTTCCTCATGGTCATCTTCATCATTTCCATCCCCATCATCTTACCACCACCACCATTCTCTTCGAAACCCCACTTCTTGTTCTTCTTCATAACCATTGGTTACTACCCATAAATCAACAAACAAAACACATAAATAGAAAAACGAATCCCTCCCATTCCCTATCCATCGAAACCCAACCTGCATCATTAAACCCAGCTGCATCCATCAAAAATCACAAATCCGACACTGTCTGGGTTGATTAAACAAGAAAAACACCACTTCTAGAACATTAAAACTACAAATTTTTGTTATAGAAATCGAATGATAAAGATAACAATATGCCAATTTTTTAGATCGATTCAGAAATGTAAAAGGCTTGTGTTTGAGGGTTTTGATAAGGGAGGAAGGCAGTAGAGGAAACCCAGTTGAGAAAGTAGATAAAAGAACCAAGCTTCAATCTTGATGAAGGTAGATCAAAGAACCAAGCTTCAACCTTGAGAAAACCCAGTTGAAGGTGTCGCAGATAGTAGAAATCACGGATTCCAGCGGCGACAGAGATGGATTGTGGCGTTTGAGACGATTTGGGGTTTGGGGTTTCTGGAAAGAGTTGCAATTTTGGGTTTCTGAAAATATTATGGGTTTTTGAAATTTAGGGTTCCTGTGTGGGTTGAAAGAAGAATAAGGTGAAGGTGGGAAGGAGGGATCGATGATGGTGAATGAAAATCTGGATGGTTCTGATTCATCTCCTTCCATGGCAGATTTGGATGTTGGGTTGGTGGGGAAGTGTTTTCGGTGGGGTTGAAAAGGGAGTGATGAGTGGGAAGAAGAAGAAGAGAGTGTGGCGATGAGATGATTGAGTGGAGGTGGTGCGCTGGAGGAAGAAAAAGAAGAAGAAGAAGAGAAGAAGGGGTGGTGGTGATGTTGAGAGATGAAGGTGCGTTGAAGAACTGAATTGTAATTTGGTGTTTGCTGTGGTGCCCGCATTTTTCAACATGGGTAGGTACAGGAATTTGACTGACCACTAGTATTTAAGCACATGGTCTGAACTTACATAGTATTTTAATATATCCTTATACTTTCATTAATTGTGAAATAGCCCCAATTTTATTTTACTATTTAATACATGACCCTAGTAAAATTGAGGTTGCCTCAGTTAAAAACATTTTCACCATTTGCTTCTGGAATCAACTCGCGAGCACGGAGAAGATGAGCATGGCTGTGAACCATTAGCGAGCTGACTCGATCCTCCACTTCTGTTCTCTTCTTCATCTTATTTCCTCCTCATTCGTTCGCTGAGTTAAGGTAAGATTACTTTTGTTTTCTTTGTTAGACAGTTTGAGTGTTGTCAGTTAGTATATGTGAGATGTCTCGTTCGTCTCCGTTTGAAAATTTTGGATCTAGCTCCCCTAAATTAACGATTAATTTGATTAGTAGTAGCTTCCATATTATGTTGGTGTTGATTGTCATTTTTAGAGACATTTGAACCCTAATTTTACTGTTATCCGAAACCCTAATTTGTCGGTTGGGGAACATTTGGGATTTATTGGAACCCTAATTTTTTTAGATGACAAATTAGAAATGGTAGGTTTGAATTGGATCGTTATTGGTAAAGCATAAGTCACGATTTGTCCAATGCGTACAAATTGGGGCTGATTTTACTGTTATCCGAAACCCCAATTTGTCAATTGGGGAACATTTGGGATTTAATGGAACCCTAATTTGTTGAGATGAAAAATTAGAGACGATAGGGTTGAATTGGATCGTTATTGGTAAAGCATAAGTCATGATTTGTCGAATGCGTACAAATTGGGGCTGATTGTACCCAGATTTGCGAAATTGGGAAATTAGGGTTTATATTTTATCGATTTGGGTGTTTTGGATTTTTAAATTCTAAAATTTTAATCTGAAAATGCATATTATTGGCATGCTATAACTTATGTGTGGTATCCTATTTTTAGTAGGTGTTACATGAAGATCATGACATCCCAATCACATAGCTCCCCAGGATCTTGTAGTCATGTTGATTATGAAAGGTTATGCAAATGTGGTCTGTTAGCTTCGTTTAGGACATCCTGGACAGAATTTAACTATGGACGTCGTTTCTATAATTGTCCTGCAATGGTAATCATCGTTTCTTGTTGCTAACACGAATTCTTGATTCAAGTTGTTTGAATCACATATTTTTTCTTTTCTTTCTTCATTTTTACAGAAGTGTGACTATTTTGTCTGGGTTGATCCTCCTCGACGCATCCAACAACGAACTAGTAGACAACCAAGGAATCAAGCGAGTACATGTTTTGTTAATCCAGTAGCTGAAGAAGAAGAGAATAGTGGCCATGAGAATGAAGATGCCAAAATTAAAAAACTGGTGGATGGAATGAAGTCCAGGGACCAAATGTTGTTGACCGTAGTTTTTGGAATTCTTGTAGTGGTCCTAATTACGTTATTGCTTGTTATTTTGAAGTTGTAATTGTTGTGTTTATTGTCTTCGAATTCTTGTATTAGACTAAGTGTGGATTATGCTAAATTTTAGCATTTTGGTGCTTAAGTACATTTTGGTGGTTATAAGTTAAGTACATTTTTGTGGTTATAAGTACATTGCTAAAGTTATATGTTTATCATTGTTAGCCCTAGATGTAAATGAAACTTCATGGAAAGGTTATTCATCTTCAGCAATGAATGAAAACATGGTACAATTTTTTACAAGCTTCATGGAAAAAGATTTATCTTATCTCCACAGTTAATCTTGAATCTTAAACAGAAAACCTGGATGCAGTGAAATGAAGTGGAATGAAAACTAAACCGAAAAAAAAGAACTTGGGCCAGGCCCATTTCCTATGTCTATGAGTGAGCGAGTCTACCCAAAAACTTCAAAAAAATCCTAACCTTTGCTCTGTTTTTATAGGACAATAGCATGTGGTGAGTTGTATCTGTATGACCCCATACATATCAATAAGGATAAGCATTTCACAAGTAAAGAACTTAAAGATGTAAAATCAGCCATTAAAACATTTTCCAATCTTAACTAAATGCAAATCAAACCGAAATTAGTCATAAAGGCCCAAAAAGATTGCAGCAATGCCCAAAAATTACAAACCAGGGCATAATTAGCCATAAAATTGTCATAGTCATAATGATAACAACAGAAATAAACTTAATTTGGTTGAGAAGGTGATCCAGGAAAAATTCTCTTCCTCTTCCTTGTACTGAGACATGAAGAAGGACTACCAGAGGTTGAAGTAGTGTCAGATAAATTAACAACGCTGGATATGCTTTCACTGTCCCCACTGTTATCATCTGGATCAACATGTTCATCTTCAGCATCTCCAGCACCATCATGATCATCTTCAGCATGTGCAGCAGCAGCATCCAATGCAAAATCATCATCATCATCATCATCATCATCATCATCATCATCTGCATCCCTTTCAGACTCTGGGCGCTCCTCAGTGCCAACACCTCTGCATTCAAGAAAGGCAGATGACATCTGCCGTGCTTCTTGTCGAGCAAATTGGTTCCACCCAGCAAAGCGCATCGGTTCCATATACCGCAGGTATAGAGTTATCAGAAATCCATAAGGAATGCCCATGGAGTTATTTGTTTGGACACGCCTTAAATGTTGGTGGACGAGATTAGCAGGGTCTAACTTAATTTTCTTCAAGATGTGATAAATGATGAACACATCCAGATCTGTGATATAGTTATGTTGAGATACCCTTGGACAGAAGACGTTGACAGCCATAAGGAAAACAAGGCTGGCAGCAGGGGTCAGATATATGACGCGGGTGGCATTTGCATTGGAGATTTCCTGCGCGCCATACATTGTTTGGCGAATATCATCCATGTCCTTCCCACGTTTCCAGTCCTTATCATATATTTCCCCTCCAGTTGGGATTTGAAGAAGATCGGAGATTCTGTCAATGTCAAATGACAAATCATAGTCCAGAACCTGCCCTTTCAAAGTACCTGTTTCATCGAACCGGGCACCGCCCCAGAATTCTCTCACAAGCTCTGGAAAGATGGTTTCCTCAGCAGCAGCATAATTTATGTGCATAAGCGAACTAGAATGAATACGTTTGGCGCCTGGTATGTTCCACTCCAATAAGTCATGAGTGTTAATAAAATATGGCTTGCAGATGGGTCTATTTGCCATTTGAGCCTGGAATCAGAAATGTGAGAAATTACAAGGGATCAGAAAATGTAGATAATTCACAAAAAACCGCCATCTAAATTCATATATTAGAAGCATTAATAGGAAGCAATTATGATTTATTTGGGAAAAAAACTCTGAAAAGGGGTAAACATTGAAAAACATACATATACTGGTTTTTGTGAATATAACACACATAAAACAGGTTTCCTCATTACAAACTACTCAAACATGTTAATAATAACAATGTTAAATAAACGAAACCACCAAACTCATAAAACATCAAACAGGTTGAACTCGAAGATGAAGCAGTTTTGAAGATTATAGCCCTAATCTATTATAAATAGAGTATAAGAACAATTGACAATACCCATAATCATTTGTAATCCAAATCACACAGAAAGCATTATACTTCATGATAGAGAACGAGAAATAAAGCCCTAATTTCTAAATTGAGTAATTGACAAAACGCTTACAAGATTCTAACCGAAACCACAAAGAAAGCAATCGACATGATGATAGATGAAGAAAATTAAAACCCTAACTTCTAATTTGAGAAAAAAAATGGAAAAAAATGGTGTGTACCTTGAAATTCCGCAGGTGTCGAAAAACCTTTGCAGTGGTTGTGGAAATCTCTTCATATATTCAAGGGGTAAGGCATCGTGTGTTGATATTGCACCGGTTGAGATGCTCGAGTATGGTTTCAATTCTCGTGTCAGCAGCCATTTGGCAGAGTGCTTAAGAGAAAATTGAATACCTTGATGGTTTCCAATGCAGTGATGATTAGGGTGGCTGATGCGTTTTGGGAAGAAAGGGGCTAGGTTTTGTTTTTGATTTCCCAATACCAGAGGACCAATTTGTGAGTGTGTGTATTTTGTTAGTGAGGAGAATAATATTTTTTGATTTTCATAAAATAAAAAATAAGCATGTTTGGAAAAATAATAAAATAATCGCTTTAATTTTTTATTAATAAATTTAGTTAGAAAAAAAAAGTAATGTATGCTTGTTTTGTTTTAAAAATTTAATTATGCAAAAAATTTATGCTAAAAGTCAATTAATTTATGCTAAAATTTGAACTGCATAATTAATAATAAATCAATTGTTAATTTGAGAAATAAACGGAATATTTTGGGGAAATATTCAATAGGAAAAGTAGTAAACGCTAAAATTTTAATTTCAAACACTAAAGTTTTATTTTAGCGTTTCCTCATAAATTTTAATCAGACAAATTTTCCTATCAATTAGTAATGTGAAAAATATATGGAAAAATTATGAGGAAATACTTGATACTAAAATAAAACGCTAAAATTAAAATTGATGCAACAATATAATTGATATATCAATTGTTAATGTGGAAAATATATGGAAAATTTATAAGGAAATACGTTATAGAAAAATTATACGCTAACATTGTATTTTCATACTTGAAATATCAAATGTTTGGAAAAAATAAGGGAAAATTTTGAGGAAAAAATTAATTTTGCGAACTATATGATGAATGCTTCGGGAAAATTATTTGATACAGTACAGGTTTTTTTTGTGACTGAAATAGTAATATAACCTGACACCTAAATTCCTTTGAAAACATTTTGATACTCAATTTTTTTTTTTCTAAAATGAATGAAAGAGTGACAATAACGCATAGCAATATTTAGTTCAACCATTCACAGGAAATAGTAGATATAAAAAGACTACATAGCAAAATTATAGTCATTTAACCACCAGCAGTCACAATATTTAGTTGTCCAAACAGAATAACCGGGATAAAAAGTCGAAAATGATCAAGAACAGAAATAGGACAAGATTCAACACACGATCAAGCAGTTAAATGTCAGAAAGTAGGTGCCCAGAAAGTAATGAAAAATCTCAAGTTGTTGACACAACTGCATCCTTGCATATGTCCATGCAGGTCAAAGCTTTTTTGGTAAGGACATCATACTTGTTGTTAAATTGATTCATTGTCAAGTCCAGAGCTAGCCTCAACCTGGAACCTTCATCAACCTGCGTAAATACCGATAAATAATTAAAAATTTGAAGCAAGTAATTTATAAAATATTTAAGTATGAAATTCTTATTTACCTCAATCTTGTAGTGAATGAATCCATGGTGTGACATCCATTTAGCCACAAAGATTCCACAATCATTCCTACAGGCACAACAAGAAGTTAGTTTTATAGCTAAGTAAACATTTTTAATCAGAGATGGAACACTTGAAATCTAAATTACGTTTTATCCTTCTGCATGCTCAACCCTTCTGGAATAACAATCTTAAATTTCGATACCTTAGGCCTTGCCATTCCCATTGCATAGAATGATTGATCCATTAACATTCTTTCGATAAAAAGAGCCTGAGACAATGATTGAGTGATATAAAGAGGTAAATATATAAACAATATGTTGGTATCTAATACAATGTAGTTGATAGTTATTTACTAACCATGTATTTTATGTCCAACACTCTAAAATCAAGCCTGTGTGGATCTGGGCAGGAGTCAAGGAGCACCAAGTTCTTGTTGACAAAGTCAACAACAAGTAAATACCAGTGGCAGCCAATGTCATTCATAGGAATGTATATCTACAAGAGTAAAACAAACATTGAGACTACATGTAATGGATATTTTTGTTAATTAATTTCATACAGCATCATTGTACCTTGGTAACATAGTTGATTTTTCCCATAAAATCCTTCTGGTAAAACTCGATCATGTCAGCTGATTCTACGGTCCAGGACTGGACAAATTGCTGACATGATAACAGTGCAAATAATATGTCAAATTTTAGTTATGAATCACTATAAACAAAACCTAATATCGGTTCTTCATATATATGAAAAAAACTCACAGCAAATGCAGTAGGCATGAACCATATA
This sequence comes from Lotus japonicus, assembly GCF_012489685.1. Taxonomy (NCBI): domain Eukaryota; kingdom Viridiplantae; phylum Streptophyta; class Magnoliopsida; order Fabales; family Fabaceae; genus Lotus; species Lotus japonicus. The sequence continues at coordinate 76,847,069 of NC_080042.1, read as the reverse complement.
GATGGGTAGAAGGTCATTGCTCGCTCTTTCAGTGTAAGTATGCTGGCATGTAAGGTCAGTATCTGGACAAACTATATAATCAGATTAAACTAATTTATCACCATTTATAATCTTTAGATTATAACTCACCTCATCCTGAAGCTTCCCTCTTGGTTGAAGACATAACATATCCTTTCGAAGGGCATAAGCATCCCTGCATTCAAGTTTCACAATCTCTTCTTCCCTTGAAAAAATATAAAGTCTATAATTAAGGGCATGCAAATGTTGTTGGTCTAAATACAACCACAAACCACATAGTATTAAACTTACAGTGGAGCCCCTGTTTTATGTTTTGGGTTGAAGATGTAATTTGCAACAGCAACCTCAAGATGATTCAAATGCATCACATTTGTATTCCCAAACATGGAAGGCAGCCACTAATAAAAAAATGTTGAATGACAATGTAAATTAATGAACTGATTTAAGTGTATCAATTAATGACAATGTTCAGGTTAGAAAAAAAATGACTCTAACAAAATATAGCAGTAACATGAAGCAGTAATATTATATTTCACAATAAAAATGACAACAAAGTCATGCAACTAAGACATAACCTGAAAGAACTTAACTTATGCAAACTAGCCTAAAACTTCAAACTAGATTCATTAATCATCATTGATTTTCCCCTTCATCCTTTTAATTTCATTTTTGTCATCATAGTATCTTAATTATTTCTACCAGTAGTGCTTCAAGAGCATATTGGTTTTTGATCACTGGAAAATTAAAAATTAAGTTTTAAGAAACCTCATAATCAATCAGCCAATTTGAGTTATTTTTAAAATTCCTTAATTTAATCTCCATAAATATTTGGAAAGGTTATAGAGGACTTACTATGACTGCCATTTTAGGGTTTAGGGAAACTAATGTTGTGTTGTTGAATTAAAGCTATAAAAGATATGTAAGCTAAGCACACAATATATCGTAGAAATGCAAAAGGAAACATCTCATTGCAGGGACCTAAAGATTCTTCATCAGGCAAAATTTAAATGTATCAATTCATGACAATATTCAGATGAATTAATACTTACATCTGGAACCGAGAATGGTGATGCAGGAGGGGTGCATACTATAGGTCGATGTCCAGGTACAAAGTTATTGTCTTCATCCATTGCAGGTCGGTTAAAAAGCTTCTTCACCAATCCCTTTGCCTTGGCCCTTACACGTTCTTCATTGTCATTCGGAGCTTCTTCATCAGGTTGCATAAACTTTTTCAGGATCGTTTCAGTAGCAATCATTTTTTCAGACACTGTGCAATTGTTTGGTGAAGTAACACAAAGGGGCAACGGAGATGATGAAGCCAACTGAGTATATTGTTGAGGGCTATGAAGGGCCTGGCTAAGCATGCCTACTGCTAGAATAACCTTTTCCAATTTTTCATCTAAAGCAGAGAACTGTGAATTAAGACATGAAGAAAAACAAAATTATTGTTTTGTACTGAACAAAACATGGTATCGTGATAACAATAAACAAAAGAAACAGAATCAAAAAAGGCAACTTGTTCGACCTTATCTTCTTGATTCACATTGGCATCCTTCTCTTGACAGTCTTTCATGGTAGGAGACTCATCGCATAATACATCTACTTGTTTGGTATGGAGCTCGGTTTCTTGGTTACTGGAAATAAAAGACAATTTTGGTGAGGTGGGTTTCTTGTAAACATTAAAACATTGAAAATTTTTGGATTTCAAATGTTAAATTGAAAAAACATTGAGCATTATTAAAGACGGAGGCTTCTCCTTTTTGCATTATCGATTACATAACAAATACCTTGAGGATAGTATTATTAAAGACGGAGGCTTCTCCTTTTTGCCAGCATTGGCTCGAAGGGCTCTTTCAACCCTAGGACTGAACAAAGGACCGGACACGGATTGACTGTCGTCAATTCCCCATGGACGCTTTCTGAGATGATTTCGTCGAGGGTTCTTTCCCTTGCGAGCCATGACTCATTCAGATTGGTGTTCGAGGTTTGATGGTAGGAGGGAAATTTGGGGAAAAAAAGTTTCAAACGAAACCCTAAAATCAGCATTTTATATCTCTTTGGATATGTGATGCCCATTAGGAATGTGTTGAAGAGAATAATCGACACCACTACATTGCATGCGTCTGGAAAGAAGGAAGAAGAAAGAGAGTCATTTAGGCATCGAACCCTAGGGCTTGCAGAACAGACGTGGGTGTGGGATTTAATTCGCAGCCTTTGAACAAAGTGCAACTTTTTCCTTTTTGGATGGTGACACATTTATTAGGGTCTATTTAGGTAGGATTTCTATTGAAGGAAGGAAACGAAGATGCAGTCATTGTTTGTGAGCCGCGAAGTGGAGGACCTTGATGAATTGTGTGTTACAACACCGTGTAACAATTAATATTTATTATATTGAATTCTGTTGAGGAAGAAGACAATGATCATGCGTTGTCTAAGTGGCCAAGTGATTTTGTTTGTAGTTTAAGGTAGAAGGTTCAAATCCTAACTGAACCTTTTTTTAATAATATTAATCATATTTTATTTTTCTACCTTGTAATGAATTAAAAATGTCTCACCATCACTGGCGGAACTTGAAGAAAAAATTTGAGGGATCTAAAAGAAGATTGCAATATATAAACTATAAAAAAAATAGTTCAGATAATATTGTTGTTGAAAATTTATTATAATTTAGGTTAATAATCTTGAAAATTTACTTTTTCTTTTCAATTTTTGGTTTATGGATATATATTTTACCTTTAAATAACTTCCTTTTATAAGTTTGGAACCCTATAAGTTTTAATATTTGTGCAAGTTAACTGAGGCTAGCTGTTAAAAATGAAAAGAATGTAAAAAAGGATTGAGGCTAGATTCGAACCTTAGCCCTTAACAACATATGCATTCTTCCCAACCACTGAACCAGTGTAGAACGTATATGAATGCTCGTGTTATGGTTCATTTATAAATATAGTAAAATGTATATTATAGAATAGGATATTATAGTTCAATGGAAACTCTTGTAACCCAAATCTATACACTATACAGTCTTGGGTTCAACTCATGTCCTGATGTCCAAAGCTTTTTTTCTTTTTTTTTGTCATAAAAACGAAAAAAAAAGAAACATGGAATCGAACCCAGGCAAGGATGGATATAGGGATAACTAAACAGAACAACCAACGAACCAGTACTTAAGTATGTTTCTTTTAGACCCGTTTTAATTTAATAAACTAAGTATGTAGTTTATATTTTAAAAAAAATAAGTACATATAATCAAACTGGGAAAAATCATCAAATCAATTTAGCCAACTGTAACTTTGCTTCCAAGTTCCAAGTACCCAACCACTATCTGCAAAAATCAATTTATAACAACCACAACCACCACTTATAATGAAAGTAAAATCATAAAACCATAGTCAAAATGATTAAGCAATTTAGCACACAAAACAGAATCATAAATTGAAACCTAACATAAAACCATTGTTGAGGGCATGCAATGCTAGCTTCCATCTGGTTGACTATTGCCTCACCAGAGGAAAATGAAACATAAATTTGTCCAAACACTTGTTAAGTTACAGACCAGAATTTAAAATTATACTAAAAACAACAACAGAACAGATCAGCATCAACCCTACTCGCCCCCATCCTCTGAATCCATACCAGCATCTTCATCATCTTCATTGTCATCATCAGGAACTGTGATACCGTTCCACAGAAAGATATCCTTGTTCATAACCTCAGTTCTCAGGGGATTGAAGTGGCTCCAACCTGGAAAGGGGTGAGACATCATTGCATTCAGAGACCTTGTGATGAGATAGCCGTATGGAATTGCATGTCCAGTGTTGGCATGCACACTTATAAGGTGATCATAAACTAAGTGCACAGGATCTATTCCGACACCCTTCAGCATATGGTACATTATGAAAATGTCCTTGTCATATACGTAGTCATGGAAGTTGAGCCTCGGGCGGTACACATGTGTGATCAACACATGAATCAATTTTGCAGCCTGTGTCAGATTGGTTGCCTTCGTGGCTTCAGAGGCAGAGAGTTTACCATCTTGAAAAACAGTGCTTCTGATATCATCATCATCAGACTCAACCCTCCACCCTCTTTTGTATTGTACTCCTTCACTTCGAACCCCTAACACTTCTGATATTGTCTTCATGTTGTAGTTAAGGACATAGTCAAAAAACTCCCCTAACAGTCCATCAGTTTCAGTCAATTTTGCGGTCCCCCAAAATTCCTGTACAATTTCTGGGTAAATATGGCCATAGGCTGCAGTGTTGATTGCATCCAGTGATGAAAGTGTGATCAAATCAGCAGCAGGAAGTTTCCAAAGAGAAAAGTCCTCTGGATCATAGCACATGTGTGGACAGATAGCTCTTGGAGGCATCTTGTGAAATATGGCAATAATAATTTCTGCAAACAAATCATAATGTAGACAATGTATACATCAGAAAGCAAAATCGGGTTTGAACAAAAGGGGTTTGTTTGTTCAGTTTAACAATAAACTTAAAGTATGTCACCAACAAAAAGTATGTTTGAAACAATTTAAGGGAATAGCATCAACAATCATGGACTAAACAAAAAAGGCAATATCTATGCTACAACAAGAAACACGCATCTTAGAAAGAAACAGATTGCATGTTGAATTCGAAGATGAAACAGAATTCAAACAATGCATATTTATCTTGAACACTCATTTATTAAAAGTTGAAAATTGCACCTTTACACTCGGTTAATAGAATACGTGAGGGAATATACACCACTACATCACTATATATAGGCCAAAACGGGGGAAGTTACCAAACGGTTTGCAACCAAGTTACGGTGTGTGTGTGTGTGTGCGCCACAACATTCCATAAAAATAAACTGCAACTTGATTCAAGTAACTGCATGCAATGAGTGTATTAGGCAGTTGAGAGCAACATTGTAAATAGGCCATTTCAAAAAAAAAATGTAAATAGGCAAATAAGTATCAAAGCCGAAAATAGAGGATGAGCAAAGCTATAACAAAGGCACAATATGGTTACTTAGTGATGAAATCAGATAAACTACAAATCAAATCAAGCATATGCAGGAAAATTTGGGGGAAAATTGAACCTGAAAACCTAATTAAAAAATAAATAAGCCAAAACAAGAGTCAAAACAGGAACAAGGGTGCTTGATGGTTGGATGAGAAATTCGTGAGAAAAAAATGCAGAAACCCTATCAAATGCCAAAAGGGGCTAACCTCAATTTCGTAATCCCTGCCTTTGAAATCCTGATGGTTGGATGAGGAAAGAGTGAAAAACCCATAAAAATGATCTCTGAGGTATTTATATGGCGTTTTCAATTCCTCACAATGGCCAGTAGAGTTTTAGGCGTGTGTGTAGATTCAATCTGCAGCCTTTGAATACTGTGCAAAATTCTTCTTTCCCAATGCCGGAATCATTATGTCTGACCCTGACATTTATTAAAAGTGGGATTAGTTGGGTCATGATTTGTAGTAGGAAAACGCTGATAAACAAGGGAAGGAAGAAACTATCTTCTGGCGCGTAATGGAGATGGTAGAGAATTTGTGTTTAATAGCTAGTAAGACCATTTACTCAGATATATATATTTTCAATTCAATTTCTACTCAAACAATTGTCTTGGTTCAGTGGCCAAATTTTTATAAAATTTATAACATGTTAAGGGTTCAACTCCTACATAGGACCTAATTTTATATATATATATATATATATATATATATATATATTTTTTGCAAATTCAATTCTTTTTAGAATGACGCCTTTAAACTATTTTCATGGTTCCAAGTTATTCAAAACACCAAGCTATCCAAATCGCTCGCTCACCCTCGTGCATGGCTCACACAACGATATAGTACGAGTAATGTGTATCACATATTAGGGTTAGCGTTACGGTTCATTGGCCTAACACCATTAGTCCCACCGAACGACGAATCAATGCTTATTAGCTTATGTTAGATGATGTAGGGTTCCCGCGATATAGTGGCTCACACCAAGCTATCCAAATCGCTCGCTCACCCTCGTGCATGGCTCACACAACGATATAGTCCCAGTGGTTTGCACACTATCTATTCAACCTTGTTTGGTAGGGTTCGATCCCACCCAACCTTTTTTATTTTTTAACATTTTCGTATTATTTTGCTCCATCTCTTTAAATATTTACTTTGGGATTTTGTTTAGAGTTTAATGGATATGCACTGACAGTGTAAAATAGTTTTACACAGACATCCAATTGAATTCCGCCACTTGATGCATTAGGGTTCATGTGCTAGAATGTATTAGACAGAAACTTTAAATATTTTTATTAGGATTTTATTTACATCTATTTAATTATCATTAGTATTTAAGTATAACAATTCTAAATATTATCTTTAAATACTAATTTTGAGATTTTATATACATCTATTTATTTATAATTGTCCTTTAAGTATAACAATTTTGAATATAACCCAATTTATTTATCATTACTCTTTAAGTATATACTCTGTAACTCTATAGGGTTCCCGCGATATAATGGCTCACACCAAGCTATCCAAATCGCTCACTCACCCTCGTGCATGGATCACACAACGATATAGTGCGAGTCATGCGTAACACATATTAGGGTTAGCGTTACGGTTCATTGGCCTAACACCATTAGTCCCACGCAACGACGAATCAATGCTTCTTAGGTTATGTTAGATGATGTAGGGTTCCCGCGATATAGTGGCTCACACCAAGCTATCCAAATCGCTCGCTCACCCTCGTGCATGGCTCACACAACGATATAGTGCGAGTCATGCGTAACACTTATTAGGGTTAGCGTTACGGTTCATTGGCCTAACACGATTAGTCCCACTAAACGACGAATCAATGCTTCTTAGGTTATGTTAGATGATGTAGGGTTCCCGCGATATAGTGACTCACACCAAGCTATCCAAATCGCTCGCTCACCCTCGTGCATGGCTCACACAACGATATAGTAAGAGCGTTCGAATCCTAATTTAACTTTTTTTTTTATAAGATCAACCTTAACTCACCTACTTAAAAAACTGCGAAAGTTAGCTTGTCAAAAAAAATTATAAAAAATAAAACTGCCAAAGTTTGGATTTGAACCTTGGACCCATAGCTAAATTGGTGTGGCATTAACCACTTTGACAGTTATCGACTTTTGTGATCTGTTCGATTTAATAGGTATAAGTCTAATAATTTAACACAATAATCATAAAACAAGAAAGCAAATGAAAGGAAAAAAAATTGAGACATGAACTCGAACATGGGACCAGCACGGGACCACCACGCAGATTTTTTAAACTAGTATAATGAAAGTACCAACGAACCAGCACGGGGACCAATGCGATTTTGTTTTCATCATTGCTTCTTTTTACCACCTTTCCGTCTTCAACTGCACCTGTTACATCAACTTACATGACCAGATATCAATGTCTATTCAACGAATGCTTCATATCTCATTGAATCTTCCATGAATGCTTTTTTCTCCTTCTCCTTGATTTTAATTTCAAAGGTGGTTTAAAAGTGGAACACGTGTAAACATCTCATTTTGCATGGAACTCCAACCATCATGTCTTTTAATTCTTCCCCTCTATAAACTCTTTCGTTCTTTAGTTTGGATTTCCCATATCATATTTTATTCGGTTATAATGGATCATGATCTTAGCTTTTCAGGTGAAGTTGATCCGAATGGGAGTCCTTCGTATAACCCTCCTACTCCTTCTGAGCCTCCTATTTTGTCTGACGATGAGTAGAGTTCTATTCAAGAAGGTGGGCAAGTTGATGTTGCTGATCAACAAAATGTTGTTCATGAAGTGTTATTTGAATGTGAATTTGACACACAAATCACTTCAGAGTTTTTTTCTTTTAATGAAGTTGTAAGTTTCTTTATGATTATCTTTTGCTATATATGAATTTGTGATATTTATGTCTTCTAATCCATATTCAATATTTTTTATTTTATGCAGCCCGTGCCCAAATCTGGTGCTTCGTTCCTGAAAGGAGTTGGGGTTGACAAGTGGATTTTTATCGGTCCTCAGGAATATCCGAGGGAATTTTCCATGCACCTTCTTCCCAACTCCAGCATTGCTAAGATGGGGGATGGATGGAGTAGTTTTTGCGATGTTAACGATATATGCGCTTCTGATCTTCTCCGATTCCGTTTTACCAATGCAGTGAATCGAATTGCTTATATTCACAGGGTGTAGGGCTTCAAGAGCATATTTAGGAGCGTTTCGGGTATGGGGATTTCTGAATCAAAGTGTTGTATAAATTTTCTTCTCCGATAGTGCATGTAATTTTATCAAGTAAAATTTGCAAGAAATTTCTTTGAAACGTGTGTTCAATTGATTTTCCCCTTCATCCTTATAATTTAATTTTTGTCATCATAGTCTCTTAATTAATTCTACCAGTAGTGCTTCAAAAGCATATTGGTTTTGGATCATTGGAAAATTAAAAAATAAAAAAATAAGTTTTAAGAAACCTCATAATCAATCAGCCAATTTGAGTTATTTTTAAAATTCGTTAATTTAATCTCCATAAATATTTGGAAATGTTAACTAAATAAACCTTTGATCTTCTCCATTCCAGTTCACTCTAAGCAGGCCGAAAACAAATTAATAATTTCATTCATTTCAACCTTCCACCTTCCAAAAGTTGCAACCATTTCAACCTACACAAACATTTCTGCCATAGTCATATATCTTCCCAAAGTACCCATTTTCATGAGAACATGTGTAAATAAATCAATTTTACTTTGTTCAGGTTTAAATAAAATATGGCGTTATTGAGTAAACATTTTAATGAGAATAGATATCTTATGTGAAAATAAATCAATTTATCTATTAATGAAAAAATAAATTTGATATTGTTAATTTTAGTATTTTAACACTAGTTTCTAGAGAGAAACAAAGATGCAGACATTGTTGTTTGGGGCTGCGAAGTGGATGAGATTGAACTTTATGAAAATTGTGATTTTATATACATCTATTTATTTATAATTGTCATTTAAGTATAACAATTTTGAATATAACCCAATTTATTTATCATTACTCTTTAAGTATATACTCTGTAACTCTGTTGTCCAAGTTCCGCCACTTGATGCATTAGGGTTCATGTGCTAGAATGTATTAGACATTTAGACTATATAGTACGAGTACAGTACGAGTCATGGCCTAACACCATTTAGACTATATAGTGCATTAGGTTAGCGTTACGGTTCATTGGCCTAACACCATTAGTCCCACCGAACGACGAATCAATGCTTCTTAGGTTATGTTAGATGATTTAGGGTTCCCGCGATATAGTGGCTCACACCAAGCTATCCAACGTGCATGGCTCACACAACGATATAGTGCGAGTCATGCGTAACACTTATTAGGGTTAGCGTTACGGTTCATTGGCCTAACCCCATTAGTCCCACGCAACGACGAATCAATGCTTCTTAGGTTATGTTAGATGCTCTAGGGTTCCAGCCACACCAATTTATTCATGAGCGTAACACCATGATTAAGGTTAATTAATCTATGACAAAAGAAAATATATTAATTGCCAAAAATAAAATAAATTATTTTTTTATATAACTAAGTTTAAAAATGTTAACATATTAGTAAAAATAAAAAAAATGTCCAAGTTTAGGTTTGAACCTTGGACCTAAGGTTAAATAAGTGTAGCATTAACCACTTTGACAATGATTGTTTTTAGTTATACGGTCAACTCAACACTTATATGTCCCAATTACTAAAACAGAACTTATAAAAAACCAAGAAAACAAGTTTTCGTCTTTCCCACTGGTCTGTTACGATCATTTAATAATTAGGTTAAATTTCTTTCTTTGATACATACTATTATAGAATAAAAGCCATATAAATTCATAACGTCTCCCTTGTCCCAGTGGTTTGCACACTATTTATTCAACCTTGTTTGGTAGGGTTCGATCCACCCAACCTTTTCTATTTTTTAACATTGTCGTATTATTTTGCTCCATCTCGTTAAATATTTACTTTGGGATTTTGTTTACATCTAATTATTTGTCATTAAACTTCAAGTATAACAATTTTAAACAGAAACTTTAAATATTTTATTGGGATTTTATTTACATCTATTTATTTATCATTAGTATTTAAGTATATCAATTCTAAATATTATCTTTAAATACTAATTTTGAGATTTTATATACATCTATTTATTTATAATTGTCATTTAAGTATAACAATTTTAAATATAACCAATTTATTTATCATTACTGTTTAAGTATATACTCTGTAACTCTGTGTCCAAGTTCCGCCACTTGATGCATTAGGGTTCATGTGCTAGAGTGTATTAGACATTTAGACTATATAGTGGCTCACACGAAGCTATCCAAATCGCTCGCTCACCCTCGTGCATGGCTCACACAACGATATAGTGCGAGTCATGCGTAACACTTATTAGGGTTAGCTTTACGGTTCATTGGCCTAACACGATTAGTCCCACCAAACGACGAATCAATGCTTCTTAGGTTATGTTAGATGATGTAGGGTTCCCGCGATATAGTGGCTCACACCAAGCTATCCAAATCGCTCGCTCACCCTCGTGCATGGCTCACACAACGATATAGTGCGAGTCATGCGTAACACTTATTAGGGTTAGCTTTACGGTTCATTGGCCTAACACGATTAGTCTCACCAAACGACGAATCAATGCTTCTTAGGTTATGTTAGATGATTTAGGGTTCCCACGATATAGTGGCTCACACCAAGCTATCCAACGTGCATGGCTCACACAACGATATAGTGCGAGTCATGCGTAACACTTATTAGGGTTAGCGTTACGGTTCATTGGCCTAACACGATTAGTCCCACCAAACGACGAATCAATGCTTCTTAGGTTATGTTAGATGATGTAGGGTTCCCGCGATATAGTGGCTCACACCAAGCTATCCAAATCGCTCGCTCACCCTCGTGCATGGCTCACACAACGATATAGTGCGAGTCATGCGTAACACTTATTAGGGTTAGCGTTACGGTTCATTGGCCTAACCCCATTAGTCCCACGCAACGACGAATCAATGCTTCTTAGGTTATGTTAGATGCTCTAGGGTTCCAGCCATGATTAAGGTTAATTAATCTATGACAAAAAAAAATGATTTTTCGCAAAAAATAAAATATATTATTTTTATATAACTAAAATATAAAAATTTTAACATATTAGTAAAAATGAAAAAAACTGTCCAAGTTTAGATTTGAACCTTGGACCTATTGCTAAATAAGAGTAGTATTAACCACTTAGACAGTGATTGTTTTTTGTTTTTTATAAGACTCACAATTTAATATATTCAGTAAAAAAAAACTTTTTCACCAACTTTTTATATTTCCCATATGATGGTTACGATCATTCAATGCTTATTCGATTATTCGATTATCAAGAACAAAAAACCATCACAACCCACTCATAGGAGAAATCGAGAGGGTAGACATTCTTCCAAGCAGTGGACGGCGATTTTAGGGTTTTTTTGCCGGACATTTGAGACGATTGCAGGCACTCATCTCTGGTAAGATTCTTTCAATTTTACAGAATTTTCACTCCATTTTGATACTTGATATTCCTGATTTCTTTTTGATATTCATGAAATTTGGGTCGCCGATTTAGTTGTGCATGGAAAACATTGAGTTCACAAGTTTTTGTCAGATTGAATCGCTTTCCGTTTCCC